>NC_092182.1:26559319-26919319 GCF_043641665.1 Enoplosus armatus | reverse complement strand
GCATTCATTCCCCCCTCCAGTGGTTTCCACTTGGTTTGCTTGCAGCAGGTCTGAGCAGGTCCGTCCTCCTGCTGCTGTCATGTTCGATCAGCTCCGAGGCCGGCGGCTGTCACTCGGTTAGACGTTGACCTCGGATCACGCATCTAATCAGCGGCCTCATGGAGTGAGCGTGGACGGATTAATAGACAGTGGGCCCCTGGGCACCGATGTCCCCCACCCCTCCTTTAGAGGAGCGAGACACCCCGACTGGAAGAGACGCAAAACGCGTCTTTTTGTTGTTTTGCATCTCTTTGTGGTAAATTTTGCGTTTGTCTGCAGTAATCTGATTGACTTTCCCACAAGAAATGTTAACAGTCCCTTCAAACAGAGGTTTCTGACCCAGCCGGGGCCCCCACCCCTCGGGCCCCTGGACCTGTCCCCGGGAGGCCCGTTCAGTGATCCATCCACGAGCATGACGGCCTCTTTGGATGCTGTAAAAACAACATGAAAGCAACGAATTTCTTATCAGTTTCAAGTTGTTCAGTAGTTATCAGCTGTGTAATATACAACTGTTAGTCTCATGATCGCTACGCTGACCACAGATCAGCTGAAACATAGCTGGTTTATTGGCAGACAGTCCAGCACATGTTGCATGAGTCACCTCGCCGCAGACACTTCTGTCTTCTCTATGAATAAACAGACTTGTTTTATATTCCTGTTCTCTGAGTCTGTTGCTGACAGAAATTTAAACTGTTCAAGTCGCTGCGTTAAGTGTTCTATGCAACGTCGAAATACAACAAATAGGATATGCAGTTTTCTCTCAGTAACTTTGACCTCTTTCTCACACATTTGTGCAGAGTCAGCAGGTTTGAGATCCAGTGACGCTGGATGCAGTTCATCAGTCACTTAACTACAGCAATAAATGAGCTTCTGTGCTGTAAAATAAAGGAGACTCCGCAAGTTTAACCAGCTTCATTTTTCTCAGAAATGGAGAGACCACCATCATATTGTAGCTCTCACATTAGCACAGGACTCACCTGACAGTAAAGTCGTTACTGTACTGACAGTATGTCGTAATTCATTTGGAAAAGACCAACTGATCACTGCTGAGATAAATACTTTTTTTCTGTTGCTTCTTTTAAAGTTAAATGTTAAAGGGCATAAAACTGTGTCTGAAGTGCTTTCAGTCATTTCAAGTGTGTGTTATTCATTTGCACGCTTATGTGCATATGTCTGTGGGCAATGTTGCATAACACAAACCATGTGGAGGGCCCTTTTCACTGCATGTGAGACGTTCACTATTTATGTTAAATTAAGTTAGTGTCAAACGTTTGTACACCTCCAGGGGCCCAAAAAGCCCCCGTTTTAATGTTTGATTGATTTGATTTCATGCAAGTTGACCGGGTCCTGCACTATTCCATGACCTTTGTTGTTTTAGTTGTTCGCATGGTGCATTTTCCCGAAATAAAGTTGTGTTTTTATACAAACTGTCATACAGAAAACCAGGGTAGTATTCCAGTGTGGGAGTGCCGGCTGGTTTCTGGATCTCTGTGCAAAATACAATAAATCTGCCATCTACAGTGTTCACTGCACTTTATGAAAACTTGGAGCTATGACAGAAATGTTTTGCCCCCAGGACACCAGAACAGGTTAATCAGCCATGGTGCCAAACCTCAGAGACCAGTTGTAGTTTTTGAAGCTGTAATTATCTTATTTTTGTATAAGAGTCATAAATGTGTAATTAAACCCGTCTATTACTTATATAACAAAGGTGACTCCTCTGCACCCGTGGTCTGACTTTAAAGGGTGTTTTGTTTGAAACATTATTGAATGAAATATGAAACACTACATATAAGTGTCAGTGCTGCGAGGAAGCCGTCTTGAGACGCTGCATGCTAACGTGTCCCATGTCTCCCTGTTGCTCCAGGTGATAGCGCTGGTGATGGACGTGTTTACAGACGTGGACCTGCTCTGTGATCTCATGGAGGCGTCCAACAAGCGCCGGGTCCCCGTCTACATCCTGCTGGACGAGAAAAACCTCGACTACTTCACGGAAATGTGCTCGGCACTCGATATTCAGAACTCACACCTGAGCGTAAGTGCTGACCGCACTGGACAAACGTAGGCTGAAGTTTCTTGTAACCGAGACAGACATGCGGGCTCACACTGACTGAGTTCAACCTCAGGTGCAGAGACAGTAAAGATCTGCTCATTTCCTGCTTCTATAACTTCAGATCAGAGGAAAATACAACCAGAGACGGAAGATGATATTATGAAGCTTGTGCAGCTAGATGTTGAAATGATGCCATCCTTTGCGACTGGCCAGAACCCGTAAATCTGTCCAAACCAGACGAAGCTTCACTTCAGCTGCCCAGCTGAGCTTCACCGAGGCTGAATGTCACGGTCACGAATACATATAGAACATTTCAATGCAGATCGGTCCACCATTTTGGTTCTGGTCACTGTTTGATGGCTTGATTTAGATATCTTAGTTAGCTAGATTTGCTTCTAGAAGTGACAGCGGAGTGTTGGAGGAGAGGAACGGAGAGACTAGCAGGATCTGTAGTGTGTGTTAGAGGGGGACGGGGGCAGGAGCCGCTTGTTTAGCTGCTTCATCATTTCAACCTTAAAACAGACCACATGTTAACAGTGATGAACCATCATGTTCATTTTAAGAATGCACCGAAATGAACTGACCGAAAGCAAGAAAATAAACATGCAAAACACCAACATGGTTGCAACATTTGCTGAAAACGAAATAACTGAACTCAGTAGGAAACGTATTTGCCCATCTGCTGTATGTTTCTAGCTTTGTTTCCTCTAAAGTATTCCTCACATGTTGAATAATTATCAAACTTGTTATTCACGGAGCTCATTTGCATTTTCAAAGTTCATTTAGCAATAATTCACTTCACAGAACTCCGAGAGGTCCGGCTGCTCAGAGCTCAGTGTTTGTAGATACGTACTTACCTGTGCTTGAAAATGTGCTTCACAATCTCCCGAAAGCCCAAACTGGAATATACAAATGTTTTGTTTTGTCTGAGCAACAATCTAAAACCCCCAAATATTCAGTTTAATATCATAGAAGTCGAAGGAAACGATTACATGTTTGGGATTAAGGAATAACTAAAATTCACTTAATGCAGTTATTAGAGGACCTGCATGTTTCAGCCACTGTTTCCGTCGGATGGTTGTGACGCATCTTTATGTCAGCAGCTGTAACTATAGTATGTATCATACTAAATACAGTCTGTGGGCCTGTGTTGTGTTTCTAACAGTAGGATGTGTGTTTGTGTGTTTGTGTGCAGAACATGCGTATCCGCAGTACGTGTGGGGACACATACTGCACCAAGAGCGGCAAGAAATTCACCGGTCAGGTCCTGGAGAAGTTCATGATCATCGACTGTGAAGAGGTCATCGCCGGGTCATACAGGTTAGGAACACACACACACACACACACACACACACACACACACACACACACACACACACACACACACACACACACACACACACACTGGCTGTGCATGGATCAGTGGAAGAAAAAAGAGTTAGCTAGCGCAGGAGCACAGCTTATAGCGCCCTGCAGTATCCATAGCAATCGCTGCTAGCTTAGCTACCACATATCCACGAGACAGCGGTATCTAGCTATAAGTTATATGTTATAAAGGGGCGCTTTTAGTTCAGTAGTCATGATTAGCACCACTCAGCCTGTGAAAACAGACTCTATGAGCTTTATAACAGAAGCCCTGCTTTGCAAACTGGGAAAGTTTGACACACGTCAGGGAAGGTATAATGAAAGATGCATTTTGGGAAATGTAGGATCCGGTGTGTTTGGAGTTTGACCCATGCTGGGGACTAAAAGTCAGGGCATCTCGGCCTCTGCTGCATACATTTCAACGTCTTTTTTTTATATCCGACTCATTGCTAAATTGCTGTTTTACCCCTTTTAAAAGTGGCGTTTATCATATATTTTGTTTTAGTGTTGCAGTAATTTGAGAAAGTCTGGAAGAAGAAGAAAAAGATCACAGATTGACGATCTGTAGCTGTAAGAAGACGTGTAGGTGGACTCTTCAGACTGCTAAAGCAAACACACAGTCAGTACGACACATATGAACATGTAAATAGCACCAGCAGAGCGCGTGGACTGCTCACAGTTAGCAGTCTGACATTTACTTTGCATGCTTCCTGATGAGCAGCACTATCAGTGGATTATAGGAGGAAGCCGGCTGAGCTCAGAGGCCGTAATGAGTTTGCAGATGTCCGTGTGGTTGAGCTGTGCAACAAGAGAAGCGACTGTGCTGCTGCTAGCGAGGAGCTGTTGATAATATCTGAAACTGGTGTGAGAATATCTGAGTGATACCTGCCATTACCGCTACGCACTCAACAAGTAAATGAGAATGACAGCTCTGAACTACAGAGGCATGTTGAGCGAGAGCAGATTTCAGTGTAGAGTCAAAGAAGCAAAACGAATTCCACGAGAAACGTCTGCTTTTCTTGCACTTTTCATCTTTTACAGTCTGATTCATGAAAAACAGGATTAGATTTCAGGGCTGCAACTAATGATTGTTTTTCAGAGTCAGCTCCATTTTCTTTTGCTGTTTGCTCTTTACACACACACACTCTCCTGGTGTGTGTGTGTGTGTGTGTGTGTAATGTACCAGTGAAGCTGCAAGACAAACAGTGCTGTTAAACTCTGGGGGTTTTAACACCTTAGTGTCACGGAGCAGGAGAGAGAGAGGGAGTGTTGATAAGGACTTCTGCACTTCATGTTGTAATAGTAAGCCTCAGTTATCAAACCAAAGGCTGTTCCCATTAATAGTAGTTGTTTTTTAACTTTATGAAAGCACCATATCTCATGTTTACTATTTGACATTTTGAAGTGGACTCTTCCCTTCTGTGTAAACGTCTGGAGCTTCTGGTGGAGCTTCTGGTGGAGCTTCTGGTGGAGCTTCTGGTGGAGCTTCTTGTGGAGCTTCTGGTGGAGCTTCTGGTGGAGCTTCTGGTGGAGCTTCTCGTGGAGCTTCTGGTGGAGCTTCTGGTGGAGCTTCTGGTGGAGCTTGTCGTGGAGCTTCTGGTGGAGCTTCTGGTGGAGCTTCTGGTGGAGCTTCTTGTGGAGCTTCTCGTGGAGCTTCTCGTGGAGCTTCTCGTGGAGTCCGTTTGTGTCTTCTGGCTGCATCTAACTGGTTTACTGTTGCTGACCAGCAGACGGTGCATGATATCACTGCAGCATGTGATTTCATTTTTAGACTGATATTATAGTGATATCTGGGGCTCTTTCACACTGGCTGTTAAGTCTGTTTGCCTCAAAATGATGCATGAATATTCAGCTGTAGTAGCCTACGCGTGTGAAGTCAGAAGATGAACATTCACATCATCAGTGACGTTCTTAGATTAGAGTTGTGTGAAAAGATGAGGAAAGACGAAAAGCCTCCCTGGAACTTGGGCAGAACAGTCAAGTCCAACTTGATGCTACAGTCAGGGACACACGCAGCAAACTGTAGTTATCTCAGGTTCGACCCGATGGCTGCGCTGCAGAGTTTGTATTCATGGTCTGAGTTCAGTTTCAGGTGTGTGGCAGCTGAATGTGTGGCATTCAGACCTGCTGAGTGTGGAATGAAGGGCGAGGTCCAGGACAGGTGCCAAGTGCCTCAGTCAAGGCAAATGTGGTCTTATCACCTCTCCGTCCCTCCTCGTAGCTCTGATATTAAAACCTTTGATACCTGGGGAGTGCCCCATGCAGTACACTTAACACAGATACGCTTATGTGAGAAGGAAATGATAAACTCTGATTCACTGATAATTAGTGGAATAATGGAAGTTTTTATCTGTTAATCCAAAAGAAAGAAACACTGCATACATGCAGGCGTAGTCTTTGAGTAACACTTTACTTTAGCGCTTCCTATTTAGCATTTATAAGCGCTTTATTAACATGTAATAAATGATTTACAACTCTCTATAATGTAGTTGTAAAGTGATATAAAGTGTAATGTATTGGTCAACAATTATAAGTCCTCCTGTGGGCACGTACATGTTGAGGCGAATAAAAATGATAATAATTATTAGTATTATTATATAACTCACATAACTCATATAACTTAACACAAATTAAAACCCACAAAATATAAAATAATTCGATTTTATGATAAAACAAATAAAAACTCCAGTAATTTGAGATGAAATGAATAAATATTAAAAACAAATAAAAACAAATAAAATAAACACAAGACAATACTGTAAAACACAGTTAAAACACATTGTTAGAATTGATAACAAATAAATATAATATGATTATAATGTGAATTTACTTTTTATGATTATACAACTGGTGACCGTTAACGCAGTGATAACTGTCAACTGTTTCAGGAAACGGCGGGTGACGGTGCACCGAGCTTATCTTGACATGTGGAAATATGACCCAGGTATAATTTATATGACTTCTGTGGTGAAGTGATAATGGATTCAAACACAGCCTTATTGCAGGCCTGGTCATGTACGATTATGGGCTGTAAGAGTCTCTCCTCCTCTGAGGAAAACAAACTTTACGATGTGAAGGCGTGCTCTGACCAGGAATTTAACTTCAGGTGAAACGTGTCCAACATATCTGAGCAGTGAGTGATTTATCAGTGAGGAAAGTTGTCCTGCAGGTTCCTCAGAGTTTTATTTGGTGGCTGTAGAACACACAGCTCAGCTTCAACATGATTTCAATTCAGAAAAGAATGTGTTTTTAACCGCCTGATTTTGTTTTGCATGTGGCATCATCTCTGCAGAGATTATTGAAGACGCTTTCATGAGGTTGTTAAAAACGCTCGGAGGATTAGAGATTTGTTTTTCTCAGTTCAACACCTGCTGAGTGGAGACGCTCTCCGGGACGGTGTCTCCATTTAGTTCTCCATCTCAAATCTGTCATTTTCAAGGCACGATCAAGGCACGACCAAGGCACGATCAAGGCACGACCAAGGCACGATCAAGGCACGACCAAGGCACGACCAAGGCACGATCAAGGCGCGATCAAGGCACGATCCCATTGTCGAGGCCCCAGCGATAACCGGAGGCATCATGTTTTCAGGCTGTCCCTCCGTCCATCACATTCCCGTGAACGTGATATGTCAGGACCGCCTGAAGGGAATTAGGGAAGGGCACAAACTAATACTGATTAGAATTTGGTGGTCAAAGGTCAAAGGTCAAGGTCACTGAGTCACTCAGTCATAATGTCCTGGTCCACCATGAGCTCACAGTCCTCAGTACTCACCTGTAGAAACAGGCTCAAAGTGAAGACAAACATGTCGTTATAGTTATAACTTCTATTTCGCCATGTGAGTCCCTCCACATGGTGCAACCAACGGGATCTCATGCTGCAAGGTGCTGCGTTGGCCAATCAAATACATGCAAGCGCACATTATTGGTCGAGGACTAATCTGAACGGCATATTCACATTTCTGTCTGAGTGTGTAAAAACTGTTGTGCAGTGCTTTGGCTTCTAATCTGTTACTCAAACTGGTCTCACCGGTTGTTATAACATTGTTTTAACGCAGGGCTGTTTTCAGCTGCCAATAAGGACACTAAATGTCCCAAAAGTCCTCAGGCATTGGTATGATCCTGTCCCTCTGAGACCTGATGTCTGCTGCTGGCAGATAAGCCGCTGAGTCACCACGGTGACTCAGCACTGTTCAGGAAATTGTTGAGGCTGATGTGCAGTTTTATCAGCTAGAAGTGGAGATTGTTTACACGAAGACAGCTGATGGCAGCCAATCTTGTGTTTCATCATTCCTAGTTTTTAAGAACATGCCACACGCTTGATAAACACCGTTCCTGCTCAGTATACAGCAGGAGGGTCACCTTCATAGGTGATGTCATTTCCTGTTTCCCATCTTGCTGCAGTTGGTCAGTTGTGCCTGATTAACACGTTTTAACACTCAGCGTGGGGGAAATGTGAGAACTGAACAACATAATGAGCACATTAGCTTTTATAAACACATTTTTGAAGCAGATGTGGTTGAATAATTAATTCTTCTTGTTATTTTTGTTGTTGTACCTTGATTATTGAAACATTCATTTTAAGTCGCTCCTGCGTATGTAATTACGATAGCTGATCATTTTTCCTGTCCCTCTTTCTCTTATATTGTTTGCACTGCTGTCCCAGCATGTACACACACACACAAAACAAACACACACAGTAACAGAGAATTCAAGCTCACATGACGGCCTCTGGTTAGATCATTTTAACCAGGGAGGCCTTCAAAATACTGTTCCAGCGACAGTAAATCTCCAAGGTTTCACACTCTGGTGTTTTGTCTCCTGTCTAGTTTCACCTGGCTGTCGGCTCAGGTGCACAGCAACATGGTGATGCATTTCTCAGGTCGCATCGCCGACAGCTTCGACCGGGAGTTCCGCTGTCTGTACGCCGACTCGCAGATCATCGACTGCTTCTTCAACCCAGAGGAGGAGGGGCTGCCCTACTACCCGTCATACCCGGCCATGATGGCCCCCGGCATGGGCATGGGGCTCGGCCCGGTCATGGGCCTGGATTTACTCGCTGACAGGTACGAAGCTGGAGTCTACTTACAAGGCGTTTTTGTTTGTTTGTTGTAAACTTGTAAAACAAGAAGAAGCAGCAAATCCTCAAATTTGAGAAGCTGTCTGTTTAAATACAGACATCGTCTCTCTATTAATAGATTGAATAGATTATCTGGACTTCATGTTGTGTGCTAATCTTTACTTCCTCCTCCAGCAGGCAGAGGGTGTGCTCTGAAAACTCCAGCAGCCAATCAAGTAACAGCGTGTCCAGTGTGAAGGCTGCACCTGGGATGACCCCTAAGACCGTCTACAAGGTCACTCAGGACAAGAAGGAGCCCAACAACAACGCTCACCTGAGCCCTGAGAGGAGAGGTGGAGGGCAAACCCCGACACCTCAGAGCCACATCGCACCAGGACCACGACTCTCCGCTAACGGAGGAACCAATCACAGCCCAGCTATGGAACGACCACCGCCGGCCTACGGTCAGCAAATGGGCATCGACTGGAACAAGCCCAACCCGGTGGACGTCATGCGGTCAAATATAGGCGGCACCTCCTCCAAGTTCCAGGCTTTGGGTTTGTACGACCACAAACCGAGTACGTTCCACGGCGCCGGGCTGGTCCCCGGCACCCCCAACTCAAACCTGAACCCCAAGACCCAGGCACCCTCCCCGGTCAATGACAGCAAACTCACCCCAAAGCAGAGGACTCCCTCCAACCAATTCCTCAACAAACTCACAGACCTCTTCCTGCCCCCCTCCAGCAAAGACAAAGACACCTTCAACTTCCGGAATTCACCGTCCCCTCACGGCACCACGTCCTGGGGGGGACCGGACCTCTCTCAAACTGAGCCGGAGAGCCAGCAGAGCCCACCGCCCCCGCTCTCTCCGGCCGTGTTGATGAGCCGGCAGGACCAGAAACGAATGACGCTGGGCCACAGCAAGCTGGACCTGGTGAACCAATACAACAAGATGAAATCCAAGCAGGTGTACAGCCGCTTCGAGCTCAAGACCACCAATTAGACTGGGAGATCAGACTGGTTTCAACTTTCTCCTCTGAACTCTTCCTGTGTCTCTTATTACATGATTACAATCCACCGACTCTGGTGGTTTTTATAAAGTGGTCGGTCCTTCTTCTCCTTCCACAGGTCAGTGATGCCCGGCAGAAATCAGCCGTGACAGCCATGTTGGCTCAGAGGCTCCTTCTTCTTCTGTCATCCTTGAAACCATTTTGCCTCTTCTATCATGTGAGGAGCCTTTTTAAAAGTACAGAAGGGCTGTTTACAAAACACATGGAAAAAATTTGATCCATCATGAAAAAGATCACACATTGAAATTGATCTGTGAAAATCACTCGTGTGCCGTTAATAAAACTTTCATTTATACTTTTTATTAATTACAATTTTGACCGAAAAAGTGCACAAGTCAAAACAAACGGCCAGGATATTTACACGCTGACGTCTCAGTTAGACTCCGATTTTTACTTTTGTATGTTATTTGATACAAACAAAGTAAAGAAGAGAGTTTTCTTTTCTGAATGAATGAAATAGCAGTGTCAGGAATCTGTTGATATGTTTTATGTATGTAAAGAAAACTTCTTCTTTCTTTTGATTCTAACAGTCGTGCTCGGATGAGATAACACTCCTGTATTATAGTGTATATAACATGTGCCTTGATCATTCTGCCTTAACGTTTACAATCACACTTTAAAACAAACATAATATCTCCAGTGACTTAAAATAAGTGTTAATAAAGGTACACACGAGCCTGTTTGAAAGCGCTGTCACTGCAGGGAACAAAGCTTGTAAATAGAAGCAGTGAGAAGACGAGATTCCCGGTGCTGTATCTCATTACATTTCCGGGATATTTGGTGCACATGTAGAAACTGAAGGGCTTTGAGGCGATGCAGGTGGAAAATATTGTTCTCAGCACAAATAAACAAGAAGATGCTGTTTGTCGTGTCTGTTTAAAGAATTAGCGTTTACATTTTGCAGCGCCGTCATTCACTTAAAATGAATTTCTTTATTACATGAAGTTCTTCACAACAGAGGAGTTCCTCCTCACACTGTAGATTTTTTACAATAAACAGCTTTTTGTTTCAGATATGTAGATTTGTATATAGACTGTTTTAATTAAAACGAATTAGATCGAGTTAATACTAATTGTATTATTTACGTAATGTGTTAATGTAGTTATGTTTGTGATGGATTGCGCTGCTGTACAGTAGTTTTTCATCACTGAACAGGGCTTTCCTAATAATTCCTCCTCAGCGTGGAGCAGCAGTGCAGCAGGCATTGAAAACTGATTTTTGCTGCTGTCACTGAAGCAATAACGATTGACCGTGATCAATTATTTTGATACATGTGTTTTCATTTTAAGTGTGTGTTTTTGTGTACTGCTCATTTCAGTTGGCATTGTTTCTTCAGCCGGACAACGTGCAGACATGGAATCTCCTACGTGTCATGTTTGTGTGATCACTGTTTATTATTATTAAATAGTTCATCAACTGACTTTCAGGAATTTGGGTTATTGTTAAAAAAAAAACTTGTTGATGTTATTTTATTTTTACAAAATGTTATTTACTGGAGAATGTGAACTTTCTGTGTTTAAGTTGGTCTTAATTTGTAAGATGACTTAAAGATTTAATAAAACAAAAAGTTAAGAGCTGCTTTGTGTAGATTTTTGTCTTCATCAGAAAAACAAAGAGAGACCCAGTTATTCAAGCTAATGCTTTTATGAATGTGTATATGTGGTGCGGTAGGGTTTTGTAAAGATGGAACACTCTTATTATTATTATTTCTTTTATTTACAAGAAATGTTATGATCCCTGAACAGATTTCGAAGGACTTTTTTGCTGAGCCATGAGGGACTGTATGTATTTATTTAACAATGCAGAAACAAATCGGTCCTTGGAAATAAACTAACAAAGAGAATTCCTAATGACTGGGATCATTTCACATCTCATTTGAATTTCATGGGATATTTTGAGCAATGCTAGTGGCGTTGCTCTGTGGATGGATACCTGCAGAACTGATGACGTTCATCAGCCTCAGCTGGACTCTGTGTTCACTGCTAATTATCCAAAACTGAATTCTGGCAACTCACAATCAGACAACGGCTCCAAATGGAAACTATGCTCAGCATTCTGGTTCCATAGAGCTTTTTGAATTCATAAAGCACCTACTGACTTGTCTTATTAAATATGAACGAGCGATGCCAGGACCATCTTGTGCTTTTTAGTGGGTCAGTGAAGCGAGGATGTTTGCTGGCCGTGTTTGGAAACACTTCAGCGCTGGCGATCACCTTTCCCCCCTCAGCCACTGTACAGTGTGTCTTCCTGTCAGGAAATCCAGCCCGGGGGCTGCAGGCCACAGCGTGAACAATGTGACAGAATAAAAACTCCAAGGACAGATATATGAACAATGGAGCATCCAATAAACTCCAAACATGCCAAAACTGGACTGGACAATGATGTCGCTACACACAGGAAATCCATCATTCATCCACACCAACGCTGAGACAGAAAGTCTCTTCATGTGACAGAAACAAAGTCAACATGGAAGTTTTTGAACTGGTCACTCTGGGCCACCACCAGCTTCTGTGTGTTCACATGAATTAATACATGTACATACATTATACTTCTGAGAAACCTTATTAAGATCACTGCTTTACTTATATTAAACAGGTTCATGCAATCAGCTTAACCATAACAAGACCTGAACCTCAATCACCAGGTTACCCTCTGCATGCAGTCCAGGGTTGCCAGGTCCTCCAAACATTTCCTGCCAAAAACCTGTTTAAAATCCACTCTAAATGTCAGAGAGGCCTCCCAGATAGTGTTTGTTCCCAGCCTCCAAATGACCCCTGCATCAGTCATGCAAGTCTCTGTAAAAACTTACAGACATTTTACACTAATATATTAATATTAATACAGGCGTCTACCAGGGTAACTTTTGTCCATAGCATGAGGTGTTCTGTGAATTTATTACAAAGCATCTTCACCATGAACATGATGAAGATCCTCCTCATATCGCTTCACAAGTCTTTCAGTATTAGATTCAGATGCCGGCTGTTGTACCTCTCTGCTGCGTTTGATACGGTTGACCCTGGCATATTAATTGATCGATTAAAAAACTGGGTAGGCGTAACTGGGACTGCTCGAGACTGGTTTGAGTCTTACCTGAGAGGCAGAACTTTCTCTGTAACAGTTGGGAATGTCTCCTCTAGATATGCAAATATCACTGTGGCGTTCCTCAAGGGTCTATTCTTGGCCCCCTGCTGCTCTGATTGAAATTGCACTGAAATGTAAACTAGTTTTTGAAAAGTGCTATATAAATAAAGTTTATTATTATTATTATTATTATTATTATGTCCATTACTGTTCAATAAGCTATTATAGAAATAAAACCGTTATCTAACATGAAATGAAATATAAATCTCTTGATGGATCCAACTGAAAACTCTACAGCTGACAGTGTGCAGCGGTCAGTGTGTTTTAGGGGTAGTGGTCCTGTTTACTTCTGACAAACATGGAAAAGAACAATTCCACCTTAAACCAAGAAGCTAAACGTGACTACCTGGTTACTGGTTTGCCAGGCACGCATGCTGTTTGACATGTAGCCCTAGCTACGGGATGCCTGGCAGTTGTTGTTGGGTAGTCATAGTTACAGGTTTACAGGTTGTCCGTAAGGTAGAAGCGAGCTGGGTTTTCTGTCTTTACGACGGGAGCTGCATACGGCCTCACAGTCCAGACCTTGTTTTGTCAAAACGTGGGTGTGACAGTCAGTGGATTTAACTTGTCTCATACAATGTAAAAACAACGTGACAATACGAAAGGACTCTCTGGTAGCGATGAACCTACAGAGACTCATCAGCTGAATCTGCAGCTGCTCTCGGATTCACGGAGCTTCATAGTGACTTTCAGCTCCTGGTTTATCTGTTATGGTTCACAGACAGCAGACAGACTCAGTTAGTGGAGCATTTAGCAGCTAAAGAGACCAGAAAGAGACCAGAAACAGAGCTAACAGAGAGAAGATACTGGACTTCATTCATCAGGAGACACAAACACGACTCCACATGAAGCATCGTGTTGCTCTGTGACGGCTGGAGGTGGAACGAAGCAACGTTTTCCCAACTTGTTTTTGCTGCCGTCAAGAGGACATAAAAAATCATTTATTGTAGGTTAAAGAGAAAAGCAAGTTGTTGTGGCCGAGTGGTTAAGGCGATGGACTAGAAATCCATTGGGGTCTCCCCGCGCAGGTTCGAATCCTGCCGACAACGATGTTTTGTATAACCCCCCCCCCCCCCAAGAATCAATAAAGTATTTCTGATTCTGAAAAAAGAGCCTCTTTAAATTCTAACTGTGTAAAAAAAGTATACAGTTAGGATTAGTACAAATATTTCAGCAATGGTAGCACAGGTGAGGCCTACATGTTAGCTCTTTAACTGGTGGTCTATGAGAGTTATCGATACACTTGAGTTAACAGTGACACACAAAGCATTAAAACCTCCATTCTGTGTGTGTGTGTGTGTCTGCAGGCGGTTTGTAGGCCAGACGAGGTAACACAAGCTTCCCTGGTCATGTTTCAGACTCCACCACTGCTGCTGACAGCCAGCTGGAGAGGAACTCCTCACAGTCGACCAAAAGTATCCCGGTGGCTTTTTGTAGCTTGTTCCCTTTGTGCTAAAAAGATTACTCACAACAAGTAATCCACTACTAATGATGTAATGAGTCTTCACTCCCTCCTCAGAAGTAAACGTATTACTTTAATGTTACTTCCTCTTTGTTAGGTACACCTGCACAATGCAATCCAATACGACTGATGCCCCTAATGTTCAGTGTTGTTGACGCTGTCATAGAGGTTATATGTTTAAGCACTGAGGTCAGTTAGTGGTGCTGTTGTACTGGACGCTCTTATATTCAGAGGTGTTTGCTAATATTCCCTCATGTTTGTAAATCGGGAGGACAAGAAATTAGAACATGGAATATATTATAACTGCTGCAGGTGTACCTAATAAAGTGGCCACTGTTCACCGTGTTTAGATATTATTGTTAATACAAGTCCATACAACAGTTGAATAGTGTTTTATTGGTGGACTGAAGTTGTTATTTTTGCCATCACTCGGTCTCGTGTGCTAGATGGTGCAGGTCCATACATTTCTTTTAGCTGTGACAGGTGACAGTATCGCCCGCCTCCTGGACTTAATGCGGTAAAAAGTCAAAGCTAAGATACTTTGCAGACTAAGTGGCCTGGTAACTTTGAACATGAGGTCAGTCTGCTGCAGCAGTTCCTTCAGTGTGTAACCTGACACAAGCCTCTCTATTTCTACCTGAGTTCCTCACTGCTCATCAGTCAAAAAGTGACTGTAGCCAGGAGTTGAGGACTGTCGCCATCAGCCACAACAGATTCTTTTGCCATGAGATTGACATGGGAAAGTTACTAACCAGGTGTTTTTGTGGAGTTTTTTTGCTGCTCTGGAGATTGTGACCTAGAAACAGCTTACATGTACATTTCCCGCTCCCTTACATGATTTAAATTCAAAATAAAGAGAGCTATCATCTCTTCTGCTATGATGTTTATCTCCCTCGGGCGTGTATATACGCGTTCTGACAGCAGGAAAAGCAACCAGCAGATGCTGACAGAACGTTATTATGTCAGTAACAGTGATGTAATTCCTGAAAATCAAATGTATTGTGCTGTATCGGCTCTCTGTAAACTTCACAGAGCGTCCAACATGGATGCAGCAGCATTTCCTGAGAGTCTGATTGTTGTGCATCTGGATGTTATCTTCAGGATGCAGCGCTCTTCCTGCCTCAGAGCTATTTTCTGCTGAGTGTGTGTGTGAATACAGTATCAGACCTTGTGTGTGTGTGTGTGTACAGCAGGAAGCCTGGTGTATTGTCCTTCCAGCAGTCTGAGGCAGGTTCAAACTTTCTAATCTGGATTTAGCTCCCGACGACGCTCACAGTCTGTCTGCCAGCTGGTCACAGTTTTCGTCTTTCAGTTTTTGTACAACGCAACAACAACACTTGGCAACTGAACAGATTTTAACTAATGATTTCCATAAATACAATCTGCTGACCGACAGAACTGCACACAGAGGTTCATGTAACATTTTACTATATCACAGGATAATAATTTGTGTTTCTTTAAAATAATTCAAGTCATATTTTTAAATACAGAGGTGCTGTTTTATATGGCGTGTACTTAATAGCACAGGTGGGATGTGTCTGACCAATCAAAAGCATCACTCCCTGTATTGGTAATTAGTTCATCAGCTTTTCTGCTACACACCTGTGCGTCAGGTGTGCACAGACAGAGCTCTTGAGACTTGGATATGATCATCTCTTCTGTGGACTGAACCAGTTCTGACACTGAAATATCGTCCGGTTTTGGGAGACCTGACTTAAAGTTCAGACTATAGTCTGGCCATCAAGAGGCACCTTCTTAATGTGGTTTCAATGTAAGTGATGGGGACAAAATTCCTTCTTCTGAGAAAAACATTATTATTAAGTTCATATGAAGTTAATATAACACTGCATTACTTTACATTTATTTAACTTTTATCCAAAGTGACTTACTATAAGTGAATGTAACCATCAAGAGACTAGAGACTCCACCAGTTTGAGTTGATCAAATCAAGTAGATATTTTCCAAAGTTACTTCCCTGTTGAAGTTGGTTGGCTATTGGCTGAAGTTTGTTTCTGCTCTCTCTCTGTTTGTCACTTTGTAAACTCACTTACATTTACATTAAACATCCATGCTGAAAACCTCAAAGGCAAAAAGCCCCAGCTATATATGCATCAGAGACGATAATGACAAACAATGATTACAGTCATGCTCAAAATAAGATCAACCCTAACCCCCCACGACGCTTCGTGTTGACGACACAGACATATAAATACTTGGCAAACAACTCAAAAGTAAACAGTAGAACTGTTTAGCCAGAAGAAGAAACATTTCTGGCTGTAACGCGTGCAGCAGCTTGTTGTGACCTGCAAAACATCCAGCGGTGAAGCAACTTAACCAAAACAAACACCAAATATTATTGTCCATTGTTGCTTGATTCATAATTACCTGTGTGTGTCATCATGGCAATATGTGATCAAGGAGATCACATATTGCCATGATGACACACACACAGACTAACAATAGCAGCCACACGCCGGTAATTATGAATCAAGCAACAATGGACAATATTTGGTGTTTGTTTTGGTTAAGTTGCTTCACCGCTGGATGTTTTGCAGGTCACAACAAGCTGCCGCACGCGTTACAGCCAGAAATGTTTCTTCTTCTGGCTAAAAGTTTTTTGACAAATATCAAGCTTTTCAGACACAACCAGCGTCCTTCAGAAACCCAACAGCTGCCAAAAGTGACATTTCTCTTAATTTTCAGACTCTTTAACCATCTCTCTCCTCCTGTTTTCAGTCTCTGCGTGTCTCCCTGTTTGTGCCAATATCACCACAGTCTTTACTCGGAGGGAATTCCTTCATACCGAGGGTTTAACATCGGCGTGTCACCTGGAGCAGAAGCTGAGTTTCACTCAAGACAGACACTCGTATACACACTCTCAAACAAAGCTCTTCTGTTGTCGATATTTGCTGCCTAAACTTGACCTTGACCATTACCTGCCTAAGCTAAATCTGTACCTGGAAGAGAAATGCTACAGCACACAATGATTATTTTAGACAACAGTGTTCTTCCAACTTTGTGGCAGCAGTTTGTGTTTGTCCCTTTTCTGTTTTCAGCATGAGGACGTCTCCGTTCACAAAGCAGCTCCATACAGACCTGATGCTCTGGTGTCTGAATGGATTCAGATCCCTGCAGCAGGTTCAACATCTGGTGGAAAGACAGAAGAAACCAGGAGAGTGGAGGCTGGCACATTAATGAACGTCGCGTCGGAATGAAATATTCAACAATCACATATTTATTTACTTTCAATACGGTTTCATACTAAAGCTCTTTAAATTACAGAGTATGGGAAATGTTGCCTCATGAAAATGTAAATAAACGCTGAAGATGAACCTTACCTCCTAAAACTGAGTCTTTCTAAAGGCCTGAAACTCAAGCTGACTTTAGGTTTTGACAAGAATAGAAAAACAACAGCGCTCAGTGTCGTCTGCAAAGCTCCACTGGGCGCGTTCGACTTGGCAGACTGTGGTTTACCTTTTGTTGCAGTGGAATGTATTGGAACTTATTGCAAGGGATCAAAGCCAAGCAATGTCTGTTTGAGGCTTTTGTAGCTCAACAGGTTCAAAACAGAGTATCAGTCATGTGGGGGGAGAAACAGAGAGTCAGAAGCACCGACTGAGAGAGAAAAGCTGTGTAGAGCATTTGTAAAAACAACCGATAAATACACATTAAATTGTTCTTAACGATACCCATCGTGTACGTGTCTAGCATGGGAACAAGACGAACCTGGAGCTCATGGGGCGGGTTTAAACGAGGTTGAGGCAAACAAACAAGATGGCTGCTGCTGATGTGGATCAGTCTGAGTCTGCTATCGCGTCGGTATTAAACAAACTGGACGCTGGTTCACGTGTAAATGTTATATGTTGGCTTTTAAATCCTTTCATGCCAAACATCTGTGTATTATATTGAACTAGAAGACATATGAATTGGATGTTCGAACTAGCTACCTAGCAGCCTACCGCTACGTCACTTGTTTCGTTGCTCTGATTGGTCGTAGCGTCCAGATGCATTTTGGCCTGCGTCCGTTGATAATGTCCCTTGTAAGTCAAAAATGAACTGAGAGGTTCCAGACTAATTTGCATTTGCGATGGCATAGCTCTGTTGGTTTTATGGGACTGTGACCTCCAGTGTGTACTGGGTCATTTACAGCCAAAAGCCTGACGTCATGGTGGAAAAAAGAGCCAAAAGGCTGAATTCCACGGACTGTGGTGATCCTGACTTTTCCTCTAGCGCCACCATGAGGTTGACATTTTTGGCTTTTAGTAAAATGCCCTCAATTAGTGGGTGGATTGCCATGAAATGTGGTACAGATATTCATGTTTCTCGCAGGGTGAATTATAATAACTTTGGTGATCCTCTGACTTTTCATGAGCGCCACCAACAGGTACATTTTTTGTCCAATACTCTAGTTTGTGACCAAATACCTGCAAAACTAATCTGCAGCCAATGAGCCACAGCTGTGATTTGTGCTAATTAGCTAATGTTAGCATGCTAAACTATGTTAGTGAACATTGTACCTGCTTGTCCTTGTGAGCATGTTAGCACGCTGCTGTTAGCACTTAGCTACCGCTGTGCGTGAGCACAGCCTCACAGAGCTGATAGCATGTAAAAATGTTGCTATCTTTCTATTTACCCCCTTTTTTGGTGACAATTTTGCATCAGTTATCCAAAACAGACAGCTCAGTCAACAACAAGTCTTTCATGGAGATGTCAAACATCCACTTCCAGTAAAGGACTTGTGAACCTGAAGCAGGTGTCACGCACAAGGCGTGTTTACCGCCTGCATGCATGAGCGAAGATATGCACACAAACAGGCAGTGTGTGGCTTGTGTTTATGTGTCTCTCAGTTGGTATCATGCATAGGAGACACATGAATCATAGTAGAGTATGTCTCAACATTTAATGCTGTTAGTAACCCATGCAGTCTCTATCCACCTGTCTGTTGTTGTCTTTACTCTGTTGTCCTCTTTCTGCATTTTTCTGTTTGTCTGTCTGTGTTTGTCTTGTGTTTCTTCTTTACTCTGTTGTCCTATTTTTTCCGTTTGTAGCTGTTTTCATCAGTCTGTCTCTTTATTTGGGTTTTACATTCAGTGACTCACTGTTGCTTTGTTGCTTTCACACTCACATGGTGTCTCACTCATGAAGGCAGCATGTAGATATCGTTAATATTTTATTTTACTTATTAAAGGTACTACATGTCAAAATATGCAATGATTTACATGTATTGATTGCCTTTTATTGCCAATGTGTGAACAAAGTGTGATGTCACAAAACGAGACCCCCCCCCAGACTCTCCCGGTTGCCTATAACAGCCGGTGGACTGATTTCTATGTAAAGGACGAGCCACGAATTTTCCGCAAAAATCCAAAGGAGGTGATGTTACGTGTGCGTGTGCGTGTGCGTAGCCTCTCTTCAGGTCCATGTTCAGCTTCCATACAGCACAAACAGTGTGCAACACTAGCTAACGTTAGCTTAGAATGGAGTCTGCTAAAGTCACCCACCAAAACACAGACCCCAAAACACAAAGTCCATGTAGCTTGCTTGCTAACAGGGATGAATTGCTAGCTAGCTAACGTATCAAATTACTATCTTGAGTGGATAACATCAGCTTATTCATCCAGACTCCCGGGGCTGATCTGGTTGGTTGCCAGATCCATGCAGCGTAGCTAAGTTACAGCTAGCTGACTAACCTTAGCTTGTTGGCTACCCTTAGCTTGCTGGCTAACGTCACGGGCAGAAAAATACTATATTAGCGGATGAGTGGCTAGCTTGCCAAATTACTCCACCAGCTAACGTGATTCATGATACTAACTGATGTATTATGACAAACAATGTTGATTTTAGCCAACAATTAATGATGTAACACTGAAACTACCAGGACGTGCAAAGTAATTAACAGTGGGACCAATGAGAGCTGTAAAATGTACAAAATGCTTGGAAATAAAAGACAACATATATTTACAGATAAGGCTTTTTACATGGTGTTGCTTCTGTCTTTTGTTGAGATAAATATTTGCTTTTAGCACTAAACGTCGGGACCTTGGACACACCAGGGAAGGATCAACAGACACGCCTAACTTTCCTGGTTTTATCTGGTTTTATCTGGCTGCATCTGCGACAGCTGACTGGACTTTGTCTTTATACAGTCTGAAGTGCCTGAAGTCTGTTGGAAAAGTCGATTCTTTCAATCTCACAGATTGAGTGTGACAACATTTATATTTGTAGAAACTTTGTCAAAAATTAAATAAAATAAAATACTAAAAATGGTTGGTGGATAATGTAATAACCTTTTGTGGCAACTCTATAAAAATGTAATAACTTGACATATATTTTAATAACACATTTGAATAAATAAAAGCTCAACCATCTTACACCACCTCTTCCTTTACATATTTCTACTTCTTAACATTTTTATTATGTTTTCTGGTTGTTCATCTGTCCGTCTGTCCCATTCTGGTGAACGCGATATCTCAGGGAACCTTCCAGGCTACATCAGCAGGTTGGGATCTAGTTTGGCTCCGTTTACCTCAATCTTCCTGGGACTTGGAGCATTGGTGATTGCCATGATTATCGAGATCTGCATCAAGAGCGGCGCTAAAAAAAAATGCTAATACATACAGCATGCTCCAAGGTGTATTTGGTGAAGAGAAAGCCTCAGCTGTCCGGGACACAACGTCAGAGTATCTGAAACGCCATCAAACATTCATGAACAATGACGGACGATTACGGGAGGAAATACGGAGACTAGAAGCGCAGCTGAGCAACCATCTCACCATCCTCAGCAACTCCCTGCTGCATGACGGACACATGAGCACCCCTGGCTTAAAAATCTGTGTTAATTCTATGTTAATGGAGTCTCCTTCCACCTCCAGATGTTGATCCCTGGGGCATGACTGAATATTCAGACTGGCAAACGTGCATCCGACTATGTTAATGCAATCAAAGCTGCCACCAGTTTGTATTTGCCAGACCTGGATGATTTGCAAATACAGGACTCAAAAGACCAGAACTCGAATATTTCTGTCACTCTGTCACAAACTGTGTGATTTGGCATCAACAGAGAATTTCAGTCCTCAATTGAATGAGGCTTTTATGAATCAAGTTTTCTCAAAATATGAAGCAATCTCAGGCTTGAAGAATCATTTTTCAAATATTAAGAACAGCCTCAACTCTCTAATCAACCAACACAGTTCATTCACTCCTGAGATCACTTCCACAGTTAGTTTAGTTTGATCACTAATCGTACATACTTAACACTTTATAACTTCATCTGTTAGTTTGATATCAATGAATGATCGTATCAGTAAGAATTGACTCAAAGTGTTTGTCATCAACTGATTTACTCTCGATCGATGAGCGATGTGATACAGGCAGCCTGTAAGGAAACTGTCAGCACAACCGGTTCACCCTCAGTGAACTACATCAGAGTGCCGCCATCTTGTGGTGTAAACGTTCACTTACACGACACAGCAGAGCGTCTGCAGCAGAACTGTTCAAGCTGTTACAAAGCCTCAAAAACACTGACTCACCCTGAACACCACACTGCTGCTGTCTTTTAGAAAACTGAAAAAGTTTATGTACAACTTTACAGGTTTTTGTTGCGTCTTTGACGGACCCACCAGCATCTTCCAGCATTTTTGGTTAATTACTGGCAGAAGCACAACAGACACTCACATGCTCAGGAGCATCTCCACCCTCCACAGATCCAGAGGTATCTTTTTATTCCATTTCCTGCCAGTAGAAGATTTAGTTCAGTAGGTCAACTCACAGCTGGAGTCTGTCTGTCTCTCTGTTGATGTCTGCCCACTGTGCTAACTTTAGACTCCCAACATTTCAAAAGAGGCTAAGTAAATCATGACATAGCTACGTGAAGCTTGTGGCAGAAAACATGAGATCTCTGTGGAGCGATGAGGAGACTGTAACCTTCCTCACGTTAACACATGAAACTAACAGAAATGTCATATTTCCATCATGTTCTCCACATGGTTTTCTGTCGTTTGAGCTTTGGCTGGAGCTCTTTTAATGTCGTCATCTCGTTGTGCCCTCTTCTTCTGCCTCCAGCTGCTTTGGATGCCCCCAACTCCGAATATTCTCAGAACAGTGGTGGACGGAAATGTGCATCATTTTCCATTTTAGTTGGCTGATTTTCTGGAATTTCAGTAAAGATTTGCGCTACATTTGGAGGGAAACTTGGTGAGCAGTTAGCTTAAACATTACTTTTTTGACTGGTGTCCGCACATAACATCTTTAGCAGCTGCACAAGTGCAGGCACAGTCAGTTAGCTGAATGTGTGTATTGGCTAGCTTTCTGGCTAATAAGATACAACATAAGACAGTTTTGCAGCTGTCAGAAGGGCTTTTACTCTTTTGGTGGAGGCTGGCAGTTTCCCTCTACTCACCAGTGTTTGTGCTAAAATAAGCTGAACATGTGGACCAAGTCCAAACATGTCTACAGAGGGATTTAAAAATGTTGGTGCACCTCACAACCTGTGAATTTCCAAATGAACTTGAAGGCAGAAATATTTAAAATCTCAGATCCTTAAAGCACCAGTACAACATATGCTGTCTGTGTGTTTTGTGTAATCTCGGGGTCACATTCCCTGATGTGTCACAGAGGGTGAGATTCATTCTGCTGAGCTTTTGTTGACACTCGGTAGATATTTTGGTGATATTTAGTCTTTAAAAAGGTTGAGAGAAAGAGAGAGGAAATACCTTTTTGGGTGCAGGATTATTTTTCAAATTTCAAACTAGCAACTAAGTACATTTACTCAAGTACATAGTACAAATTATACTTGTACTCCATCACATTTAAGAGGGAAACATCCAACTTTTTACTCCACTACATTTCTTTGACAGCTATAGTTACTAGTTCCTTTTCAGATCAAGATCTTACATGAAGAAAAATATGATAAACTTATAAAATACAACACGTTGTTAAAGTCACTGACTTTCCAACCTTTTTGGCTTTGGACCTCTCACTAAAAAGCAGTGTGTAGTTGGGGCCCCTTGTCACATTTCAGACGTCCTTAAGAGGTCAAATGATCCAATATTTTATAAAACAAAGAAGAAATTCCACCCAAAGTCTAAAAGGTGGACATGAATTTGTGTAGCAGAACTTTGTTTTTTCTTCTTTCCTCTTCCATTGACCCCTCGTGACCCTTTGTTTATTTATTTAGATATTTCCACATTTATTTATCCCGTGTTACATTTGGGTCTGATAAGGATTTATATCACCTCTGTGAACATTTATGACCTGCTGGAGTGTGTGTGTGTGTGTGTGTGTGTGTGTGTGTGTGTGTGTGTGTGTTGAGGTCAGTTAATTCACATTTCACGTCTGCCTTATAACTAATTCAAGAAGAAGTTTGTCAGAAATCAGTAATACATTTAAACATTTTTATTGTTCAAATTGGACATGTGGGAGGAAACCGGAGCGCCCGGAGTAAACCCACGCCGACACGAGTCTGGGTCGGTGACCCTGACTTTGGTTCTGTGAGGCCACAGTGTTAACCACTGAGCCACTGTGCGGCCCTATAGGCAGCTGACAGCTGACGTTGCTGCAACGCTGCAAACCTGCTCCGCCTGCAGCTGCTGGTGTGCTGCTTTATGCGAGGAGGGCCGCTAAAAGGAAGAAGCTCGCAATACCTGCGAGTGAAGCCACGCCATTGAACAAGTCCTTCCAGAAACGGCGGGGGGCAACTTTCTTTGCTGCGAGCCGAGCAGATTGGTCCTGGATGTGAGCCTGCAAAGACTTGACGATGACTGCGTCCACATCTGGATCCTGTAACCCTATTACAGTCTCCAGCAGGCGCCGACTGCAGAACTTCTTCTGCAGGTCTTTCAACACCGCCTTGCAGACTTTCTTGGTGTTCTTGGGGTCCGGGCAGAAGCCTTCGGTGATAGTGAGCCCCTCCATGGTCTTGTCTATCAAGAGTTTGATGTGGGCGGCCCACTCCTCCTGGCTGCGGTTCTGGACAGCGTGACACTTGGTCAACACTCTCACCGTCAGCAGGGCGACGAACAAGCGGAGCTGCTTCTCACTTTCTGTCTGGGTTGTGGACTCACAACCAGAGGCAGATGGATCAGCAGACTCCGTAGGTGTTTCAGGTTGGTTCATGGTGGTCTCGGAGTTGTTTTCCTTCTCCAGGATTGTCTCTGGTGTCTCTTTTTCAGTCATGGCACTTGTTAGTGGGTTCTCTTTTCTCTAGGACGCGTACTAGTCTTTAGTAGTTCAGTAGAGGTCAGTAGTTTCTGGTCTGAGATAAAGTCCTCTTGTAGGAAACTGTGTGCTTTGATGCTTTGATGAGTCGTAGATTCTAGAACCCCGATGTGATGTCACACACACACACACACACACACACACACACACACAGACACACACACACACACACACACACACACACAGACACACACACACACACACACACACACACACAGACACACACACACACACACACACACACACACAGACACACACACACACACACACACACAGACACACACACACACACACAGACACACACACACACACACACACACAGACACACACACAGACACACACAGACACACACACACACACACACACACACAGACACACACACACACACACACACACACACACAGTCACACACACACACACACACACACAGACACACACACACACACAACCTTGTACTTCTATACTTGTGAGGACCTTCATTGACACAATGCATTCTCTAGGCCCTTCCCCTAACCTTAACCATCACAACTAAATGCCTAACTCCAACTCTTACCCTAACGCTAACCTCAGCCTAATTCTAACCTGAACATTAAAACCATGTCTGAACCCTCAAACAGCCCTTTGAAGATCTGTTCGAAACATGTCCTCAATCCCAAGGTTTAAAACCCAAATTGGTTCTCACAAAGACAGCAAGTACACACACACACACACACACACAGAGGTGTCCCTGTGAAGCAGTATCTCATGGCGTCCAATGTATTAAACCCAACAAAATCTCTTTGTTGAGATAAATCCTTTTGTTGCAAGTCTTATCTTTTTGTACGTCCAGTGTACAATTAGTGGGGCAACCTCATAGTCTCAAGCACTGAAAGCAAAGTTTTGTTCCTTTTTTCAGAAAACAAGTATTCATGGTGGCACAGTGGTTAGCACTGTCGCACGGGAGGTAAAGCTGGTTAGAGCGGGTTGGGGGTTCGATCCCCGGCTGCCCCCGTCATGTCGAAGTGTCCTTGAGCAAGACACTGAACCCTAAGCTGGAGACCGATGGAGACCAGCACCTTGCTGGCAGCTCGGTCAACCCACCATTGGTGAGTGAATGTGTGAGTGAGACTTAGCTGTAAAGCGCTTTGGGAACCGTGAAGGTTGAAAAGTATAATATATATATAAGTGAGATCATTTACAGACGGATGGAGCGTATATCCGGCTGGCCACCTGGAGAGTAACGAGAGTTGAAGATAAACTCGTTTCCAGGCTCTAATTGATGAAAGAAATACTCTCAGTTTCCAGTTTATTAGGTACACCTGGCTAAACTAATGCAGTCTGATGCAACAGTCCTGCAATAAATCCTCCTTTTATGAAGGTTAGCGTGTTTATTTTTGTTGTTGTCATTTTGGAGGCTGTAGTTTGTGGTGCTGGGGCCTCATTTACAAAAATGCTCTTAGATTTACATTTGAACTTAGTCTTAAGATCATTTCCAAGGATTTACGTACGTTTGATTCATAAAAGATACTGAGCATAAAAAACCTCGCTCACACAGGTTCTAAGAAGCCCATTTGCAACTTGTGAAATATGAATCTCAAATGAAGGCACCTGCCTTACACTCAGCGATTTCCCCTTTATATGCAAAAGTGGACAGAACTTGGACAGATAGGAGTATTGCATGATTACAGCGTGTCTTCCTGTCCAGATGATTGGCTAAATCCGCACACAAATCTAACAGAACGTATCTTGGGAGACGATAGCGACTTATAAGCATGAATCATCGTGCGCAAAGAGGTCATTCCTGAAAACTCTCTCTCTCTCTTGTTAGCCCGATTCTTTAGTTGGAAGCCCAAGAACAAACTGGAGCAATGTTCAGTTCACAGATGTAAACTTTATTTCGGTCACAGGTAAAGTAAATGCAGCGCTGGGCTCGGAGTGACAGAGCTCTCGCAGGATCTCAGTCAGAAGGAGCCCCGATGTCCGAAAATGATTCATATTTATCTTCTCGGGCTGGGCCTGCCCTGTACAGAGGCTGGACTTACTGAAATAAATCATGTGTGGATGTTGGCGGTACGGCGTAAATCTAACTGATAAAATAGAGGAGTTTCAGCCGTCTCCTGGTATGAAAACCAGTTCTAACCAGTCATATTATCTTCAAGGACGTACATTGTGCTCAGTAGAAAAGTACAAAACAGGATCATAGGTTCAGTGGAGAAATACAGAATCCGAATACATGATAGCTCGAAACAGCCAATTAAAACACTCTCCTGAAATCACAACACGGGCAATTATGTGACATGTAATATGTCATATCACAACCTGCGTAACTGAAGAGGAAAGGCCTTTTAAAAAAAAAATAAAATTAAAAAGCAGGAATCAAACCTCAACTGAACCTTCAGTCAGTGTGTGTGTGTGTGTGTGTGTGTGTGTGTGTGTGTGTGTGCACTATGTTGACTCTGAAAGCAAACTTATTTCCTGGCAGGAAGCATTTACCCACAGGAATACAGCCCAGGAAGTATAGTGACACACACACACACACACACACACACACAGAGTCACATGTACAGTCAAACACATTTCACACATGTGAAGAATCATACGTGTCACCCCCCCCCCCCCCCCCTCTCATACTCTTTCTTTGTGTCTGTGTTCAGTTTATATGGATGAGTCAGTGAAGGTATTTAATCTGCTGGTGCGATCCTGATTATGATGCAAAATGAAAGAAGTTGAACTGAAACAATAAGACAGACCCCTTCAATCTGTGTTGGGTGATAAAACCTCTACGAATGTGCACTCTGATAAATTAAGCAGCTGGACACTGGTTCCCCTGAATATCTGCTTTAAAGTATGTAAAGATTTAAAACTGGAAAGAAATGCTAGGCTGTTAAGATGGGTGGCATTTGATGAAGATTTTAAACCAGCACAGCTGGATTTGAGATTTAAACAATGGATCCAGAAAGGCATCACATCGTATTCCCTAATTGCTACTAATACAGGCCTGGAAAGCTTCCAACACCTTACAGAAATCCACAATTTAGATCAACAGGATCTCTGCAGATACCTACAGCTCAGGCATCACTTTGATAGAAACGTTAAAATGATTAAGGGTACGGAAGTGGGCCCGCTTGAGATCTTTATTGATGCATATAAGGGCAACACCCATAAGAAACTGGTATCTAAAATATACTCATGTCTACAGTCTTCCAAGGACCACTCCTCCCTATATGTTAAAGCCAAATATAACTACAACAGAAGAAGAGTGGTCTCACATATGCAAAATACATTCCACCACCTCCTGCTCTGGCCAATGGAGAGGATTCTCATGGAAGAATGTGATCAGATTGTTTCTCCGTCCTCGGAGGAAATACTATCAAAACAGCTGACCACAATCAGGACATTGCTGGAGGCAATGTGGTAAAATTATGGCTGATCACTTCCACATATTCTGGAAATGTCCAGTAATCCAGTCTTATTGGTTAGAGATATTAACAGAAATAAATTCAATAATGGGATTTAAAATTGATAATAGTTTTTGCATGATATATTCTAGGTAATATAGCAGCTGAATTTAATGTTCGGGACAAGTACCTCCTTAAAATAATATTTGTAGCAAGCAAAAAAAGCAATCACCAAAAAATGGCTTGTCAAAGAGCCCCCAACAAAAGGAGAATGGACAACAACTGTGAAGGACATGTTTGATATGGAGAAGCTGACCTTTTCTTTAAGACCCTGTAAAGATACATCTTACAGATACTGGTCCAACTGGGTTTTGCATGTTGCACATACCAAGGAGACTTTTCTGGTACAAGGAATTTAATTTTTGACTTATTTACTTATTGGGATTCTTTCTTTGAGTTTCATCATATCTGTAACTTCCTGGTGATTTCTTGGATGTATTCTCCTTGTGTAACTTCTTTGCTCTGGATGGATGGTAACCCGTAACACAAAGTAATTACTGAGGACACATACGCTGTGCTGTACTAGCCCTGGTGACCTGTGTGGTCCTTTCTCTTTAAACCGTAAACTACAAAAAGAAAGTATAAGAACATTTAAAGAAAGAGGGAAACATCCAGCTTTTTACTCCACTACATTTCTTTGACAGCTATAGTTACTAGTTCCTTTTCAGATCAAGATCTTACATGAAGAAAAATATGATAAACTTATAAAATACAACACGTTGTTAAAGTCACTGACTTTCCAGCCTTTTTGGCTTTGGACCTCTCACTAAAAAGCAGTGTGTAGTTGGGGCCCCTTGTCACATTTCAGACGTCCTTAAGAGGTCAAATGATCCAATATTTTATAAAATAAAGAAGAAATTCCGCCCAAAGTCTAAAAGGTGGACATGAATTTGTGTAGCAGAACTTTGTTTTTTCTTCTTTCCTCTTCCATTGACCCCTCGTGACCCTTTGTTTATTTATTTAGATATTTCCACATTTATTTGTCCCGTGTTACATTTGGGTCTGATAAGGATTTATATCACCTCTGTGAACATTTATGACCTGCTGGAGTGTGTGTGTGTGTGTGTGTGTGTGTGTGTGTGTGTTGAGGTCAGTTAATTCACATTTCACGTCTGCCTTATAACTAATTCAAGAAGAAGTTTGTCAGAAATCAGTAATACATTTAAACATTTTTATTGTTCAAATTGGACATGTGGGAGGAAACCGGAGCGCCCGGAGTAAACCCACGCCGACACGAGTCTGGGTCGCTGACCCTGACTTTGGTTCTGTGAGGCCACAGTGTTAACCACTGAGCCACTGTGCGGCCCTATAGGCAGCTGACAGCTGACGTTGCTGCAACGCTGCAAACCTGCTCCGCCTGCAGCTGCTGGTGTGCTGCTTTATGCGAGGAGGGCCGCTAAAAGGAAGAAGCTCGCAATACCTGCGAGTGAAGCCACGCCATTGAACAAGTCCTTCCAGAAACGGCGGGGGGCAACTTTCTTTGCTGCGAGCCGAGCAGATTGGTCCTTGATGTGAGCCTGCAAAGACTTGACGATGACTGCGTCCACATCTGGATCCTGTAACCCTATTACAGTCTCCAGCAGGCGCCGACTGCAGAACTTCTTCTGCAGGTCTTTCAACACCGCCTTGCAGACTTTCTTGGTGTTCTTGGG
This sequence comes from Enoplosus armatus, assembly GCF_043641665.1. NCBI lineage: Eukaryota > Metazoa > Chordata > Actinopteri > Centrarchiformes > Enoplosidae > Enoplosus > Enoplosus armatus. The sequence goes on along the minus strand of NC_092182.1, from coordinate 26,889,827 downwards.
GTCCGGGCAGAAGCCTTCGGTGATAGTGAGCCCCTCCATGGTCTTGTCTATCAAGAGTTTGATGTGGGCGGCCCACTCCTCCTGGCTGCGGTTCTGGACAGCGTGACACTTGGTCAACACTCTCACCGTCAGCAGGGCGACGAACAAGCGGAGCTGCTTCTCACTTTCTGTCTGGGTTGTGGACTCACAACCAGAGGCAGATGGATCAGCAGACTCCGTAGGTGTTTCAGGTTGGTTCATGGTGGTCTCGGAGTTGTTTTCCTTCTCCAGGATTGTCTCTGGTGTCTCTTTTTCAGTCATGGCACTTGTTAGTGGGTTCTCTTTTCTCTAGGACGCGTACTAGTCTTTAGTAGTTCAGTAGAGGTCAGTAGTTTCTGGTCTGAGATAAAGTCCTCTTGTAGGAAACTGTGTGCTTTGATGCTTTGATGAGTCGTAGATTCTAGAACCCCAATGTGATGTCACACACACACACACACACACACACAGACACACACACACACACACACACAGACACACACACACACATACACACACACACAACCTTGTACTTCTATACTTGTGAGGACCTTCATTGACACAATGCATTCTCTAGGCCCTTCCCCTAACCTTAACCATCACAACTAAATGCCTAACTCCAACTCTTACCCTAACGCTAACCTCAGCCTAATTCTAACCTGAACATTAAAACCATGTCTGAACCCTCAAACAGCCCTTTGAAGATCTGTTCGAAACATGTCCTCAATCCCAAGGTTTAAAACTCAAATTGGTTCTCACAAAGACAGCAAGTACACACACACACACACACACACACACACACACACACACAAAGAGCTGTTTGATTGTTAATACTTGGTTTTCAGTTTAAAGAGTTCAGTTTATGGTAAGGAGGCATTTAAAGAGTTAAAATCCTGAAAATTCTTGAATATTTTAACATTTTGATCAGGGCTGAAGCTGATTCAGAGATTCAAGCAAAAAAAACCAAAACAGAAAGAAATATTAATGTATGAGGATTTTATTGCAGATTTTGTGCGTGTACATTTTTGGCCACGAAGGCGTTCAGAGGGAATATCTGACACTACATAAAAAATACTAATGCAATCAAATCAATTTTGTTGCTAATCTTTGACATATCCAAGACTCTAATCACCACCAAAGCCCCACCCCCTTACTATTTATTATATGGAAAATAATTAATTTTTTGTGTTTTTTTTTGTAATAAAATTCAAATAATTAAACTGGCATTTAAAGGCTTAAAATCCTGAAAATGATTGAACGTTTGGCAGTTCTGAGCAGGGTGCAAGTTGTTTAAAAGATTCACGCAAAGAAAAGCAGAAAAAAATTTTGATGTATGATGATTTAATAGCAGTTTTTTTGTGCGTGAACATTTTTGCCACGAAGGTGTCCAGAGGGTCGTAAATCTGAGGAGGGCACAGGGGTTAAAAATGTGTGTCGCTCAGTGCAGTTTTGTATGTGCGTTTATTGGACACTCACATGCAGTCGATAGTTACATCACATCCCGAGTGTCTGTGATGTCTGTTGACACTAAAGGCTACAGAACAGAAGGAGTCTCAGTACTGGACCAGAACAGAACATGTCAGCTGCTGAAAAGTGGGTCACAACCCAGAAATTAGAAGCTGTTATAACTGAACAGGAGGGAAAGGGAGGTGTGAAAGTGAATCTGATGGTCTGAAGAAAACAAGAGATGAGAGAAGAGAAATCAGGAAAGAGTGAGGAGGAGGAGGAGTACAGAGAAGAGAAAGAGGACGGAGTGCTGGAGGACAGACGTGTGAGCAGAGGACAGGACAGAGGTTTGAAACAGTAAAACAAGAAGGCGGAGGATGATGACGGATGCAGACTGGGAAGGAAGCGTCGGGAAGGTGAACAGCTGACTGGCCGAGGTGAGGAAGAGGGAGGTGGAGAGGAAGAGCTGACCGAAGCAACAGGCAGAGCAGTTGAGGAGCAGATTCATGGAAGATGTTAATAAGAGCAGACATGGAGATGAAGGGCTGTCGGCTGCCTGCTCTTCTCAGCTGGTGTTTATTCACACACTGTCAGTGAGTGAGCAGGGAGGATTGTGGGTAACGACTGTGGTTTCATGTCTGGTCCAAGGGGAGGTCTTTTTTTTGAGTTTTCGTATGTGTACCGTACAAGCTTGAATACTGCCAGAAAGGTAAACATTTCTGCTATTTTTATTTATTTATTTCCATATATTCAAAATACACAAATTTGCCTCAAAGGGTCTCTACAGCACACGGCGGCGTCCGTCCTTCGGTTCGGAAGGAAAAACTCAAGCTCAGACATGCAACAGATGCTGTGTGCACACAGAAGACGACACAAAACAAAACAATATGAGTAAAATTACGATATGAAAAATCAGAATGACAATATTATTAATAGATTATAAACTTTTTTTTCAACAACCAACAAACTGTTATATTGACTTCCATTACATCTTCACGTACTAAGCTGAGCACAGTGGGGGTTTTTTGGGGGGGGGGGTCATTTACCTTTTTACCTTTGTCTGCTATTCTTCTTTTTCTGCAACATTTGAAAACCCTTTTCACTGTGTGACCAGAAGCCAACAAGTTCTCCAAATGAAACGTTGACTTTCGTTGGAAAACCGGAAACGAACAGCGGCCTCGTGTTGAAGTGACAGTTTTTTGATCCATCCATTCACCTCTGACCTCTGTGTCCCTCTGTGGACCTCTGTGTCCCTCACGGTCCCTCTGTGGACCTCTGTGTCCCTCACGGTCCCTCTGTGGACCTCTGTGTCCCTCAGTGTCCCTCATGGTCCCTCTGTGGACCTCTGTGTCCCTCATGGTCCCTCTGTGGACCTCTGTGGACCTCTGTGTCCCTCATGGTCCCTCTGTGGACCTCTGTGTCCCTCATGGTCCCTCTGTGTCCCTCACGGTCCCTCATGGTCCCTCTGTGGACCTCTGTGTCCCTCTGTGTCCCTCTATAATCGAGTGCTGCATGAATGAGTCCTGAAACCTGGAAATGAGTTGGCATTTGAACACTTCCTGTCCCCTGTCTTCGTTTTTCAGTCCTCTAGAGGGCGCTGTCACTTGAACATCAACAAAAAGCAGTTTTTCAGTCTCTTCATTTCTCTTTTTACTCTCAACTCATAAAGTTCAAGCACTTGTTGTTAAAGTTGTTGTTACTGTTCGACTTTGCCAAATCAAGTCTGAAGTCATCAAATGTGTGACTTGAGTCCAGGTCACGTGACATTGTCAAAACTGATCGAACGAAGCCGTCGAAGTGAAGGCAGGCGCTAACAGTCGCATGCTGGGTGAGTGTCGCAGTGAAGAAGAGAGAAGGAGAGGAAGAGATATGGATGCACAAGAAGCCAAACTAAAGTAAGATAGTAGACAGTGAACATGTAAACATGACCTGCTAGAAGGCAGCAGCGTAATTATAAGCAGTTTTTGGGGAAAAAAAAGGCCTATCAGCTTGTTAGCGTTGTCATTGTGAGCATGTTAGTGTGCCAATGTTAGCATTTAGCTCAAGGCAAGTTTATTTGTATAGCACCTTTCAACAACAAGGCAAGTCCTTTACATAACACATAAAAGGCAATAAGACAAGATATAAAAGATACATAAGAAAATAATAGGACCCATTTAAACAAAGTAAAATGAAATAGAATAAAACAAGAGAATAAAAGTTACCGCGCAGTGCAAGAATAAATAGCTCCGAGAAGCAGCAGTGAATCGCCTCTTAAGCTCGGATTTAAACGAAGTGAGTGTCGGAGCAGATCTCAAGTTTTCTGGGAGTTTGTTCAGATATGTGGAGCATAAAAACTGAATGCTGCTTCTCCAGGTTTAGTTTTGACTCTGGGGACAGTAAGCAGACCTGATCCAGACCGGCAGAGAGGTCTGGACGGTTCATTACGGAGCACTGGATGTTGGTCTGAACGTCTTAGTATTGTTTCCAACTTGATTTGTCCTCTTAATTCACATACACTGAGGTCACACACACTATCAATCAATACTCACCCCTTCATAATTTAAGGGCTGCGGAACCAGGTGAAAGAAAACGTCTCTGGTTTCAACAGCGAGATGTTGACTCTACATTTCTGAAACTCTGTAGATTTGACGATATGGTGTCGACTGCCGGAGTGCTGATCGATTATTATAAAAATATATTGATTTCCTGCTTCAGTAGAAGTTAAATGACGCTCGATGCAGCTGTAGTCAAGGAGATTTAGTTCAGATTTGTCATTCAGTGGTTGAACACAGCTGCTTGACTAACGGTTCATCTCCTAAAAAAACACCACAGCCCTCCAAGAACAGGGCGACCGAATCCAGGATCCGTCCTGTTGTCACCCGGCGCAGAAATACAACGTAAATACAGAGAAGAAGAGATCAGCTTGTTAGGAGTTGGGTGTTCACAGTAGAAACGAGTGTTCGGCTTCACCGCTCACGTCTTGGCTGGAGAGTCCAGGAAGTTACTGGTCCCAGTCTACATAAACCCCTACAAAACTCTCTGGGGCTTTTGGATGGATTAAACAAACAAGTATTCATTAGTTTTAATGAGTTTTAGAGGAGCTGGCAGGTGGATTTCTTACCTTTGGACAGAGCCAGCCTCCCCCCGTTCCCCCCCGTTTCATCTGTTAATGCTACACTAAGCTAATCTGCTGCTGTAGCCTTATATTAAATATAATTCCTTCTTTAGAAGAAGGGAAATCTTTAGGCTGAGGAGCCTAAAAGTGGACACACAAAAGGAATGAGTGGGCTTTGGCTATACACCCTAAATAATATCTGTCATTGATTCAATCACATTTGTGTTTTTCATGTTCTTGTCATTAACTCGCTTCAGGGGAGAAATAAGACTCAGAGGAGTCTCCCTGCATCTGCAGCGCTCCTGCTGTCGGCAAAGCGTTACTGCAACAACATCCATCACATCTCCCCCTCTCCGCCCCCCCCCCCCCCCCCCCCCCCCCTTCTCCTCCCCAATGATACCCGAGCGGACCGACCAACCTGCGCCCGCGCTGTCTTGCAGCCAGGCTTCCCCAGCTGTTCCGCCGCACCTCACTGAGTCTGCGCAATGGGCTCTCGTCAAGTGGAGGAAAGCAATAGCGCGAGAGGCAGCACGCGCAGAGACACGGTCAGAGCTGACGGGATGAGGCAGGAGCACACGGACCGTTTCCTCCGGTAAACAAGCGGAGCAGGAGCCTGGAAATCACCGGCGGAGAGCGGAGGGGGGGATTTCGGGGACACAGGCATGGCGACGGGTGGAGGAGCGAGGCGGAGGAGGAAAGCGGGGCTCCCGGGATTCTGCTGGAAAACCTGCTACTTTCCCATTTTGTTCTGGGTCGTTTCCGTCTGCGGGGAGGAGAACACGCTGATCGTGGAGGTAGGCGGTCCCGGTCTGAGGCGCACCCCAGCGTCCAAACACAAACAGGGTTGTTCAGAAGAGCGCGGGGGTGGCGGGGCTGTCAGCGTGCGTGCTCTGTCCCTCCTGCTCCCCGGGTGCACAGGAATCCGTCTTAACGCGCGCGGGTCGGTGCGCTCCTCGGGCCGGTTCTGTTCGCGTCTCCGTGTTTTCACCCGCCGTCCCTCTCTCTCGCATCCGGCCCCGAGAGTGACACCCAGCCTCCCCGTAAGGAGGGACCGCGAGATAAAAGATTCACGAGCTAGTGAACTGAGTCCAGTACAGCGCGAGAGCGCTCTGTGTCCTCGCGGCTGCATCCTCGCGGAGCTCTTTTGTTTTCAGGCGCTGGGACGGCGCGCGCACCGTCCAGTGAATTTACTCATTACACACAAAGGTGTCGGTGTTTCAGGGGGGTGTCGGTGTTTCAGGAGGGTGTCGGTGCCAGACGGGGAGCTGCCGGTCACCTTAACACGCGGTGCACGGCGGGTTTACAGGCTGCTAATTTGAGTGGTTCACGGGTGATCCGGGTTATTAATCATACGTGTCATGTGCGCGATTGGAAACACGCAGGGATTGTTGAAACGCACCGAGTCTCTGTAACGAGCTCTCAAAGCCTGTTGTCGATGAATAGCCGTCAGCGTGCAGAGAGCGCGGAAGGGAACCTGAAGGAGTGTGCTGCACAAAGCATCTCCAGACTCTCCCCCTTCTCTCGGTCCAAATATAGCCTCCCTCCATAATTTATTGAAATGGCAGCGAGTTGGAAGAGAGACGAGATGGGAAGAGGAGCAGACAGATGTTTTAAAATTCACGTGCACATGAGGACCAGTCACCAGTCTCAGGCAGATGTTGAGAGAAAGTTCTTTGTTGATGCTGTGACTGGTAACGAAACAATGCTCCAGGATCAGTTCAGGCTTCAGCAGGTGAACGCAGAGCCTCTCCTGAGTGCACTGATGTTTGTCACAGCAGACCTGTGATGCATTGTTTGCTGAATATGCATCATACCTTGTTTGGAAATGTGGGTCATGTATTATGAGATGGAAAGCTTGCGGTAGCGTTGCAGCTCTGGGAGACGTGCTCAGTGGCCTTTTTATTTAGTGATGTTTGTGTTGCTAGTGACACTTTGATTCAGACAAAGGAAGCGCCTGTGGCTTTGCTGAACATGGCTGCTGACAGCCGGGATATTTCACGGTGCTGTACAAAGGATGACATGTTTTCCCTGAGAAATCATAATCCTCCCAAAGCTATTGTTGGTACATGTCATGCTAATGTGGCCTCACACAAATGTACGGTGCAGGTTTTGCCACAATTGGAGGTTTAATTACAAAATGTTCCAGAAGGTCTTCTGTGAAAAATGAGCCGCCTGAAATCCCTCAGTCAATATGTCAGCTAACAGATCGTTCCACTGGTACAAAAAAGCTTCAACGGTTTGTGTGAAAAGGTCTGAGGACAGAAGTATTCAGGTACTAATGATTATTTGTGTTATCGATTAATCTGCTGATTATCTTCCTGATTGAAACTGTTGAAGAAAAGTACAAAAGACACCTCAAGGTGACTTCTTCAAAATGTTTTTTTGTCCGATCAACAGTCCAAAACACATTCAGTTTACTTTCACTGTAAACTCGATGTTTGGTATTTTTCAATTATCAGAATAGTTGCAGATTCATTTTTGACTAATCGATTTGAACAACACTTATTCACATGTGCTCGTATGCTTTGCTTGCAAGCCAGTGATCATTTTATCAGACAAGGCTGTTTTTCAAATAGGCCGAGCTCCTTCTGAACAGAAACAGAAATATAGTGAACATGGCAGGACGAATGTTTTCAGAGAGCGTTTATTCGTCAGTTATGATCAGCTCACTTCGTGCGTCGGAGGAGTGTGTTTTTACGTATATTCAACATTATTTCTGGTGGAATAAATACATGTTTTTACAATAAAACAGCTTAAAAGAAGTTCCTATGTGTATAAGTGATGAAACAAATATTTCCGTCTCTTCCAAACTAAAGATATGATGTGATGTTTTTAACAAAGCTTCTCCTGTGAAGTCACAGCCAGCCAATCAAAACGCTCTCAGCCTCAGATTTTCACAGCATCGAGGGTTCTTTGTGTGCACGCTGTGGCCACATGGACCATACAGACGGTGTGAAAGAGATGATTTATACTCTTTATATCTCCTAATTGGGGTCCTGTTTTCCTGAATCAAAGGTTCAGTGCAACGACAAAGACGTGGTGATGTTGAAAACGCACCTCAAATGGTAATTTTAGCGAGGACGAGGGCTCATGCTGTAGATCTTAATTGACACTAGTTATTAAATGCATCCTCCTTGTTAATCGAAGGTTTTAACTGCAGAGGTCTGGTGTGCAGGTCGCCTGCCAGCCGCCTGCCGTGTTGTGTTCAAACACACTGAGACACAGGGACGCGGTGATTTTAGAGATCCGGGATGTTGTAAACATGTGATGGTTGGCATACTGTGTGTGTGTGTGTGTGTTTATATATTGATGTTTTCTGTGAAGCTGCATGAAAACATGTTTTGATCATGTCTCAACCGTATTTATTTATTTATTTATTTATGTGCTTCACTTGATGGTGCTCATCGTGTTAAAGCTTGAAATAAGCTTTGAAGCTGGGATGTAATGAGGTGTAAAGCTCAAAGTTTCTGGGAGCAAACTTCTGCTTGAGGTCCGTGTGATGTCTGCAGAGCCACACACACTGTGTTTGTGCTACGTTACACGTGTTACGTGTGTTACGCGGTGTTACACGGTGTTATACAGCCTAATGGTTGTGGGCTGCTGATAGGACAGAGTTATTACAATCCATGCTGAGGGGAACATGAGCGTGTGAAGCACATTTCATGGCATTCTATCCAATAGTTATTGTTACTAAAAGCTAAAAATGTCAACCTCATGGTGGCGCTAGAGGAAAAGTCATGAGGATACACTGTCGGGGAACCATGAATGTTTGGACCAAAGTCCTAAAAAAACGACTGTGTCAGATATCAGATACTACAAATATAACCTGGAATGCACTTGAAGCACAAACGTTGTGCGACCTTCTTTTAAAAAGAAGTAAGTTATGTGATATTAAACATCAGCCACAGTTCAGACTCCCTCTAGTTTGAAGCATACTGAACCCTTCACAGGTAGAGTTGATATTCCCAGCTGGCATGTTCAGGATATGAAGTTAGCTGCCATGCAAATATGTTGAGCACTGAAAATACTGTAAAAGAGAAGCAGTTTGGTTGATTTTTACAGTGTGTTTTTAGTCTCCTTCAAATATGATTATTAGCATTTAGCTTCAAAGCTGCAAGTTCTCTTTTTTTTCACACTTTGAAGCTAATCTTAATCACCTGCTATCATTCCTCATGTAGTGTATGCTAAGGTGTTAGCATGGAGCCGCGGGAACATACATCATTTTGTTTTCTTGTTGACATGGATTCAGCTCAGCTATTTTGTTTCTGTTTCTGTGCACAACACCAGAAGTGTGTCAGTCGTCCATCAGCACCGCACTCGACCACGAAACATTACATGTCCGCCGCCCACCTCACCTTCAGTTTGTTGCGTTGACACAGAAACACACAAGTTTGCTCTGTCAGCCTGTAATCACAGAGGGAAGAGGCGCTCGGCAGCGAGGCTGGCGCAGTGAAAACAGATGGTGGGTTAGCAGACGAGCGAGGAGGGAAGGAGGCGTTCAGTTCTTCGTCTGACTCACTGGTTTTTGCTCCTTTGTCTGTTTGCCTGTTTACACAATAGGTCAGAAATCTGTGGTCAGAACCTACAAATGTTTGTGTGTTTTGGAAAGAATATTTTTGGCTAGCAGGTATAGACAACTGTTGTGTGGGCTATAGCTGTTGTTGTGTTGTTGAGCAGCCTTTTTGTGCAGATCGCTAAACGGAAGATTAACCCAGTGATTGTCCCAATTCTGTTAAATGATCAGTTAATTAATTGATTGGTTGATAAGCAAAGGATGACAATGAGTACATTTAATGTACTGTCTGGTATGACCAGTGATGGTTAGTGTTTAACATTTGCTAAATGTTGCTTTAGGCATTACTAAGACGCTCTACTTGCACTGCTGTTAAAGTAGTTTTAGCCTTTTAGCATTATCCCATAAGTGACAAGTGTAGCTGTAGCTTTAATGCGGCTTTAAAGTCATGCAAAATACATAAATGAATACATTTGAATGTCAGTGTGGCTCTAAAGGAGAGTCGGTGGAGTGGCGTCGAAGGCCTCCTCCTGAGTAATGTGATATAATAGAAAACTGAGACACAGGAGAGAAGGCTGGATTTGGGGGATTTGACACTAAGCCAGTGTTTTTTATGGACTGTGTTCTTCTGACTGGAGACCTTCTCAAAATGGCTGCATGTACCTGCCAGCATGATGACAGTGATGATGATGATGATGATGGTGATTGTAGTGCTGATTTTAACAACAGTGCTGACGGACCTGATAACAGTAAAAAGTCATAGATGTGATGAATCTGAATATTGATCGATGGTCGAGACGGTCGAGACGACGACGTGCAGCCAGCGAAGTAAGTTGATGGCTTCATAAGATGAAAGTGTGTTTCCAAACCTCTCTGGGATTTTTTCTGTCTGTTTTTCTCCTCCCTCCCAAGAGGAGGGGAGCTCGGGGAGAAAGGCTGCTCCCTGGGGTGTTGTAAACACTACATTACACCCGAGAAATGGGCTAAATGAGCCTGCAATGCTGCACTTATCAGAGCCGTGTGTGTGTGTGTGTGTGTGTGTGTACACACTGTGTAGGCGGGTGTGAATTCACGGCTGTTACTAGTAGTTTTAAGCTTTGTCCTGATTTGCCGTCCTTGGAGAGTGAAGTGCACCCATATGGAGCCTGTACTTTGTATTTACGGCTATTTTTGCGATGGCTGCGTGTTCAGAACATTTTGGCTTCTTGATGGACAGCCTCATTGTTTCCGCTCCCTCTTTATTCATTATCTGTCTCCAGTTTTTTTTTCACTTCCCTCCTCTCCAGCCATTGTCTTTCTCGCCCACCCACACACACACTTTACCGCACACTCAGTGCAAGCTGCAGCTGTAAATAAGAGGAGTTGTCACAGAGCATTTGATGAGGGAACTGTACTGTTTGTATGCAGCGAGCTGGAGACAAACTTCATCTGAAGAGCCGCTTCAAGCGCTAAGAAGCAGAGAAGTGACGGATGGTTCGCTCAGCTGAACTCGGTTGACCTTTTTAAATAATTGACATTCTTTTCAAACTACTATGATATCAGTGATGATGTGCATCGCTGCCTGTTATGAACTACAAATCATCTGTTTGTGTTTCATTACATTTCACTTCTGATTAAATCCTGCAGCGTTCAGCAAAAACGAACAGAAACAAAAAACTGAAAAATGACTGATCATGAGTTTGGTTCCACTCTCTCATAAGTCACCCTACAAGGGGTGTGCAAGTTGTGACTAATGACTTTATTAACAGTTAATAAATACTTTATTGATGCTTCATAGGGTTGCCAGGTTGGGTTAGGGTTATTAAGTTAATAGTTATTAATAAGGAATGGAAAACGTTGCAGTTATAGCCACAAATGTATGAATTAACATTTAAAAATGCGCTCACAGCTACATTACAGTGTGTTACCATAAATGAGTTGTTTTACTGTTTTATTTTATATTTTATAAGTTCAGAGGTTAAATGGCGTCTACCTGATGAACTGAAGAGCTAAAAACAAAGTAAGTGTCCTGCTAACATAAGATGAACTCAAAAGTTGTTCTTAATAGTGGCTTAAAACCTATTTAAAGCCATTTATTACTAATCAAATGTGAGTTTTTAGAAGGTGGTGCCACGAGCTCTATCACAGGAAGCATCCCTCCTCCCTGCCAGGTTTTATACTCCTTCATGAAGTTGAAATGAATTAGGAAGCTCTGAAAATTGGCCGCTTGTCTATCTTTTACATGCCAGAATGAACGACTGTAAGTGAAACTGAATCAGGCTCATGTACTGAAGGTCTAAACTGGAAACTGAGGTTTTTAATAGGAGGACGGTGCATGAATTGGTGCATTACTGCGTTTTGCATGTCACTTGGTCTACTTTATTTGTAGTGGATGTGAGTCACTTACAGCCCCTATATACCATAATGTCACTGGTTCTCAGATCTGCCTTATCTGCATAAAACCCTGCGAAAAGAGTAAAAAAGGGTGAGAAGAGGAAGAGGACGAGTTGTATAAGACTGCAGCAGGAGACAGGACGTCAGGCAGGGAAGGTAGACACTCAACATACTGAGAGGATAAAGATGGGCAGAGAGGAGAGGAGAGGAAGCCAGACACGAGGAAGGCAAAGAAATGAACTTCAACTTAAAAACGAGTGGACAGCAGGAAGAGAAGTTAGTCCACAGTCAGAATACAGGGGGGTCTCCAACATGGCCAGAGAGTGAGAGAGGACGTGTTATATAACGTCGGACTCCCTCCCTCTGATGTTCATGTGCTCTTGTCTCTGTGATGTGAGTCATACCTTCTGCAAACCCAACCTCACAGGATGAAACCAAATTGCATGAAATGATTTGTATGTATACATTTTCCGCATTAGTTCTTTCATATTCACACATGCACAGATGTGTTTATCCATTTGTTTCCCGTTTGTCTCGTCACCTTCGAAGATTTTAGCATAAAAAGCGTCTAATGGTCTGTTGTGAGGCTTTAACGTGGGCGGCTGAGTGGGAATCACTATCTGTTTCAAAGGGTTGGTTGTAACGATTGAAATGGAAATTTGTATACCTGTTTGGATCCATGATGGTCTACCTGCCCAGGGACTGCAGATGGTACCGATGTTCCCTGACAGTAATAAAATAAATAATAAAATGAAATAATAATAATAAGTTTCTGCAGATTCCTTCTCTGACCCTGTTTGGTAACCATGAGCAGACTGTGTGTCGTTATTACAACCGTCTCAAAGTTTTGGTGTGTTTGTAGCTGCTCATGTGCAAGTGTAAGATTTAATATATCATTGAAAAAGCCAGAATGTGAAATGTAGACTCGAAGACCTCATACAACCATTCTTTTAGATGAACTTCAGTGTCTTGAGTTTTGGAAAACCAGTTTGAAGGCTGCTTGAATCAGGACTGTTTACCGTATAAAGCTGGACGGAGTCGGTCTAACGTCTGTATCGTGACGTATTTCCAAGTGAAACAGGAACCGACGTGACACGCTGTTGCTTGCTAGCTAACTAATGAACGTTAGCTCTGTACCGCTAACAGTTGAAGACTGATTGACGGCTGGATGTCGTGATATTATTGGTTGAAACTGGTTGGTTCAAGCTTCTGTAAGCACACGTCATATTTTGTTTTACAGGAAGAAAACGTGATTTTGATATGAGAAAAGAAAGAAAGAAATAGATTTTCTGTAATTCTTTTGGCATATATTGTTCGCCAGGTGCACAATATGACCGCGGATGTGATCGAAAAGGGTTAAAGGGAAGTTTTCATTTCATCTCGACGTTTCTTTTGTAATGGAAATTGAATAGTGAAGGCAGCAAAATAACACGCTGTGCTACACGTTACAACCCAGAAACTTAAAGCTCTGCACTTCACCTACAGGATGAGACAAATCACAGCTTAAGATTCAAACTGCTCATCTTTATGGTTTCCTTTGTCACAAACAGATGATGACTGACAGGTTTGGTAGACGTGAGCAGACTGTGTGTCGTTACAACCATGTCAGAGTCACCCTGCCAGCCAAAAACAAGTTTAAAGCAAAATGCAGCTCGGAACACAGCTCCATAACTCTGTATGTAAAAACGGCAGCACTTTGTATTTAGTTTGGTTGGTAAAGCAGAGGTTAGACTGAGTGAGTCAGTCTCGTGTCAAAGTGGTCCCAGCTTTTCACCAGTTATTCAGTCACCTCTCGCTGCCAATATGCAGATTTCCTACAGAGAGGTTCTCCTCATTTCTTGTGCTTTCTTACGGTTTATGTCAGAGTCAGAGATGACAAACAAACTGATTTTCTCCAGAGGATACAGAGTTAAAAGCTCATGTTGTCACATAGAGAAAGACCTTAGCGGAAAGCCATTGTACAGGACAAACAACAGTTAAGGGACCCTGCAGATCACCTATAATATGTGCCAGAGAGTCCAAACACAGCGTAGTGCATTCTTGCAGTACGTCTGTGAGCAGCTTGCAGCTGTAGATGAGAGTCCTGCAGCTCAGTGGAGCCTCAGAACATGAGATACTGAGCAGGGCGGAAATGCAAGTGCACTTCTAATTAAAAATGAATACGAGGCAGGGCTCTGTCTGTTCTGAGGAAAAGCATCTTGCTTCTCTGTAAGCTTTCTGTGCAGCGCAGGAGGACGTGGAGAGTGGATTACGTTTTATCACTGTGGAAGCACAGGAAGAGGAAACAATTTCACACCGAGATGTAAATTTAATTGTACTATGTGCCTGCAGCTCGTACTGATCATCCCAGCGTAGCACCATAATGTTCATCGCTGATCGCACATTCATTGAATTGTTTGTCAGTTTCTTTAAACCCAAACTGTATTTTTCTTTTGTCAGGACTTGAAATGTGGATGTAGAAACATAAATAACAATAACTCTAAGTCCAGTTTTTGCTCTTTTTGCTCTGTTTTGATCTCCACAACCTGAGAAGGATATCCAGCACTCGGAGCTGTTAAATGTTCAACAGCTAGTCGCTAACTTTGCCTGTCGGCTAGTTGGTGCTGAGCAGGAAGTGTACAGCGGGTTGATCGGAGCTTTTTAGCTGAAACCAGCTGGAAACGAATAGCCGTGTTTCCATGAACTTATTTTTATGCACATTTTGAAGTATCGCATCAGAAAAGCTGTTTGGAAAAGGCAAAAGTTGAGACGCGACTAATACTAATACGTCTTTTTTTGCGACATTTCAAGAGTTTGGAATTGAAATTTGGAATTGAAACACGATTACTGATGAGTGAACCAAAACAATGACTTTCCAGGCTGACAGAGACAAACAAACGACACCTTTCACATTACACATCTGATCCAGGGTAAACATAAGAATATTGACCGTAGCAGCTTTAAATGTTTGATTTTTGGATGAACAGATTTAATCACTCTAGTGCTGCTGACTGTGTTGACACCTTGGAACCTGGTCTATGTAGATCAGGTAGCGATGAGGACCGTGAGCTCCTATATGATCAGCAGCGTCTGACTGAACGCTGAAGAACAGTAACAGACTTCAGAGGCAGATGACGGCTGCTCTAACACAACAGAAGAACGTCCCACGTCCTTCCATCCGTCTTTCAGGCCTCCTCCTCTCTTCGGCTCCATCCATCCGTCAAATCTCCATCGATCTGTTGATAAATCTGTTCATCCATCTGTCCGTCACTCCACACTGAGCGTGTGCTTCACGGCAGCCGCTGCAATCGAGCCTTTTCTTGCATCCAAGTTTTACCTTGAAGGGATGCTGTAATGATCCGGTTCTGATGTTTCTGCACTTCACTGAGGTCACCTGTCAATCAAACAGTGGCTGTGCCGTCTTGGCTTTTCTTATGAGTATGTCTTCGGTGATGTGTATTTGTAATTATTATATTTATTTCATGACAGTCTGTAATCTGCAGCTTCAGACTTTCTATATGCTCATGCGATTGAAGGCGGCAGTGTGACTGATTTCAGTAATCATGCAGATGCTAATTGATAACAAGTTATGCCAAAAAGGAAGAAAAGCCAGTTGCTTAGAAATAAGTAAAATAGACAATTTTCTGTGTAGTGAAAATGAAGTGTACAGGATGTGCAGCTGTCAGAAGTTTTAAATCATGTTTCAGATGTTTTGTCAAAGAACTGACTGAACAATAAAATTACAAAATATGTAAAGAAAAGAAAAGCCAACTAAGAAATGTTTTACTAGAAGGAAACGTCTCCTCTGAAACTCTAAATGAAAACAATGAACAAAGCTGCCACTGTACATGACGACACACACCGCTGCTCAGTGTGTGTGCGTGTGTGTGTGTGTGCGTGTGTGTGTGTGCGTGTGTGTGTGTGTGTGTGTGTGTGTGTGCGTGCAGGCGGCGTGTCGGAGGGCTGCAGGTGTGGACAGATTTGATTTGAACAGAATCTCTGCAGACTCTGAGGCTTTCCTCTCGTTGGACCACGACTCTCTTCCCTTGTTTACGTAGCTGCAATGAAACTGACTGATACCTGATATCATTTTTTTTGATACAGATTCCAACATTTGAGAGTAAAAAAAATATTTTTTTAACATAGAGTATCCATTGAAATTTGATTATTGTGACAAAAATGCATTCAGGTGCTGTTTATTCAGCCCTCTGTGCCAAGAATTACACCCATGTTGGACGACTCAGCACCTCATGATTCACATCCAATTCACATCAGTGCAGGAAGTGATCTGCAGCGAGGCGGGGAGGAAAGATTTCTGCTCGATGCAGGAGGTTAAACAGTTGTTATGGTTCCGACATGGTGTCGTAGTCTCGACCATCGTGAGCAGCTATGATCATTGGCTCCGTCGCTGTGCTGTAATTCCTTAACATACAACTAGAAATCAAGTGAAGTGTGGCGGTCGGGGAGGTGGACGGGCTTGTTGTGCGTCTGAGCTCATTGCAGGAGATCAGAGTCGGCCTCCCGTCACCGACCTGCAATAAATAGTCTTTTTATTCACCATAACCATCGTCTTTTCCTTCTTTTCTTCACCATAGTTGATGCTCAGATACTGAAGAAAGTGAGAATTTTAAAAAAAATGACTTGAGGGTTAGTATATTTTACACGTCTTATTATTATCTCTGAAAAATATATATATATATATATCTCAGTTTTAATATATGATAACACAACACAGACAACTGCATTTTAACATTGTTTTCTAAGCGCGTGTGTGTGTGTGTGTGTGTGTGTGTGTGTGTGTGTGTGTGTGTGTGTGTGTGTGTGTGTGTGTGTGTGGCGCGTTATATGACACCACAGACATGAGGTCATAGCTATGAGCCCATCAGTCCCACCTGAGTGTTCTTCAAAAGAGTTTCACATTACAGAAACCTGTGTGTGTGTGTGTGTGTGTGTGTGTGTGTGTGTGTGTGTGTGTGTCCATGTTCGCGTCGCGATGGAAGCAGCAGACAAAGTAAGGTAGTCCAGACGTCCCTCTCCTCAGGACTGTTTTCCAGGTCCTCCTGGGGGCCCCCGAGGCGGTCCCAGGCCAGATGAGAGGCATAATCTCTCCAGCGTGTTCTGGCTCCCCGGGGGTCTCCTACTGGTTGAACGGGCCCAGAAAAAAACCTCCAAGTGGAGGCATCCTGATCACATGCCGAACCACCTGAGACACAAAGAAGCAGCAGCTCTACTGTCTCTAAGGCTGAGCCCAGACACCATCTGTCTATCACGGACTAACTTCAACCAATCAGATCGCACCGAAGAGGAAACACAACAACAGGCTGCAGTCTGAACTTTGGAAGCTAGCACGCAGTCAGTGTAGCTAGCTATGTAGTTAGCATGTCGGTAGGCGATTCTTGCCGTCTTACATTAAAGGGACTCGCTTCTCGCTGCCGTCACACCTGAACCGCACCTGGAGCTGCCAGTAGCTCCTCATTGGACGCTGATTGGTCCAAAACACTGTGGTTCGGCCACAAACGCGTAACTTAAATGTTGAGCCCAGAGGAAACACAAGCAGCCTGAGGTGAGGTGAGTGGCTGCTGCACACCAAACCGTCACATTCAGTCTTTTATTTGTTCGGTCATCTCTTCAATCACCCGTGTGGTTCACAACCGAGTAGCTCTCAAAAACCTGCTGAGGTTTAATTCAACTAATTACATCATTTGTTTCTATAACTCGCTGTGATGCCTTGGCCCAGCTGCGGCTTGATTAATCAATCAATCATTTTTCTTCTATAAAATCTGTCTTCAGATGTTGCCAACAGTCATTCCTAGTGCTCTATTACAACAGTCAGCATTCCTGCAGCCCTATATGAAGTCTTCTTCTGCTCACTTCTCTGTGACAAAACGGTTTCAGCCCTAAACTCTAACTATTTTAATGAGGTTGTGTTTTTAAGAGGACGTGGAAAATGACCCGCACACGCGAGGACACTTCAGTCCGTATATTGAATGTGTTTCAGTCTATCTTCAGAGCTTCACGGCAGCGACGGGTAAAGCTCTCCACCGCTGCTCCGAGCAAGATGCCAGGAAGCCAGAAAGAAAGCCACCAGTCAGCCTCAGATGCCCCCCCCCCCCCCCCCCCCCCCCCCGAGCCGCAGCGCTCGCATCCAACTGACGGACGAGAAACAACCGCAGTCGGCAGCGTGCGAGCTTGAGAAGGGGTGTGAGAGAAAGCTTTTCTGAACATTTGTGACAAACACGTCCCTGGCGGTGAGGAGCTGTTGTTGCCTCGATGGAGACAGAGAGTGTGTGTGTGTGTGTGTGTGTGTGTGTGTGTGTGTGTGTGTGTGTGTGTGTGTGTGTGTGTGTGTGTGTGTTTCCTGTATTGATAAACCAAAGCACTTAGAGTTTGACAAAACAAGCACTTTGGTGAAGGTTAGTTTAAGATTGTGCTTTCAGTTAAATGTTAATAACACGTCACGTCTTGTGCTGCCCGGTCCTAAACATAACCAGAGAAAACTTGAATTCTGCTGTCGTTGTTATGAGCGGATATTGTTTCACATTTTTGTGGAAAACAAATAATTTGCTTGGAAACTGAAAATAAAATGAGAGTTTTCAGACTAACTTGCTTGTGCAAATTGTTCTGGCAATGCCAAAAAATGCAGTTTCATGAGGTTTTGAAGCCCTGAGTTGTGTCTTTAAGTATTCCATTCAGGCGGCATACGGCCGACCTTCACCAATAAGGTAGGCCAATATTGAAGCCTGAGAAGCGAAAGAGAGGGCAAAACACCTCGTTAAGTGTCATTCAAAATCCGACTGACATTTTTTTGTTAGCGTCCTTTCATGAACACCATTTCCCATGAGCCTTAGACCGCTGTGGATTAAAGGTCGGACAGGACTGCAGTTTTTAGAGGCAGAATTTACAGAAATTGTGGCTAAAAGGTTCGAAAAATGACAGAGTTTTGGTGGCTATCATATCAAGTTACAATGGCGAAATACCCACAATGCCATGCTGGCAAAATTTGCATTGGAGCTTTTGTATGCTAACAAAGTCATCGTGACTTTGAGCTTCTAATTGAGATTCGTCCTAGAATATTGTGTGAGCGCGCTGTGGTCACTGAAGACGACTCGGATGAGTTTATCTTCTGTCGTCTGGATTATGATGCCCGACAGTCAGAGAACAGTGTTCAGAGATTTTACTCAGAAAATCAACTTGAAACAATAAAAGTGAGGCTGACATGACCCCCACCATCCCCAGCGGAGATTATGTACTTACATTTAAACATGTCGCCGTTGTTGCTTGTACACAGTCTTGACTGCGTGTTTTAATTGAAGCTGGTTCTCATTGATCGGTGTGTTAAATAGGCGCTCACCTCATGTCAGTGCCAGGAAGGAAAACACCAGAGTTTATACCAGCTGATACATCTGATCACGTCCGACATCGTCTGTCTCCGCGTCGTCTTTTCCTGCCGAGTGCAGAAATGGTGGGAATAAATTTCATTACCAAACATCTACAAATCTGCCTCCTCAGTCCCCGTCCTCATCCTCAGCCGACGAGGGAATCCTCGCTGACAAAACGATGCTGACTCTTTTTCATTTTCCGTACAAATATGAAACCGCACCAGCAGACGCCGGCAGACATTAGCTCTCTGGTTTCCACAACGAACAGTGATTTCATTCATTAATCACTCGCTGTTCAACGCCGCCGACCGTGTTGACTTTTGATTTCTTCAGTGGAATCTTATTATTGTACGTGATGTTTGCAAGAACAGGGAGAAGTGAGGTGAGAACACAGAGTCCAGAGTGATTCACTTCTCACAAGAGATCCTCCGAGATCAGAGAGGCTCTGATCAAACAGGACGTTTCATCCTGCTCCGACAGACGGCTGAGGACGGACAGTGTAACTAAGCACAGGTTTAGAGTACTTGTACTTTACTTGACTATTTCCATTTCATGCTACTTTATACTTTTACTTAACTAACATTCAGAGGGAAATATTGTACTTTTACAGATCAAGATCAAGATTTTACACAAAACACATGATGATATTTATAAAACTGATGCACCGTTAGAGATGAAACTTCAGTACATGAAGTCGTTAGCTCGGCATTAGCTCCACCTCGACCAACTACAACAGTACACATGAATGCTACAGTAATAAGAAGCCAATAAGATAATATATAATTGAAACAGTCACAGGAGCCATTTTTCTGATTTTACTTATATCTTTACGTACATTTTGCTAATACTTTTACTTTCGATTGCAGTATTGCTGCAGGATCTGAACACGTCTCCACCACCGCTTTTTGATTCTGTGCACCTGTTTTTATGCACGTGTCGATGTTTTTACCCTCGAAAAGTATCGATCAAAACAAAATGCGATAGAGTGCAAAGTATTGTCACCTCGTTGCCACATTTCAAACAATGCCACTTTAACACAAAGCACACGGTGACGCAGTAAAAGCAGCAGGCAGTCGCCCCGGAAGTTATAAAGACTCTTAAGATAAAAAGGGCTAACAGAGATGACTTGTTCTTGAAGAGAAGGATGAGGCAGAAATCCAGGTGCTGCTGTTCTTTTCTCTGTCTGACGTTGACGTAATGCGGCGAAAGTTGAGACATATTCAATTTGCGACACCCAGGGGGGTTTGATTATGTGCGCTGTGTCTGTAATGTAAGGTGCACAGTTTGCCTCAAACAACAACAGCTGAAAATATCAGAAAATAAAAGGCAGTGGTTCACTTTCCTGTGAGTGCACTTCGTCATGTTACTTTTGTAATTTGTTCTTTCATTTCTGGATGACCTCTCATGATTGATAGAAATAGAATTTATCGGCAACAAATTTGATAATCGATTAATCATTTAAAACTTAAGCAAAATTAAATGTGAGGATTTCCCACTTTTCTTTGTTTTATAAGATAGTAAATTTACCATCTTTGGGTTTTGGACATAAAACAAGCACTTAAGACATCACTAGTCTGAGAACGTATGATTTGGCATTTTTCACTATTTTCTGACATTTTTTTTTAGTTCAAACAATGAATCGATTAATCAAGAAAATAACCAACATACATTTACACCTTCATGACGAGGCAGCGGCAGGTCTCACTTCTTTGTGACAGTCGTGTCCGTTCTCGCTGCACTCCCCCCGTCTGAACAGGGGGAGTGCCTGACGGGTTGCACCCGTTGCACTCAAGCTGAGAGACGGTAAATAGTTTAGCAGGGGGAGATAAGGTCTATTTTTATCGCAGCAGACAGACGGAGGAGACTCACTGGCAGGCTGACGCACAGGTTGAGGCATCAGAGACAGACAGACAGACAGGTGGACAGACAGGCAGGTGGACAGACACGCAGGTGGACAGATGCAAACAGACAGACTGGCAGAAAAAACTGGAGTGAAGTTTGGTTCAAACCTCTGAGCTGGAAGTGAGAAAAATACCAGCGTCCACTTCACATTCTCACTTAAACAAAAATACACTCGTATTTCTTAGAATGTCGATATACTTTTATATACGAAGAGCTGAATCCATTAAGCAAAAGATATCAAACATGAGCTCGTTTCAGCCTCCAGATCTGCTCTTTCTCTTATGTGACAGGAAGTTTAATGTCTTTGGGTGCTGATTGTAAAGCCCCCTGAGACAAAAGTAGGATTTGTGATGTTGGGCTGTATAAATAAACCTGACCTGTAGAGATTTAGTGTTTAGTGTGAAAACTTTTCTTATGTGTTTTAATTGTGATGCACTTGCGCTGAGGTTCACACCGGTCACTGGTCTCTCAAAAGAAGACATTCTGCCTCATCCCAGTGGCAGGTATCAGTGTTTTCTAATAATTCAATATTAAATTTTTCCTTCTGTTTGATTGGAGTATCGTGAAACTCTCAAGCGGTACATTAAAAACATTTGTAGAGATTTGATTATACTAAATACAGTAACAATACATTTCTTTGACTGCAGTCCAAATCTGCACCCTACATTTTTTAATTTCCATTTGCAGACCGCTGTTTTTAGAAGACGTGACTGAATTCATGTCTTTTTAAACGCCTTAAACAAAGAGATGAACGGTTTGAGACAAAAGCAGAAGAAACCTCTACGTGTCCCCGTTTCTTTGATGTTTCCAGCAGCAACAGATTCAAACGAGACACGGCATCAGGCGTCGGAGCTGAAAGGGTTATCTGTGTCATGGAATCTGTTGTTTTATAATAATCTGATGATGCACGTGTTCCTGTGAATATAACCTCAACCCGCAACATTTTAGTGTTTTTTCATACTTGACGCAGAAGGCAGACGTGGACGTGAACAGTGAGTCTGTTACTTCAGGACAGGTCACTCACACACATGCAGACCTGGGAGCTGCCCAGTTCAACCACCGTCCTCTGCTGCTTCAGCACGTCCTTCAACAACCTGAACCACACAACAGATCATTTCTGACGTCTGGTTGTGTTGTGCTCCTCTGCTGGCCTGTTACAGCCCACCTCTCCTGGTTTCCTATAATATCTAGTTTGGTGTAGTAGTTTGTCTGTGAACCCACAGCAGCCCTTAAAGACTGTGGTTTTGTGACGAGTGGTAAGTCTGTGCAGTCAGTGTAGTTATCTGGATGACCTTTATACTGTCATGGACCCATTGTTCAGCTGTAGGTGCTGTTACGATGTGATTTACAATGTTCATTATGAGAGAAAAGTCATGCTGTGGTTTTATTGGATAAATCACACATTAGCTTTGAAAGAAAAACAAAATGTAATGAACTAAGAAGGCCAATCGATCAGTTTATCTCTGGATCAGCTACAACAATATTGTTGAAATCAAATTTCCCGTCTTCATGGATTTATGAACTCTAAACATTTCCTGTGTCGACGGGGCGGTGATCTCCGGAGTCAGACGCTTCGCACGCTCAACCATCCGACCCAAACTCCTCTCTCAGACGTCCGCGGACGCTTCCTGCTCGGCTGCTCGGGGACAGCAGTCATTATTCACACAACCACAAGAGTTTGTCCAGAGAACGTAAACACGCTTCACTTTAAGCGTCCAAACCAATGACTGCCCACCAATGCTGTGACTGCGCAGCAGCAGTGGAGCAGCGCGACACCCCCGCCCACAGTTTGTTCCCAGCAGGTCCGACATTTCAAAGCAGAAATCGTTCTGTCACCGGACTTCATCTCTTGTCTTCCTCACTTGCTTTTTCATGATTCACCTTGTGTAAGAAGGGACACATCAGGCTTCATCTGTTTAGAAGGATGTCATCATATCAACCAGCTGAGCGGACGGAGTGAGCTTTGAATAATCAGTGATGCTGCTTCAGCCTCATGAATAAAGATGACACACACACACACACCTGCACGTCCTCTGCTCTATGGACATTCAGTTTGTGAGGTCAGCAAGAACAAAATGCAAGAGTTTTGTTTTATGTGTCTTATTTTATTTTGGTTTATGTTTTGCTCATCTTCAGAGGCCTGCGGGGGGGTTTCTGAAGCTCAGGCTCAGAATCGCTGCACAACAAATGTGCTGCTGCACTCCCACAAGCAGAAATATTAAAAGTGGTTCCAACAGTGAAGCTTGAGTCATCAGGACTCTGCACACTCGCAACCTTCATGCAAGTTAAATGTGATTTAAAGCATTAAAGCGTCGTTAAAATATTTAAATTAAAACACTTTTGTTATTGTGTTGCACCCTGTTGTGTTTTTATCTGCTGTGATATTTACAGCTTTGTCAACGGTAGTATTTTGTATGTGTGTGTGTGTGTGTGTGTGTGTGTGTGTGTGTGTGCTTTCATCTCAACCTGACTATTTGTAACCACGCAGAGAAGCTGAACACATTTTGATATATAGTCTTTGTTTGGATAATAAGTCTGCCCGCTGCGCATTATAAGATATATGAACTTCACAAACCTTTATTAGCATCTTGTAAGTTTAACAACAGCATGGATCGATGTTATCTGCGTTTACACAAATCACAGGTTTCATAAAACTGGTCACAGCACAGAGTGGTGAACTAGTTTTGATATTAGTACTAATGTGTGCGCACCAACGGCCCCTTTACCTTCCTCATTTAGATTGTGATGTGACATCGTCGCCTCGTAGCTCGACTGTCAGCGTTAACAACATCTTGATGTTCCAGCTCTCAGGACGGAAGTTGAGCTTTGAAAGCCATAAATCTCGTTTGAATGATTGAATGGATAGAAGACACCATTTTGTCATTTTGTCCCACACGGCGGTAACGAGAAGAGTTACTTGTTACTCAATAATCCAGCACCGCGTCTCCTCTCGTCCTCTCTGGGTAATTGTGTTTCTCAGGTTTTGTGTTCACGAGGCGGTTCCTGAGGGTCTCTGTGGGTCCTGAAACTCCCAGGACATCCAGTGAATCTCTGCCCCCCAGCTGCGAGAAGCTCGTATGTTACTGTACTCATGTTGTATGAAACAACAACGTGTGTGTGTGTGTCGTGTGTGTTGAGTGTGTGTGCAGGGCTTTGATGGCACTGTAGTAATTGTTGTATAATAGCAGCTGGTGAATTATTTAATTCAAACTGCTTCCTCTGAGCCTGCAGCAGCTGTCCCACACACACACACACACACACACACACTAAAACACTGGCATACACCTATGTAGGGGTGCAAGGATACACACATAACACACACACACACACACATGGATGCACTTACACATACACGCATGAGCACACACTCATATACACACACACAAACATGCTGACTAATGCAGTATCGAGGTCCTCAGAGACGTCATTGCAGAGAGTGCTGTGTGTGTGTGTGTGTGTGTGTGTGTGTGTGTGTGTGTGTGTGTGTGTGTGTGTGTGTGTGTGTGTGTGTGTCCGACACAATAAACAGATCAGAGCTTCTTTAGGTTTCAGTTCTCTGTTGAAGGAAAATGAAATATGAACACTTTGTGAACGTTCATCAGTATTTTTTATTGCTTGATTAAATCTCAACACTTGTTTAAACTACATTGTCTGGTTTACTTTTATAGATTAAACTGCGTAATCTTTGTTTTCGTCCGTCGTATCTTGACAGTTGCGGTGAAATTGTTTAGTTGGTTCTCGCCTGGAGCTCTGGTTTTCTTTATCAGCGTGTGGATACGACAGGATTCAATTACAGGAATCAGATTGAGATGCTTTGTTGGAGAACAGTGGCGTTGTCATCGCCGCAGATTCTTAATTGGATTGTAAGCAGTCAGTTTCCTTTCGGCTCACGGACCATGTGGCACATTGTGTTCACATTTACACTTCGGATTAAAAGCAGATTAGGATCACAATCTAAATAAATTCGTTAAACACTGACACTTAAGCAGGAACACGTCGACTGCCAACAAACAAAAATATATCAAGTAACATGTACAGACTATAACTGATAGTTCAGACAGACGAAGGGCGTCTGTGTGAATGTGGAAGTTTGTCTGAAACATGTCGGACAGAGAAGCAGCAAGAGATCACTCACTGGTCCGAGGTTCATGAAAGAATAATTCATTTCATGGAGGCTGTGGATTTTACTTTCTTTATTGTCTCCAAATGTAAGTTTGTTGTTGCAGCCGAGACGTCTGAGTTTAAGATTTTTATTTTTGTTTTAATATCATTTGGTAACTATATTTCTACATGTAACATTTACATCACAACAACCCGTCAAGTCAGTTCACTGAAAATAACTAACAGAGTGCTGTTTTCACACCTAAACAACTCACAGCAGCATCTGTTGATGTGCTGCCTCTTCGTGAGGTTTAGAGAACTAAACCCCCCCCCCCCCCCCCCCCCCGGGGATCAATAAAGTCCTTCTGATTCTGATTCATTAAGAAAAGGGAACGTTTGTGGTCATTGTCAGAAGAAGTGATGTAGAGGATGACCTGTCTGTCTTCTGGACCCGTCGGTGTTCATACAACCACCAGAGGTTCCTGCAGCCGGACGCAGTGTGATGGCGCTGGTAACCTCCCTGCGCCCGTCATGGTAGTTAAGCAGACGTGAGTGTTGTAGCTGAGTGCTGGATGTCGGGCTTGGACCGGCTGGGAGAGGCTGGCACACACTTTGAAATATTAATGACCTACTGTAGAGAAGGGCTCAGCCTCCCCCTCGTTATCTCTCCCCTCCCTCCCCTCTCCCTCTCTCCTTCTCTCTCTCTTTTTCTTCCCTCCTATTCATTTACCTCTCTCTGTCCTCTGCCGTCTTCATGTTCCTCTCCCTCTCTCTCTCAGGAGGCCTGTGAGATTGTGTTATGTCATATTAAAGAGACAGGCGCGCTGCAAAGTGAAAAATACGACATAATAAGAATCATCCGAGGAAACTTGTGGATTCAGCATCGATTTTGGATCAGCGCGAATCAAATTTTCTGTGAACCTTTCGGGAGGAATCGCCGTCTCCTCGTCCTTTCTCTCAGTTTCTCTCTGACATATTCGATAAGTCTCCGTGTGTCCACTCTCTTGTCTCCAGCCTGAGTCTGTTTCTATCCTCTTTCAGTGTCTCACCCTTTCTTCCCTCCTTTCTCTTGTCCTGCTTTGCCACATCAGAGGAGAACTAAAGAAAGAAATGTGACGTGAAAAGCTCCATCTGTTGGGTGAAGACTTGCGTGTTGGTGTAAGTTATTAAATACGATACAGGAGGTTTTTCAAAGTCTGACACCCAACAATCCCCCCCATCACCCCCTCTACGTTTTGGAAATACAGGTCCCATAATTCGGGGCTATATCTCTTTGCATTTTGGCCGAATTATTTATTAGCAGCTGCTGTTTGCCGTGTACACGTGGGTGTACAGACAACCATCACCGGATTACTGTGATACTGAAGAAAGCTTGAAAACGTGATGATTGTCAGGCAAGTTCTGGAGTTATAGGAAGCATCTTCCTCTCTGTGATTTCTACTGGGCTTTATGGACTGCAAATTTGAATTAGCTAAAATCATCCGAGATAATGACACCCCGGAAAGTGTTCGTGTGTATCATGTCTGTGTGTTCAGAGTAATCGGGTGCTGAGGGTTTTAAAGTTCCTTAATATCCTCTATGAGCTGTGTGTCACAGTCACCGCTGCAGCTTCGGACCGTCTTCTCACACTACTGTTAATCCCTAAATACAATTTCCAATCAGTTTCATAATTCATTAGGTAGATAATGCTGCCCGCTTTATAAAGTCAGAAGTATAGAGTGACAACACATGAAGCTGGGAGGAGGGAGACAGCTGGGCAGATTATTATTGTGTTTTTAATCTCTGTTGCACCGCGAGGACAGAAATTATTTTTAGATCTGACATGAGAAGAACAACATTTCTCTTTCATGTGTTTCATCAGACGTGTGCTCATATCTGTGAGCATAAGAGATTGTGTTCACCTGAGAAATGTATTGCAGTGATCTTAATCAGGTGCCTTTAATCTCTCTGCTGCAGTCTTTACATTAAAGACTTCAGCTCAGACGTCCGTGGTGCTCAAAGTGCAAATGTTAGCGTCTGAGATGCCTTTCTGATTAATGTAGGCTGTAAACACTGTCGGTTGATTCTTTCTCTGGAAAAATGTGATGTGTTCTACACGTTCTGTTTGTTGATAATAATCAGAAGACGTTCCAGGTAGAAATATTGTCCAAACTAAAGAGCGCCACCTACAGGAACTCAAACCTCATCAACAGGAAAGACAAAGCTGTCGCAGCAACACTGTCCATACAAGCATCAGTATGTTTCATCTTTAGTGTTGTTGACAGGACTGCATTCCCCTCTCAGCTGATTAGTCATCTAATCATTTTCTATTAGCTATTAGTCATCAGTCATTACCGGTAAATCACACCTTTACCGTCACAATAATAAGAGATCATTCTGAGAAATAATTTTGTTTGTTTTCAACCTGAATTGAAGCACAAGTTCGTCACTTTGCTCTAAAATAAAAAGTGTCGTTAGTGTCTGTGGCACTTTATTAAGTGGTTAAACTATATTTTGAGGTAAAGTTTGTTTTACTGTATTCTGTGTTGTATTGATGGTAACTAACCTCCGTTTCTTTTCCCCGCCTCTCTCTCAGACGTGGCTGAAGAACTACGGCTACCTGCTGCCTCATGACGTCCGCACGTCGGACCTACGGCAGGAGAAAGCCATGCAGTCCGCCGTGGCCGCCATGCAGCGCTTCTACGGCATCCCTGTGACGGGAATACTGGACGAGACGACTATAGAGTGAGTCACTGAGAATTACAATCCAGGTGATATCGTTCCCGACTGCCAGCAGAACGTGTGACTGTGAGAAATGATCCAATATTATATTCATAATATTAATATTCTTTTACCAAACAAAACATTTTTTAGACAACAAGAACAGGAAATGCCGTAACATTATTTCATGGGTGCTATGAACCCTTTTGAGACCACAGGTATGATTAAAGGCCCTACAGATGAACTGTAACTGACTATAAATGGACTCTAATTGGCCTGACACATTTAGCCTCAGTGTGGAGCAGCTTCCTGGCTGAACTGGTTGAACTCCAGTTTGTGCTGCTGATGGTCCAGACAGGAATTTTTAACTGAATTCTCTCAAAGGGCCGGCAGTTCCTGAACTAACAGCTGCAGGGAGAGTGTGTATTTTCGGAGCAATGGCCGTTTGTTTTCAGACTATTGAGGTTTCGGAAAAATGGGCCATCGATCGAAACAATGGCCGTGCACCGTCACATGTAGCTTGAGCCTCAGTCTTTCAGCATGATATCATGCACGTAAACATCATCAATATGTTCTTATTAAAGACTCTTTTACAGGCTGCTCAGTTTTCCGCAAACTCTGGTTTTTAGCGTTAGCATTACCTTACAAGTTAGCTAACGCCGAATTAGAAGCTGCTGCTTTTAATTTCTAATTATAATTATAATTGAAATGAGTTCATAAACAGAGTAACAGACAGGAAATACAGCTTCCTGTGTGCTAATCTGATCAAAGTGTTTCAAAGACACATGAATAGACATGGTGCATGGAGATAAGTCAGGTTTCACCCAGAGAGGTGATCAAATGTCCTGCTGTGTTCAGGTGGATGAGGAGACCTCGCTGTGGCGTCCCAGATCATCCTCACACCAGCCGCCGGCAGAGGAATAAACGCTACGCCCTGACGGGGCAGAAGTGGAGAGATAAAAAGATCTCCTACAGGTATCCATCCATCCATCCATCCATCCATCCACCCACCCACCCACCCATCCATCCATCCATCCATCCATCCATCCATCCACCCACCCACCCATCCATCCATCCATCCACCCACCCACCCATCCACCCACCCATCCACCCACCCATCCACCCATCCACCCACCCATCCATCCACCCATCCATCCATCCATCCATCCATCCACCCATCCACCCACCCATCCATCCATCCATCCATCCATCCACCCACCCATCCATCCATCCATCCATCCATCCATCCATCCACCCACCCATCATCCATCCACCCATCCATCCATCCACCCACCCATCCACCCACCCATCCATCCATCAATCATCCATCTTTCTATCTTTTTCTGTCTTATGTCTTTCTTGTTTTCCTTCCTTTCTCTCCTTTATTACATTTTCTTCTTCTTTTTGTCTTTTTCCACCCTCCTCCTCCTCCTCCTCCTCCCTTCCCGCCCTCATTGTTTGCCTCCCTCTCTCTCTCTCTCTCGCTCTCTCCCAGTCTGAACTTGGATGGGCCTAATGTAAATTAGCTCCGTCCCACGGGACCCTGAATGCATCTCGTATCCGTGCGTTACATCCACCCACTCGTCTCTCCGTCTTGATCTTCGTCCCTCCTCTCTCTCCACCTTATTCTATTGTCTTCTACTGTCCACATGTAGTAAAACCTTCCACTGTATGACGATCCAACGGCAGCTCAGCCATGTAATATAGGTCTAATGCAGATTAGAGCCGTCCCACGAGACACTGAACACATCCCACCTCCCATTGTTGCTTCTGCCCACTCAGTCCCTCTCTCGCTCTCAAATTCAATTTCAAAATAAGCTTTAGTGTCATGAATCAAATAGAAACAATACTCCATGTTACCCCCCCACCATATTGGCGCCTCGTTTCTGTCCTCTGTTACTGTCTGCCATTATTGATGAACAAATCTAGCTGCAGTTTCAAGTAACAACGCTCAGGACCAAATGTGTCTTCAGGAACTCTCTTGTGGCCTTTTTCAGCTGCAGGAATTTAGGAGTCGGTAACTTAAGGTGTAGCCGCCGTCATGACTTCTGAGTTTCTCAACCTAAATTTCAGTTCCAGGTGCTCTTTTGCAACACAGCAGTTAATTCAGCTGTGCTCGTGTTCAGAAACGTACGGCGAGGCAGAGTTTCAGTCTACAGGCGAGACTCTGATTATCCCTCGTGTGTGTTTTGCTGTCTTGTTATGAATGGACTGTATGGAGATATAACATGTTAGTTATTTGAGCTTTAGAGGGCTAATAGTTCGATTTTGTGACCTTCCGACAGAGCTAGGCTAGCTGTTTCCCCCTGTTCCCAGTCTTTGTGCTAAGCTAAGCTAACTGTCTTCTGGTTGTATCTTCATATTTACTGAACAGACAAGGAAGCGAAAGAGCTTATTTCCAAAAAAGTCCAAGTATCCCTTTAATTTTGGGATGTTTCTCGCTCTCTCTCCTTCCTCTTTTGTCTCTCTTTCTTTCCTTCTCCCTCTTTTTCTCTTTCCTTTCGTTTTCTAATTGTTTCGTTTATTGTAGTATACATATTGTAGAGTTTTTAATGACTTGTTCTTTTGCTGCTTGAGCTGCCACGATAAAGACTTTTTCATTTAGAAATTTGAATCCCTTTTCACTCTGGCCTCTCTTCCTTTTCCTCCACACCGCCCTACTCACAGCTTTATAGGGCTAATGTAAATTACGCCACTCCCACGAGACACTGAAGGCATCCCAGCTCTCCTGCATTACAGCTACCCACTCTACAGCGTTACATAAAACCCACAGTGTGAGATCACAGTGCTATCTGGTTACCTCTTTACTGTATTTGAGTCTCAGCCCTCGTCCTTATGTTTCACCTGCTATCAGCTGTCACATTCCTGCAGTGCAGCTCAGTGTTGCCTTCAGCCCTGCTGCCAGTCTCCCAGCTGCATTACTGTAATCGTTTTTAACTGAATTGTTCTTCTTAGGCGCCAAAACCATCTCTAGGGCCAGCCCTGTCTCCTGTGAATTACACTCATATGTAACTAATTTGCATTGGCTAATGTTTTCGGAGGAGACGTAACGCTGCCTGGATTACATTAGTCAATACACAGATTTATGTTCACGGCAGTGTTTTGTTCCAATGCATGAAGTTCTTCTTCCATGTCGTTCCTCGCCTCATGATACCATGAATTACAGGCGTGAACCAGCGTCTGCGAGAGGTTTTCGGGAGATAAATGATGTGGGAACACACATCTTAAACAGGATGTGATCCCACCTCTGCCCTCTACGACTGAGGGATGGGAGGATGACCCGAGGAAGTGGTCAGAATACATCAACCAAAAAAATAACTCAAAATAAAAATCAACCTCTCCATCTGTTTTGCCAGAATGTTTGCAGACAGTGATAGCACCACAGAAGTAGTGCATTTAACCATATTTTACCCTGTGATACAGTTTTTATATCCAACCTGCGTTCAACCTCACGTGCTACACTGAAGCAGTGAGAAATAAAGTTGATTCTGGTTGTGTTTCAGTTGGCTCACTTTTTGCAGATATTGAAGAAACCAGTGATATTTAAGAATGTTGATGGGCTCAGTCGGGATGATTTTCCTCTCTGCTCTGAACAGCAATTTTGGAGCAGCTGGAACAATTCGCTGACGTGACACTGACAGCGATGCAAAGAGACACATTTGGAGGAATTTTAGGGCTGCTGGCAACTGTAAATTGTCACCCGCTGCTAGATGCCGTAGCTGCAGGATTATGCAACTGTGTATCTCTAAACGAAAACTTCCATCGATGCCTCGGGATATCGGGAGGTGAAGTTTATAAAAAAAACAGTCGAGAAAGGGAGAGAGAGGAAAAGACGAGGGAACGAATGAAGAAGAGAGAGCAATCGCAAGAAAGATGCTTAACTTTGATGTCGATGCTTCGGCGGCATTGTTCTTAACTTTCCTGCTAACAAAGCACATTTGATTGAAACTGAGTTGAAAGAGGATGAGGAGCAGAAACAGAAAGAGAACGTCTGCATCTTTGGCTGCTCTGCCTTTCTAACTGTAGGTGCTCTGTGATGATGATGATGGTGATGATGGTGATGATGAGGATGATGAGTGTGTAGTTTGAACTGATGTAAATGTAGAAAAGTCAAAGAATCACAGATTTGTTTGATCAATTTTTAGCCACGCTAGCAGCATCGCTCCAGGAATGGCAGTCCGTCTGTTGGTCCGTCTGTTGGTCGTCTGTTGGTCTGCCTGTTGGTCCGTCTGTTGGCCTGTCTGTTGGTCGGTCTGTTGGCCTGTCTGTTGGTCTGCCTGTTGGTCCGTCTGTTGGCCTGCCTGTTGGTCTGCCTGTCTGTTGGTCTGCCTGTTGGCATGTCTGTTGGTCCGTCTGTTGGTCGTCTGTTGGTCTGCCTGTTGGCCTGTCTGTTGGTCCGTCTGTTGGCCTGTCTGTTGGTCCGTCTGTTGGCCTGTCTGTTGGTCGTCTGTTGGTCGTCTGTTGGTCTGCCTGTCTGTTGGTCTGCCTGTTGGCCTGTCTGTTGGTCTGCCTGTTGGCCTGTCTGTTGGTCATCTGTTGGTCTGTCTGTTGGCCTGTCTGTTGGTCGTCTGTTGGCCTGTCTGTTGGTCTGCCTGTCTGTTGGTCTGTCTGTTGGTCGTCTGTTGGCCTGTCTGTTGGTCTGCCTGTTGGCCTGTCTGTTGGTCATCTGTTGGTCTGTCTGTTGGCCTGTCTGTTGGCCTGTCTGTTGGTCGTCTGTTGGCCTGTCTGTTGGTCTGCCTGTCTGTTGGTCTGTTTGTTGGTCGTCTGTTGGCCTGTCTGTTGGTCTGCCTGTCTGTTGGTCCGTCTGTTGGCCTGTCTGTTGGCCTGTCTGTTGGCCTGTTCAGTGAACTGCTTTCAAACAGGAAACTTAATAAATGCATCGGGTGTGTATGGCTGCTGTTTCTGCATATCCAACTCAAGTGCTCGACGTGTGTGTGTGTGTGTGTGTGTGTGTGTGTGTGTGTGAGTGAGTGTGTGAGTGAGTGTGTGTGTGTGTGTGTGTGTGTGAGTGTGACAGTACGCCATCTGTGTGTTTTGGCCACAGGTCATTTGGCCAGCTTCACTGCCGTAACGTTCCACACCATTTACTCAAATCAGACAACTGCTACCTAACAGTCTGCCTGGCACACACACACACACACACACACACACACACACACACACACACACACTCACTCACACACACACACACACACACACACACACACCAATCATCAATCACTGGGCTTCGGGGTGGAAAGTTGAATTTATAAATACGTTTTATAAAGAGATTTGCTTGCAGACAGTTAAGACATGCTGTAAAACATGATATCTCAAAGGTTCTCTAACTTACTGGTGTTCACTGTTAACAGACAGACGGACGGACGGACGGACGGACGGACGGACGGACGGACGGACGGACAGACGGACAGACAGACAGACAGACAGACAGACAGACAGACAGACAGACAGACAGACAGACAGACAGACAGACAGACAGACGGGGCACCAGATCAGTGTGTAAAACATGACTGAACATCCATCAAGCCAAAAACACGCACTTTCATTATTTCCAAAAAATGGCTATAGAAGTTTCCAAAATGATCTTCTGGTAGAATACGAGGAAAATGTTTGCTTTATGTAACTCACAACGAGTTGTTTACATGGCGATTCGGTGCACGACATCCCAGCAAACAGCCTGTCAGAAAAGTCGAATAAAAAAGGCTTAAATTTGCTTAACTCAGAGAGTCACTGCGGCTCTTCAAGATTAGCTGAGACAGCACAGACTCTGTCCAAACACACTAGCAGTCCTTAAAATATATTCCCTGTGACTCGAGAACAGCCTCTTTATATTTCAAGTCATGTTTTATATCCGCAGTCGCTCTGAGTTTCCTCACATGGCCATTCAAAGCAATCATCGAACACAAATCCACAAAGGAAGAAAAGTACAGTCTGTTGAGTTGTGTTTGAACCCTGACGTTGTTGCGTAGGATAATAGACTGTAACTCTTCACCAGACTTAGTCCACTTCACTGTCTGCTCCCACAGTAGGACACCTGAACACTGACAACCAAACATGGTCATTCCAGTCTTACAACATATCACACGCCAATTTTAATTAAAGAGCATATTATGTCGTTCCCAATGTTAATGAAAGACCAGAATACAGTATATATATATATATATATATATATTTATGTGGTTATTAATTAAATTATGCAGATTTCTCGTTAAACCTGAGAATCATTAATCCAAAATAAATCTTACATCTCAATCTCATCGTACAATACTGTACATGTATTTGTACTTTTTGACAAATATTTATACATGAACAGCTAACATAGAGAACATGAAATACTAATAACAATTCTTTATGATCATTTCTATATTTTGTCACCTTCATCAAATGTGAAAGCCTAGTTTGTGTCCAACGGAAGAGTTACCACTTCAATACTTATAAGTATTAGATCAGAAGAAAAGAAAACATATTTAAAGGAAGAAATTATCATTTTTGTGTTATTATTATTATTATTATTATAAAAAATGAGGAAGTAAAGCCAACGTAAACAAAACACAAGGGTTGAGAGCCAGTTGGATCATTGAATATTGGCTGAAACGAGCAGCTCATCTCATTTAGACTCAGTCTTCATCGTCTGATCATGTTTTGTAACGTGTTCATTCTCAGCACGACTACTACAGAACTACAGAAGTGCCGCTAAACATTCCTCTTTCTTTGCCAGATGAACTTGTTCATTCTCATCAGGAAGCTGTTTGTGCGCTCATGTATGGATATTGAATTATGGCAGCTGTGTAACGTGCTTTCATTTGTTTATATATTTATTTCCATAATGTATTTTTCTGGTCGGGAACAAAGGATTTGCCCCCTGTGGAGAGACAGATTGTGTGAAATGAACTCAGCCAGTTGCTCTGCGGTCTTATCTCCCGTTTCTTCCTTCATCTCGCTCTCTTGTCCTGGCTTTTCTTTTTCAACCCCCCCCTCCCGCCACGCCTCTGCCAATCACTCCATCTGTCCTCCAACACTCCCTCCGTCCTTGTATATCCGTCTCTTGTATTCTCTGGCGCAGTGTGCAGTGACAGTGACGTGAGTGTTAAAACATGATAATCTTATATCTTCATATCTTCATCTCTCCCACAGTAGAATAGATATGGATGGCACGTCTCCTCTGTAATGACCTTATAGTTGTACATCAACTTACATGAGGAAAAAGGCTTAACGCTGCTGCTGCTGCTGCTGCTGCTGCTCGGCTGAGTACCAAACCTAAAGTATTGGCCCATACTGAATACTAATCCATTAATTTGACCGAATAATAAATTCAATAGCTGTGTTTTAACTTCTGATTATGGTTTGAAGCACCTGGTGATGAAACCAGTATAATCTGCACGTTAAAGATCAGTGGTTCGGGTCAATATAGCACCAAAACAGTATGGGGTTAACCACCAATGTCTTGTCCTCAGTAGGAGAAAAGGTTTTTCTGTGTGTAAAATTAGTAGGTACATACTTTAACAAGCGGATGTGTTTCATGCAGACTGTCCACGCCATCTGTTGAAAATACATTCAACGAGCATAGATTCGACCAGCCGACACGCGGCTGTAACTAATGCTTAATGCTCTGTTTTTGCTTCCCTGCAGCATTTCTAACTTCACCCCTAAAGTGGGAGAGAAGGACACCCAGAGAGCGATCCGACAAGCCTTCAACGTGTGGCAGACGGTCACTCCGCTCTCCTTCCAGGTCAGAGAAACATACAATATATTGGAGCTTTTCATTGTTACATGTTTCCCTCATAGGACCTCTGATGCCATCTGATGTTTCCGTGACTTCCTCACTGAGTTTGTTTATACTTCGTAATTCTGAAGGTATGAAAACAAATGGAAGTGAACATAAAGCTGAGGGAGCCTTCAGGAGCACACACAACCAAACTGGTATCTTATTTTACCCTTTTTACGACAAACTGTATGAACAAAGCATCTTGTGACGACAGAAGTTTAGACTTTAGACTCGACCTTCACATTATCACGGCGAAGCATCTCGTGAAGAGAAATCATGTTAGAGGAATAAACTTTCCCATATAAAGTAAAGAGTGTCTTATAATCAAGACGAAGCATCTTGTTACAATCACGAAAGGAAGCTGTTAAAATGAGATGTAAGTGTTTTATTATCAATTGAAAAAAGCAGTTGTTGCGTAACAGATTCACTTTAGAGTCACAACCAAAGTGATACTGAAGATGCTGAAGATGTTTCTTTACTCCTGGCAGGACAGTCTGTCCTCTCAGCTTTTATAGAGTTTCTTTTCTCCACTCTGCTCTCGTCCCGTCCAGGAGGTTCCGTACTCGGAGATCAAGAACGAGGGTAAGGAGGCCGACATCATGATCTTCTTCGCCTCTGGTTTCCATGGCGACAGCTCCCCGTTCGACGGAGAGGGGGGTTTCCTGGCCCACGCGTACTTCCCCGGCGCTGGCATCGGAGGAGACACGCACTTTGACTCTGACGAGCCCTGGACGCTGGGCAACGCCAACCACGACGGTGAGACGCTCAAAGAGCTCCTGATGTTCTCTTACTGTCAGAACCACGAACTGAAGGTTGCAGATGGAAACACAGGTTGCGCTTTCTTCTTCTTCTTCTTCTTCCTCTGCCAGTTGATGGAAACAGTAACACAGATCGGGCCTTTCTTTTCTTTTCAGTGTGAGGACTTCCCAAATAGCGCGCTCCCACTTCCACTTGTCTGCTCAGTTGGCGCCTCCCCCACCTCCCTAAAATGTTCAGCCTGTAGAGCTGAGTCAGCAGATCTGGCATTTCTTTCCGTTTCATCGCGTGACAACAAACGGAGAAGATATCTGAATAAATGCGACGTCTGCCCCGCCCCAGCTTGCGTACACATAAACATGATTTTCATATCATATCGTATATTTGTCCTGTCTTTGTTTTTGGTCGGTCTCTCAACATCAAACAAGAGCGAGTTTGAAGCCGCCGCGATGCTCAATGTGACGTCGTGAACCCTTGATCACGCCGGCGTGATTGCCGACTATTAGTTTAAAATAACACCACAGCTTGATTTTGTTGTTTTGACTGTAACCATGGTAACCTGAACCGAACCCAGAGTGCTGCCTGAATATTTCAGCCAGTGGAAACAAAGTGATTGACAGTTATAAAATACCAGCTGATTGAATTGTTATTTATTATTAATATATGTCATTCTTGAAATGTGAAGATGTCCTCAGTCGTCTCTCTCCTATCTGTGAGACCAGGCTGTGTTTAGTCAAAGAAACACGTCACTTTGTGGGGTTGTTTTTCTTTTCTTTCTCAGTTTGACAAATGACTTATGCCAGATTCCCTCTGCTGGAATAACTAACGTGTTGATAAAGAGAGAGAGAGAGAGAGACGCGGGGGGGGGGGGGTGACGGAGGGGGGAGGAATGTGGTTTGAGAGATTAGCAGAAAAGAGAATTAGCTTTGACAGAGAAGCTCTAAATTTGCCACACCACATTACAGCGAGTGTATCAGTCTTATTCCAGTATGAAGTGACACAGGAAATATAGTAGTTTTATTTTAATGTAACGGAGAGTTTTGTGTTCACATATACACACATTCTATAAACTGCCGATTTGTCAATATACATTTTATATGTATATATACATGAAACTATTGACTGATCAGTATGTATGTGTGTTCGCGGTCACCCAGGTGCTCTTGTGCACACCCTCGCCTCTCCCTTTATCTCTAAAATCCCTCCAGACACACACACACACACACACACACACACACACACACACACACACACACACAGTAATTGAAAGATTAGAAACAAGATAGTGAGACGGTGAAGTTCTCAGACGCCACGAAAAAAAACTGATTCATGGTATGAGCCGCAGAAGGACGTCGCTAGGACAAACAGGCCTCATTTTCACCTCGGCTTAAACCCTGTTTTTTTCTGCTGCCGCTGAGGGACAGTGTCTGTGATTAACCTGTTAACACCTGGAGGAGAGAACTGAAAAACACATCAAAGTCACAAGCCGCTGAAACTGCTGAATGCAAACCATTTGACTCCTGTTCTGTCCTGTTTTCAAAACTGCTCTCCAGCTCAGTTTCTCCAGGAGTTACCTCCATATTGCAGCACGGATGTACGTCCATTGCTAATGTTCAGTACCAATAGAGTCCTGCAGGGAGGACGTGTCCTTGTAGGACAGCCCTGAAGTTAGCATCGCCCTGGTTCCCTCCACAGAAAGCCAACGGGATTCTTCCATTGGACTTTGGATTGTTGCAGAAAATAAACTCTGTGGCAAACAGAAGTTTATGATACTGAAACGTTTTGTTCAGCAAGATAATCTTCACTAATGAACTCCACTTTTAGGATTTTTGAAGCATAAATGGAATCACCAGTAAAAAGCTAACGTTAGGCTATAAAGGGACTACACCACGGTCACATGACAACGTCACCACTAAGCTTCACTTGTAAGAGAATATAGATAGAATATAGTTATATAGACAGATAGATATAGTTATATAGACAGATAGATATATATATATATAGACAGATAGATGTAGATATATAGACAGATAGATGTAGATATACTGTATAGACAGATAGATGTAGATATATAGACAGATAGATATATAGATATATACACAGATAGATGTAGATATATACACAGATAGATATAGATATATAGACAGATAGATGTAGATATATAGACAGATAGATATAGATATATAGACAGATAGATATAGTTATATAGACAGATAGATGTAGATATATAGACAGATAGATATAGTTATATAGACAGATAGATGTAGATATACTGTATAGACAGATAGATGTAGATATATAGACAGATAGATATAGATATATAGACAGATAGATATATAGACAGATAGATGTAGATATATAGACAGACAGATGTAGATATATAGACAGATAGATGTAGATATATAGACAGATAGATGTAGATATATAGACAGATAGAATATAGATATATAGACAGATAGATGTAGACAGATAGATGTAGATATATAGACAGATAGAATATAGATATATAGACAGATAGATGTAGATATATAGACAGATAGAATATAGATATATAGACAGATAGATGTAGACAGATAGATGTAGATATATAGACGGATAGATGTAGATATATAGACAGATAGATGTAGATATATAGACAGATAGAATATAGATATATAGACAGATAGATGTAGACAGATAGATGTAGATATATAGACAGATAGAATATAGATATATAGACAGATAGATGTAGAGTATAAACACAACGAGGCTGTAAAGGCGGACTAGTGAGTAGATGACTGTCTGTGTTTGGCATTAAGACGTTAATGTCTGTGTCAACCTCTGTAGTCTCATGTAGCCGCTTGTTAGCAAACGCCTTTTTTAGGACACATAAAAGCTTCAAAATTCACGAGTGGGGGGGTGTCTACTGACGTATTTTATGTCGTAGAGCAAAACGTTATTTCAGGCATCTGACCAAAAACCCATTGACAAAACCCAGAGCGTCCAGAATGAAATATTACCCATCTGAAACTAACAATAAGTGCTTGAACTGAAATAACATAACATCTCAGTCCCTCTAGTTTAAACCAGCCTGTATTTAACCTTCGCACACTCTTCTCCTGGAGGAAAGCTGCATTCTTCCTTTTGTTGTGATGGTTTACAGACTTGATCCATCGTATACGTGATGGAGCAGCAGTTGAATGAATCTGCTCTTGTCTGCTAATTGAAAGAATATTTCACACAGGATACGTTTCTAGACAGGAACAGGTTTGAATGGGGGGGGGGGGGGGGGCATGATGTTTTCTATGAAAAATGTACCACAAATTAATGATTTTGGCCAGAGAGAAAAAAATATTCTTGGCAGGTAATTTTTTGTGCTTTACCAGGACTTGGCAAGTGAGCCAAAAAGTTAATTTCAGACGCTGCTTGTACAAAATGATCTCTGGCACGCAAACTCATCTCTGCCAAGGATGAACATTTCAGAGGGAGAACTGCTCGAGTGGAACAAAGCAGAGTCTGTGGACACGTCAGACTGGGATTACTTGAGAGACAGGTTTCATCACAGCAATATCAAACATCATCTTTATCGCAGGCAGGCAGACGACTGCAGGGGCAAACATGACAGAGGAAGCCGTTATCGTCACTGCGGGGCGCCGAAGGCAGACTGTAGACCAACCACAAGGGGAGAGGAAGACACATAGAGAGAGCCCGCTGGGAATTCCCTCAAGCTGCTGTACATGAAGTGTACGTCTTGTGCTGTAAAATCATCTTTATCTTTCCTGCGACATGGAAGACAGAGAGGCATGGCAGGCGCAGAGATAAAGGCTGGAGGAGAAGGAGGAGGAGGAGGAGGAGGAAGGCTGCGGTGCGAGAAGGAGAGCTGAAAAGAAGGCAGAGGAGAGGGATGAAAGAAACAGCAGCATACAGGGACAGAAGAGTGTGAGAAAGAGAAGGTGTAAACCAGCACAGAGTAACGTACAGAGCAGAAGAAACACAGACAGAGTGAAATGTCTCAACAAATAGTGGATGGATTGTCCTGAACTTCTTGATATTCTTGATAGTTTTGGTGATCTGACTTTCCATCGAGCGCCACCAGCAGGTTGAAGTTTTGCAGACTTTCAGGGTTCTCAGACGATGAATCCTGCTGACTCCGGTGATAACCTAGCCTGCCATCGTCACACCAATTTGCAAATTTAGTCTGGAACCTTTCGGTTCATTTGTAGTTTCTGAGGGCCGTTATCAAAGGGCGCGGACCGAAATGCCTCTGCACGCTACGACCAATCAGAGCAACAAAACGTAGCGACGTAGTGGCATAGCGGTAGGCTGCTAGGTAGCTAGTTCCAACATCCAGTTCTTATGTCTTCTAGTTCAACGTGGTACACAGACGATTGGCATGAAAGGATTTAAAAGTCTCATCATTAGATGAACGGTCGTGATTGGCCGACCTGGATCAGGCCAGATGGAAGTCTGTCTGAAGGGGAGGGGGGCCAGACGAACCTGCAGGAGCAAATAAAACACGAGCTTGCAGGTTTGTCCGGTTCCCTGGCTAATGATAACTTTTAATGTAACGTTCATTTCAGAGAGAAATCTCGACAACTCTCGGACGGATCGGATTAAGTTTGGTAAAGGTACTCAGGTCCGTCACTCGATGAGTTGTAATCCCTCATCACAAAACCATAGTTATAATTCATAA
The DNA here is from genome assembly GCF_043641665.1 of Enoplosus armatus. Taxonomy (NCBI): domain Eukaryota; kingdom Metazoa; phylum Chordata; class Actinopteri; order Centrarchiformes; family Enoplosidae; genus Enoplosus; species Enoplosus armatus. The sequence goes on along the minus strand of NC_092182.1, from coordinate 26,849,129 downwards.
GTTTATTCATAAGTCAGTGCTTCTCCCTCACATTTTACTGTTGGCAGGATGAAAAGGCCTCTGAAACAATATTGTTCCGTCATGGGACACTAAAACTGTTCGTTTAAGCTGCTTCTTACGGCTGTGCAATCCACCACACTTCATTTTAAGGAAAACTCAAAAGCTTTTGAATAATTACTCTTGTCTCAAGCTTCCATGCAATACAGTTTGAAACCTCCGCTGTAAAGAAGTAAAGATGAAAGGCATTCACTGAATATGGACCGTAAATAAAGGCTTTATTGAATGCATTCTTTGGATTAGACGCAGGCCAGTGGTCGTTCTGTCTCGATGAGGACTTCAGTTGTCAGTTAAAACAGTAGAAACTGATGTGTCGAGCTTATTAGAGAGAGGAAGAGAACAAAAAGGGAAAACAGGGATCGTCTGTACAGCTGTTTACCCGAGAAAGAGAAGAAAGTTAGTGAAAGAGCTGAAAGAAACTTCATCTTCTATACAGTTACATTAGTCCATAAGTCAGCTGCTGGCCACAGAGGCTATAATCTTCAGACAGAACCAGCCTGAGTAAAGAAAAAAAGATAATTATGTTCTGTAATTAGGTTCAAACAGAGTCAAACCAATTACCGAGCTGATGAAATGTATTAATTTGAGCTGTGCGTTCAGACCGTAAGAAGTCATTAAGCGTCTGACAGCAGCTCAGAATCTCAGCTCTTCAGATTATGAAATAGAGCCTGGTTTTAACAAACCTCACAGGAGAACATGACATCCGGGAAAACACAGCCCTCGTTTCTCTTTCTTGGTATTATTTTGATTAGTTGTAATACGAGTTCAAGTAGCAATATGAATGCTAGAAGTAGTGTTGTTTGTGGAAAATCTTCCCTTTAAGAAAGAATTCAAATCCTCCGTTTTTGCCTTGTAGCCTCCTCTCTGAGCATTTTCCCTCTTTTTGCTCCAAATTCTTTCATCGTCTGTCATCATCTCTGTCCTTTCCAAGAACGTCCTATATTTATTTAGGCCCCGTCTCCTATCTAGATATAATCAACCCAGACGAGATTTAAGACTGCAGCTTCTAAAACCACCGTGCTGTTTCGGTCTTACCTTTCGCTTTTTTGGTATCTGATAACTATCCAATCTGCCCAAGCCACCTTAAGTGAGTAATTGTAAATGAATTTAGCCTCAATTTAACACATCTGTTGCAAAGAACTAAAATGTATAACATTTTCTAAAGCTTGCACAGAGCATGACGTTAATTTGAAAGTCAGCGCAGCTTCCTTTGCACGTGAAATGCAGTCAGTCGTGTCAAACAACGACGCCTCAGCTCTCGGTGTGCATCCAGACGAATATTTTCACATTCCAAATTCAACATGTTTGCTTTTTCACTGGCATATCTGAAAATCCTCAAGCAGCAGCACACTATTTATACAGTCACAGATTAAAAATTTAAAATCTCATTTTGCGTAAGTGTGAACTTGTGAATTTCACTTGATGTGGCACTAAACAGTTTGCCGTACTCTGCCGTAATCCCCGTCAAGCAGCAGCGTTTGAAGAACTGGCTCATGCTGGACTTTAAAAATGGGATTCAGATTCACAAGCTGACAGTCGCCTCCATTTACCACAAATTCTTCTTTTGATGTGAGATTCGTATTACACTGCTGATGAGTCAACGGCATCACAGACTAACTTCAGCTCACTTTTCCAGCGATGGCGTGTCTTTGGTCTTCTCCTTTGTGTTTACACTGGGGAGGCTTTGTTCCGTTTCAGACAAGCGGGAGATGTTGAGGTTTTTTTGGAAAACTGTGTTGTTGTTTTTTAACTGAACAAAAGCCAGCGGAAAGGCCTGTCAGCAGCACAAAGTGGTTCTTGTTTTCTGTTTTATTTCCTGATTTCTGCTTTGAAACAATCTTTTGAAAAGCTTTTTTAAGACTGTCAGTGGTGTTGAAAGTGTCGTTTCTCTCCCTGGATTTCTTTGATTTCTTTCCCCTTTGTCTTGTCTTCACACCTCCACCTTTCCTTTCCGGTCCTCTTCCCTCTTCATCTCCCTCTTTTTCCACCTCGACTGCTTTCCTTCATCCCTCTCTCCGTGAATCTCCTCTTTGACTCTTGTTGCTCACGTTCGCCTCTCTCTCTCTCTCAGGCAATGATTTGTTCCTGGTGGCGGTCCACGAGTTGGGTCATGCGTTAGGTTTGGAGCACTCCAACGATCCCAGTGCCATCATGGCTCCTTTCTATCAGTACATGGACACGCACAACTTCAAACTGCCTCTGGATGACCTGCAGGGCATACAGAAAATCTACGGTAAGTAGTCGGTTGAGTCGTTTATCATGCAAACGAACTATTCCACAGCTGCGTTTCAGCATTTTGAGAGGGCACTGTGTTGTTCTTCTGTTGGTCTGTTGATCAAAGTGATACTGATATTGGTCCAAGAGGATCACTGGTACGTTTCCATCCACTTGTTTTATGCATCCTTTTAATTTGTGAAATAAAAACATCACAGAGTTCATGTGGACCAGAAGTGACAGTGTTGTGATAATACTATTGTTGGATTAATTACGTAATCTAGTTACAGCGTCCTGAATATATTCTGATAAAAGTATTTTTGCAAACATTTTGCCCAAATTTAAAAAATGTACAAATACTTGCACAAACATCTCTCGCAGACATCACCGGTTATATTTAATCCAACCAACATCATTTACAAAACTCACTGAGAATAAGGCAGAGCAGACTTGTTCACCTGTTTACAGTGCAGCCAAACAAACTCAGGTTGTTTTCATTTTGAAGTCTGTCAATGATTAACTGTATAATAATAATTGTGTGAATGATTGTAACTGCGGTCTGATTTCATGCTGCACACACAGCAGCTGGTTGTGTTGCTGAGGAGTTCATCTAACAGCTCGCTGCTTCTGCTGACTGACAGATTTACAACTCATCCGTTGACAACAACATCAGCTGAAATGGCCGTCGTCTTGTTTTGGAGACGGTAGCTTAATATAGCTCTGATACGGCTGCAGGAGAGTAAACATTGAGGCTGATATCAGTCAGATCAAATTACGAACCGTAATGCTGGATTACATGCTGCATTGTTTCCTGTGAGTCTCTTGTGCGTGTGAATGCAATTTGAATCCAGTGTGGGAATGGCGGACTCCGCCACTCACAATAGAAACTACTATATAGAGAGGTAATTACAGACTGTAAATACATTGAATGTCTATTGCAGAAAGAAAGCGGATGGTTTGATTTCATGAAAATCTTAAGGACTTTTAGTCCGAGACTTGAAGTGAAAAAACACTTGACTTCACTTGAGACCTGAAAGCAAAAACTTGCAAAAGCAAAAACAGCACACCTTGGACATTAATTATTAATCTTATAGCCCAGAGTGAGGCTGAAGTATGAAGAACAGTTGTCCAGCGGGGAGGGGGCGCTGCACTGGGTGAATATGTAAGGCAGCGTCAGGCTGATAAACAATATACACAGCTGATCAATCTTTGCCTGGAAAGAGAAACATTTAAAAAACAAAATGTCTGACTTTGTGTCTTTTCCTTTGCGTTTCCACCAGGGACACTTTGTTCCATTTCAGAGAAGATGCCTCACATTTCAGTAAACTCTTTTTTTCTTTAAGTGAACAAAGAACAGCGAAGGCCTGTCAGAAGCAGACACATTTCCTGACACGCTTTCTTTCTACCCTGGAATAATCATGACAGCGTCTGTTGTAATGTGGTGTAACATTTATTTGTGATACAAAGACACAAAGAAGCAGGAAAAAGAAACTCAAAACTCAAAGTAAGACGTCAGTGCTGCTTCATGTAACCTACAGTATCTGTAACATTTGTTTTGTTCTTTACTTACATTATTCTGGTCTCCTTTAAGCTTCAAAGCAGGAGGGTTATCTTTGTCCTTCAGAACAAAAAATGATCTTAACATTAAAGGTCATGGTACACGGGTGACATTTTGAGTCAGCGTTGAGAGGAAACAGTGGCCAAAGCAGTGCGGTCAACAGTATTTTTCCACTGCACTGGTGTTCAGTGTGGATAACAAAGCCTGTTATTGTATCTGCTGAGAGTTGATCCTGTTTGCTTCAGCACCTGAAAATACCAACCATCCACTCTCAGTGAGGGGTTTTATTTCAAAATGAGACTGTTGGTGCAGTTTATTGTGGAGTATTTGTCTTTGTCAACCTATAAAGTAGTAACACTTTGGAGGATATATTTTTTTTCTTTTTTGGTTAAAATCGGACAAAATAGCTGCTTTCTGGAACCATGAACAAATCCCTAAACAAAATGTTGCTGATCTTTTCTCGTCTCAGAGGATACAACATAAAAAAAAACTCATGTTTACACGACTAAAATCAATGACACAGTGACTCATGTTGTTGTGGATCTTTGTTTTCCAGTGTGTTGTCTCATAAACACACAAACAATATTTGAGCAAACAGAAATCTGTCACCATGCTGGAATGATTCATGTTGTTGTTTTTCACCAGGTATCCCCACGGCCATGCTGGAACCCACCAGGCCGTTACCCACCTTACCTTCTCGACGGACGCACTCCACCTCCGAGCGCAAGCATGACCGTCACTCCCGCCCGGCGCGCCCGCCCGGCGACCGGCCCGCGCTGCCTGGAAACGGCAAACCCAACATCTGCGATGGCAACTTCAACACTGTGGCCTTCTTCAGGCGGGAGATGTTTGTCTTCAAGGTGAGCAGAGACGCAACAAAAACACTGCTGAAGCCAGAGACACAAAGACACAAGAGACAGCCTCAAGAGTCAGGATTAACAGATGTTTGGTGCTCTGCTGCTCACACGGTGCAAAGCTTTGTCAGGAGATTCGTGTTGAAATGTTTCTTTTAGTCCTGTGAACTGCACAGTGTAGGCTTGTAGTGCATGTTGCAGTATTACAGATACTCTTTTTGATGAGTTGCATTCTGTAGACCCAATATTTTTATCTTATTTGAGGGAGTGAGAGTGTCTGCAGGGTGCATCTCTCTCTCATCGCATGTGCATTTCAGGAGGAGATAATGTATTTACTGAGGTCATGCTATTTGCGACTGTCAGTTCAATAACAACTGAATGATAATTTAAAGCTTTTTGTCCATTTGGCAGTAAACTCTGTGTAGCTCCTAGCTCAAAGTGGTTTACATCAAATTGTATATGAAAAACATTAAAACATTTAAGTGTTTAAATCACAAATATTGAATGCACTGAAGTATAAAAATGATCAGAAGTCTTACATTAACTCTTACAAAAGAATCCAGGGTGCATGTGTGTGGAGATGCAGGCACAATGTTTGAGAACAGGAAGCTGTGAAGGCTGCTACAGAGGGGGAGTCACACGGCCGCGTGCTGCTACATAAAACACACTGGGGGGGGGGGGGGGGGGTTAAAGCTTAATTGAACATTAAGTGAGGAGGATGCAGGACCTAAGCAGCTGTGAGCGAGCTCTGTAGCTCGCAAGGTAACGATCGCTCCGACACCGGCAGCGTTACGGGCTCCATCCCCGCTGTGTGTGCTGTCTTAGTGCTGCAAGGCTCTTCAGATGAAAGAAGCAGCCCAGCGGCATATGCTGCCATCCAGCCTACGATCATTAGCACCAGGCATGGGCTTCGTTAATAACTGATCACTGTGTTATTACCATACCGACACACAGCAGGCGTCATGGTCACATAAATACACACATTCTGGGTCAAAAGTCTGAAAACGCTCTGTGTGTGTGTGTGTGTGTGTGTGTGTGTGTGTGTGTGTGTGTGTGTGTGTGTGTGAAGATCAGCGTAGAAGAGGAAGAAAAATCCATTTTGATGTCTCTGATCTTTAAACTGAATGTTAGAAAAGGTCACAGACCCGTCTATCTCTCCGTCTGTCCGCCTTCCTGCCTGTCGATGTGAGTCTTTCTCTTTTCCATCTGCTCACCTGTCCATACCTGTCTGTCTCCTCTCCGGCAGATTCCTGTCTATCTGCCAAACCATCTCATTTCCCTCTCTGCCTGTCTGTCTATCTGTCTACTCACCTGTCTGTCTCTCAGTCTGACTACAAATAATGTCTAAATAATGTGTATTTTTTGGTTAAAGTAAAAGCTTTGTCCCGATTAAAGGAGCTGGTTCACACAAAGTGTCCTCAGTCTTATTCCCTTTGGTCTCCTCATTGTCGCTTCTCGACGTAACCTGTAAGTTGATGCACATTCATGTCACAGTCGAGCAGGGGTCGGTGGTTCGATCCCCGGTTCCTTCCGTCCGCACGTCGAAGTGTCCGTGAGGAAGACACTGAACCCCCGATGAGACGAGTAGTGAAGTGATATCTGACCTGTGTCGACATCAGGTCCTCATTCCTGAACTTGTCTATGTCACTATAGTGTTCCAGAAATACTACTACTATATTACTACTAATAATACTGCTAATATTAGCGTTTTCTGATTTGCCAGGTCTGGTTAAATGTAGGCGACTACAAATACTTGGTTAAGATTTGGTTCAGGGAGAAAAGGGAGAGTCAGGAGACAGACCCCCGTCTGTAGTTTACAGTTACAATCATGCGTCCACATTTTCTCCATCAGACAGAATAACAGTGTCTTGACACATGTTGATTTAAGCTTTGTGTCGTTGTGTGTGTGGAGAGGTAACATCACAAGATGTTCTGCTACTCAGTGATCTGAATGTAAATAAGACTGTGATGTCCCGGCAATCAATTAAGTGTTTAACAAGGGAACACAGCGTGTTCGTCGCCAACCCATCCTGTCAGCACATGTTCATCTTACTGATCCATCGCATTTATTTCCAGACATTCGGAGGCAGAATGAGTAGGATTTGTCAAAGTCAGCCCCTCCCCCGGGCACCTGGTATGTTTTTATAGAGTCCCGCCCTCGCACTCTGCGCACGCTGTTATTGGCTGGGGGCTACACACCCACCGCCCGAAGGTTGACGCCCAGAAACGTCTGGAACACAGTAAAATAAGAAAATCCAGGCAGATACAGACACCGCCACACACTTCATGCTTTCTTTCTTTCTTTTGTAAAGACACACGTCTGCGATGCATCATATTCTGTGGAACGTGCGCTGATACAGCACAATACAAGCCTCAGAGATCAACTCCAGCTAAGTGGATCACTGTGGCTGCTGCAGTTGCAGATGTGGGTAGATATTTTAGGCTCAGGTGTAAATATACTGCATATACATTTCATGTGGATCAGCTCTTTCTAACTGGGTCATTACCTGCTCAGTAGCATGCAGGTGTGGACCTCTGTGCTGAGGGTTGAGTAGCAAGAAGTTGTGACTGCATTGTTGTGAATGTCAGTCGGTGCAGGCTCACGCTGTGTAATCATCCTGTTATGGGTTTGAACAAGTCTGGCCAACAAATCCTCTCTCCCCTCGCTGCTCACTGTCCATTAAAGCAGACCCCCCCCCCCCCAAAAAAATACCAGCATGCGAGCCCTCACTGGAATGAGGTGTCACATAGAACGACATGAAAACGATGTTTAACAAAGTTAACAAACGTGACGGGACGTGTGAACAAGCAGCTGTTCACCAACAAGTTGTTGTGTTCTGAGATGTGCAGGAAACGTAGTCATGTGTTGGACTTTTGCAGCTCTGAGAGAGTTTATGGCCTTGACGGAAACACAAACTTCAAAAAGACATCATCGTCATCGTCATCATCATCATCATCATCATCATCATCATCATCAATCAGAAACACAAGGCCGATTTTCTTTTCCCTTTACCTCTAGGACGGGGCCATATTAAGACACAAAGAGGGCTGAGAGCCAGTGGGCGTTTGAAAGACGACACTCATTATGGGATGTTTCCTCGGCGAGAAACACTCGTTTCCTTCGTGAGATGTGAAGCATTGATTTTCTTTTTTTTCTGTTTGGGTTCACACAGAAAAGCATTAGAGGCCGGCGGATGATGTTTGATCATATAAGTGTGTGTGTGTGTGTGTGTGTGTGTAGCACTCAGTGGGGACTTCGCTCGGCTGTGTCCTAGATTCACCGAAGCCAAATGATAATGAGCTCAGATTGATGCTCACCTTCTTCTCCTCCTCCTCCTCCTCCTCTTCTTCCTCCCTCTTTCTTGTCTTTTCTCTTCTTATCTCTTTCCTCCTGCCTTCCTCTTCCTGTACTTCCTCCCCTCCACCTTGCATCACCTCACTTTTCTTATCTTTGTCGTCTGTCCTCGTCTCTCTGCTGCCCTTCTCCTCGTCTGTCAGGTTGTTCCTTCTCTTTTTTCATGCCTCCTTCTTTTATCAGCGCTCCATGACACATTTTGGGATTTATGGACGCGACTTCCAGTTATTCATTTCACTGAAGCAGCGTCTGCAGTATGCTACAAGTATCTTCTTATTTTCTAAGGTACATTTGGGAAATAAATGATGTGGGAAAAATACAGAATACCTTATGGAGGGAACCACACGACAGTCCTGGATCAGAGGTGGGACTGATAACCAGTCGTGCATTTGCCAAACCAACCAGTTAGTCCTCATCCTTCAAGTCTTTTCTCTTATAAAACACTTCCAATAAAGCATAAAAATCACCTTTGTGTCACCTGTCCAAGTACGTTTTCAAGTACTTCTTCGTCTTCTTCTTCCTCACATTGGTGCGCCAAACCATAACACATAACCACACCATCAGACCATGACTGCCCCCTGAGGCTGGAGGGCCGAAACACCCTCTGGTACTTAACGGTCATAGTCTCTTTTCCCCCCAACGGCCACAAGAGGCAGCAATGAGCCCACCCCACACTCGAAACAAACAAAAGGTGAGATTTATTATTTATCTGTTTTCACACAGTATTTTTTGGGGTTTTACAAGAGAAAAGACTTCATGGATGAAGACTAACTAACTCCTCCCCCACCTCTGATGAAGTGTCTCCCACACGGTGGATGAGATGCACTGTGAACTAAATCATTGATTGTCATTTAACATTGATGGTTGAGGTCAGTGCAGATGGTGTATGTATTATATACAGGTGTATGTATTATGGATTAATGCTACTGGCTCTATAAATGGCTGCAGCTCTGTTGGAGAACGTACTGTGATACAGTCGCTAAACTTCTTCCTCGCTGTTCTTTTCATTGGGAGGTCGAACGGGTGGAGCAGGCAGAATATTTAGTGGCTGATTGAGGCGCCCACTTCCACAATGACTGAGATTCATAAAACAGGGTCACACAAGGTTTTTATAAGACGCTGGTTTAGTGATAGCTGACTTTTAACTCGTGACTCGTTGCAGGACCGGTGGTTTTGGCGTCTGCGGAACAACAAGGTGCAGGAGGGTTATCCCATGCAGATCGATCAGTTCTGGAAGGGCTTGCCGCCTCGCATCGACGCTGCCTACGAGAGATCTGATGGCAAATTTGTCTTCTTCAAAGGTACGGGAAAAGAATACTAAGATGTTTTTTTCAACGTATCACAGTTCTGCCTGGAACTCGGCCTTTAGTCTCATTGGTCCAGACTCATAAACAATGGTACAGAGAAAACAATGTGCATTTTTTATTTTTTGTCATTTCAGTGGCATCATTTTCAAAAACTTAAATGTGACTGAATAGTCTCAGCGAGCAGCTAACAGTGTGCTAACACATGGAGGAAGGTGTGAAGAGTAACTGGCATCACACACATTTGGAGAAACCGCATGTTGTTTAAGAACACATTGTTACGGAGTGAATCATGGATGTCTCACCTCATCCACCACCAGATGTTTACTTTGAGACTATTTCAGCTCGCTCACTTGCAGTTAATTAGCTAACGTTCCCGGTGGTGAAAGCGTATCTGTTGTCATGTTTCTGCCTGTCACAGAGCTTACTGGGGTTAATTAGCCATAAATGATTCAATATGCTATTAATATGCTATAAATAAAAGTGGGTCATTACATGTTTGATCATCAGGTTTTGATTGTGTCTTTCAGTTTAATTTGTTTGTTTGTTTGGCAGAATTTGAGTTTTTCTCCGAAATCAGCAGATTTTTGCTCATAATCTTCAGTGGAGAAACTTCAAATCTCTGTCTGCCATCTGCTCCGGTGTTATTAGACTCTGTCCTGCCGCCTCCTCCTGAAAGTATATTTAATAAAGTGTGAAATAGAGAAAGGCGAGGCAGTGGGGAGGACCCAGCCTAAAGTAATAGAATTTCAGTCTATGGATGAAACCTCACTCATCCTCTGCCTGCTGACTGTGGAGTCACTCATCTCTCTCTCTCTTACTCTCTCTGAAACACACACACACACACACACACACACTCACACACACACACACACACTCACACACACTCACACACACACACACACACACACACACACACACACACACCATCTTCTGACGGAGTGTCCTGCTATCGCGGTCAGCCAGGAGCAGATATTAATAGCTTTGCTCACTCTCTCTCACACACACACTCACACTCACACACACTCACACACACACACACACACGCACACACACACACACACACAAACACACACCACACACACACACACACACACACACACACACACACAATGACACAGCTCGACCAGGCTACGACTGTCCTTAGCTCAATGTCTTGAGTATACAAACACAGTAGAAATGTATGTATTAATGTCTCCTCCAGGCATTATGATGATAAAGCACCTGCTAAAGGTCACAGGTATCTATCAGTATCTCCCCAGGAAGATGTACTGTTCATTTACAAGAGTTACACTGCGTTAGATAAATGCCTGGAGGAGCTATTAGTGTCTGAAAAGAATAAAATTAGGATTCAGTGTCTTGTATTAATCTTTGTATTCATTGTTCCCATATGTTGTTTTTTTCAGATGATGAGTACAGGTTATTTAAAGGAGTTGTTGTCAGTTCAGGCTAATTTAATAGCCTAATAAAAGAGCCTTTATAGAGAAGATTTAACCAGCAGTTTTTAATCTCTCGCAGCTGTCTTCTGAATAAAAAGTGGATGTTTAACAGGAGCTGTTTCATCCTCAGAGTGTAGAAAGCAGCAAACTACAGTTCAATCATGACTGTGAATTTTTAAATATAAAATAAATATTTATTTTCAAAAGCTAACATTATTAGATTTGTTTGTAAAGGTTATGTTTATGTCTTGACTCTTTTCTGCCAAGGAGGCGGCCGTGTTATTTAGTCAGGCTGACAGCAGGATGTCTCAGAAGACAAATCGGCCTCAGGCCAAAGATCAATCCATTAGATGTTGGTGATGATCTGGATCTGGGATTTCTACCATTAAATAATCATTTATAAATATTAAACTAAGGGACTCTTTAGCTCAGACTTTAACGTCAGGTGTGATATCTGAGGTTGTTAGAAAGTTTTCTCTCTAAAACAGAACTCGACCAGAAACATGAGATAACCGAAAATAGCTGACTCATCTATCTTTTCCCACATCCTCCAGGCGATAAGTACTGGGTGTTTAAGGAAGTCACGGCTGAGCCGGGTTACCCTCACAGCCTGGTGGAGCTGGGCAGCTGCCTCCCCAAAGATGGCATCGACACGGCGCTGCGCTGGGAGCCGGTTGGAAAAACGTACTTCTTCAAAGGGGACCAGTACTGGCGCTACAACGAGGAGAAGCGCACGGCTGACCCAGGATACCCCAAACCCATCACTGTGTGGAAGGGAGTACCGGACGCACCGCAGGGGGCCTTCATCAGCAGGGAGGGATGTGAGTGAATCATTCGGCCTTTTAAAAGGGCTTTACAGACATTTACACATGGAAACAAATGTTTAAAGAGTGAATAAAAGAAAGTTGAACACGTATACACATTTGTAGGCAAAACTGATATCAAGAATGAAAATAAAGACAGAAACGAAGAATAGAATAGAAGGCAGCAGAAATGAACTAGCGCTTTACAGGTGGTCAGAGTCGGGGCCCCCGGACCAGTTCCCCTGGTTGTGTAAGTCAGACTGCGACAGCCGCAGAAACAACAGGAACAACACCGATGCAGATAAGCTGCAGAGCTCAGAGCTGCACGGAAACATTTTGGATTCGACAGCAGGGACGAAAAGTCGTTGATAAAGGAAGATGAAGGAAGATGAAGGCTGTTAGCTGACAGTTAAAAACAGGAACAGGTCTGACGTCAGCTGTTAGCTCGTTACAGAAACGCTCCACATCATACGTCAGGATTAAATGATGTGTTTGAGTGAACTGCGTTGGCTCTCATGCGTTCAAACTTGATTTTTTTGTTAAAGTGACAACAAAATTAATTTGTAATTTCCACCTTCGTTAGCCTTGCTGGCGATGCTAACGCTCAACGTATAATTAATGATCATTCTACATTTCTGTTTTTGATACATTTTTTTTTTATGCAGGAAACTATTAAATAAAATCCCCGATATGTTTAGAGGAAACTGATATGGGTGTGTGGTTTAATGGATTGTTTTAGGGTAAATATAGACACCATTTGAAAAACATTTCTTTTGTGAAATTAAATCCTGCTCCATTTCTGTACTTAAACAAATTGAGCTGAAGATCGCATTATGTGTAGAAACGGTTCCGCTGTTCGACTGAGAGAACAGTCAAAGAGTCAGTTCCCCATCAGACAGTCGGCCTCTCGATGATTCACTTCATTCAGATGAATAAAACGCCACCAGCAGGCTCGCACAGACTCACTGTCTGCTGGATAAAACTGCCCATCATCACTTCTGCTTGTCCAGTCGTGACCTCATGACCTTGTGGCTGCCTCAGAGGATGTGTGTGTGTGTGTGTGTGTGTGTGTGTGTGTGTGTGTTTGTGTGTGTGTGTGTGAGCGAGTGTTTGTTTCCTTTGGGCTGTTTGGAGGTGATGGAGCGGACAAAAAAGAGGAAACCTTCTGGGTTTTTTTCATGTTTGTGAGCTATGTGTGTGTACGTGTGTGTGTGTGTATGTGTGTGTGCGTGCATGTGTGTGTGTGTGTGTGTGTGTGCGTGTGTGTGTGTGTGTGTGTGTTAAAGCCTCTGAGATCTGATTTGTCCTGATATTCAACATGATTACATTTGACATAAGAAAAGGTTTTCTATGTCCCCCCCCCCCAGAAGTGAATTCTCATTACTGTAAAAAATAAAAAGTCTAAAATGAAATTCACACCTTGGACACTAAAACTCTCCTGAAACCCATCAAATGTTCTCAGGATCATGTCTTCAGTTCATTCAGACTGTTTTTGAGACATTAAGACATTAAATTACGTTCGTGTTCAGGATGTTAGATTAAGTGTTTTTTTGCCCCCATCGAGTCTAATACTTATATTTACTTAAATGTTGATTAAATATGTATCTGACACATTGAAATAAGAACTAAGATTGATCATATCAAATTATTGATGTGATATTAATACGAGTGTGACTCCTGAAACTGACGTGAGATCAGCTGATGGCGTTTCTGGGGAAGACGTCTCACTGTCACTCGAGTTGTTGGGATTGTTGATCGTGCGGCGATGTTACCGAGTGGAGCTTCTTCCCTCACAAATGATCTGTGGTCGAGTTCAGACGCACAAACACGACAACAGACACATTTCATTTTGTTCTGTCGTCACTGGATTAACATTAACTAGCGTCAGCGGATATGACCTGCTGTCGGAGTCGTTTTTTGTTATTTCAACTGGAGAAAAGTGAGAAGCTGCTGCCTGAATGTTTTGTATAGTTAGCTTTGCTAATAAGAAACAGAGAGGAGAGATAAAAGACAACTTCAGTGTCAGAACTCAGAGTCACTCAGAGCCCGGCTGTAAAGGAGTTTAGCTGATCCATTTAAGTAGACCTGAATCAGCCCTGATACCGTCCTCGGGGCCGCTCAAGACATCTCTACTTGCCGTCCGTCTGCTGCTCTGTGCTATAATTTGAAATCTTGCAGAAGTTACCTTGGTTATACAGTGATGTAAGGCCAGGTATCCTTGTTGTAGTTCTCTGCCATCTTTGCTGTAGTTCAAATGTAGTTTTGATAACCTCACAGCTGTACAGATGTTATTGTGCAGAAAGAATTCAGCTTTAAAATGGAAAATTATTATGGAACACGTGAATGCGAGTGAATAAAAGGAACCAAAAGAATGTCGTGTTGGACGTGTTGGACGTGTTGGACGTGTTGGACATGTTGGACGTGTTGGACATGTTGGACATGTTGGACGCAGGTGTTATAGATTATCTTCATTTTAGTTGGTGGAAGAAACACTGACCTGGAGACAGTTGTTAATAAAACACTAACATTAGCTAACACATACATGCACACAGTTTTCATCACATGTGGCTGTGTGTGTTGTTGGTGAGGGTTTATCCCTTCATGTTTTCTCCCCCCCCCCCCCCCCCCCCCCCCCCCCCCCCGTATCTCTCTCTCACATACCATCCCATTTGTATCCCAGCTACAGTGTCTGTCTCACAGGCATTACGTAATATTGCCCTTCAATAAAAACAACCACTGCTGGGACTAAAATACTGTAGCTGCCTATAGATAACCACCGTGTCACAACAGAAATGTTATTGTCTCTAATGAGATTCTGCAGCGCGGGGACGTAGCAGAGCTGAGAGACGGAGCCGAGGACACTGACGGATGTTTTCAGTTTCAGAGGAAGCTTTCCTTAAGGAGTGAAGGACGGTGTTTGTCGCTGCTGTGCTTGTCACTGTTTGTCTCTGGAGAGTGAACTTTTGAGGAATTGAGGAAACACAGTGGGGTTTCCTGGTGGTATTCATTTGATATTTGACCTCTATTATTGTGACACAGGCACAAGTGCAGTGCCTCTTCACATGTGTAACCACAAGTGACTTATTTCTTTGCACTGAACCGGTAATTTCACGGCTCCAAACAAACCACTAAAGCAAAGATATGAGGGGTTGCAAAGCTTCGTGAGTTGGTTGTGAAGGTGGTGTATTGACACTTTGGTGTCCAGGGTGGCTTGAAATCTGTTATCTTGTACAATATGTTTTTATTCCCTTTGTACTGTGTGTTTTTAGCCTTGCTAGCAGCGTGGCTCCATTGATGTTAATGTTGGTGGGTCGGACGGTACACTGCTTTGGTCCAGCCATGGTCATGGCCCCCAGAGGATGAAGACTTTGTTGACGTGTGTGTGTGTGTGTGAATGAGAGGTAGAAATTAAGGTACAAAAGTGTGATTTAAGTGCACCCATTTACCATTTATTTTGCACACAAGAATATATTTCAACATAAGTCACAAAAACAATCAACGTAATGAACTGTGTGTGCTCATGTAAAATTAAACTCTTTGTTAGTTTTACATTACAATGTTCTTGGAATTGTTCATTTGAACAGAAATTGTAAAAACAGGATGTTGCCATGGTAAGACTCCCCTGAAAGCCGATCCACGATGATACTGAAGTGATTTTATTAAGTTATGTTGTTGTGCTTGTTTCAGCTTGATCAGATTTTTCATGTAATGCGTTATATAAGCTGTATGATGAATGCTTAACAAATCTATTTTCATGATGTAGTCATTTTAATTTTGACTCCTTATGTCTCTAATTTCCCTTTCTTGTCCTCTTTCCTTTACCTCCACCCGTCTTCATGCCCCGTGTCTCTCTCTAATCCTCCCCCACCCTCTCAGACTACACTTACTTCTACAAGGGGAAGGACTACTGGAAGTTCGACAACCAGAAGCTGACGGTGGAATCCGGATACCCCAAGTCCATCTTGCGTGACTGGATGGGCTGTGACCAGTCCGACATGGAGCGCTCTGGCAGCAAGGGTAACCGTGGAGACCGGCAGCTGCCCCTCGACGACGTGGACATCATGGTGACCATCAACGACGTGCCGACGACAGTCAACGCCATCGCAGTTGTGATCCCCTGCATTCTGTCGCTGTGCATCCTGGTGCTGGTGTATACGATCTTTCAGTTTAAAAACAAAGGAGTGCAGCAGAACACCATGACGCAGCACTACTACAAATACCCTGTTCAGGAGTGGGTATGACAGGCAACTCTCCTTTGAAGAGGTCAAAGTTCATGGATTGAAGGGGGTTAAGCAGTCGTCATGTCGTTAGCTGGCTTATGTTGGCTAATGACCAAGAACGCGAGCAAAAAACATTAAAAGTCAATGCTGAAAGACGCTAATTGTGCGAGGTAGTGATAAAAGGGCGCACATTGAAAATGCTCTGCAGAAGTAGATTTAGGGATTGGTGTGTGTGTGGTGGTGGGTGGGTGGGTGGGGGGTTCGTGCCTGTCTTGTGACAGCGAGGATACTGATTTTGTCTTTTCCCGCTCCTCAGTGGGAAAGGACGCTTAAAACAAACTTGGCGGAGGACAGCGAGAACAAGTCCGCAAAGACTCCAGGAGGATCTAATATCTAATAAACAGCAGATTTTCCTGATTTGCCCACAACTTCTCTGGCTAAGTGAAATGGTGTCTTATGAGCGATACTGAACTTTGACTATTTCTTCCCGGACCTACAACACGACTCTCCTTCTCAGTGAAAATAAAAAGAAAGAGGATTTGGGGCAGAAAGAACGTGCTCCTTAAAGCCAGACACCACCTCCAAGTTTGTTCAGCTTGTACACGTGAACTACTTGAACTATTAAATCAGATGACATTTAATGAAAAAAAAAAGAAAACAAATGGTATAAAAATATCAAACTTGAAGATACATTTAGGTAGAAAGGCCATAATAAAAGAAAACTAAGGATCTCTCTGTGGATCTCTGACTTTTGTTTAATTCAAATTTAGTTGTATGGAGATGTAAAACTGTTAAAGAGGACCTTTTTCTCTCTTTTTTTCACCATAAACAACAAAAAAACATCTTCATCACCATCAACTCAGACCTTTGGCAACTTAAAGCTCAGCTGGTCAGACAAAAGCAAATAAATGCTTTGATGACACAGCTTGGACTGGTGGGTTTTGGCAGATGTAGAATAGCTAGTCGTCAGCATATAATGATAGAACAGATTAATGACAGTTCAACAGCCTTTTCTGTCTCAACAGGCCTAACACATTTTAACAAGCTGCATGCAAGCAGGGCCAGTATTTATCAAACTGCTAAGAGTGAAACTTTGGACTGAGGTGAAAGATAAACTTCACTTTTAATTCTACTCACAAGCTTAAGAATAAAAGCTTTTTATCAAATTTCCTACACTTAAAAAATGCTCTCAAGGTTGAGGGATCTCCAGAGGTGTCTTGATTTATTTATGAGTGAATCGTGTTGGCGTGTAGCAGTGGTGCAAACAACAACAAAAAGCTGGTGTTTATTTAAAACACGTTCTCATTTCTTCCTTTTCTACCAGCAGTAGAATTTTGTTTCCATTTCAGCCAATTTCATGTGTGTTTGCACATATGTTAACTATAAAGATGTTTTTTAAGAATGAACAATATCACAGATGCATGTGATTAACCAGTTGAGAGCTGCCTTTAAATGGCACTTTGCTGTATGTTGCTTGATAAATGTGTCTGAATGCTCACGCTCAGGAAACAACTGTTTTAAACCACGATTGCATCTTCAAAGCATTCTTACATGTAACTCTGAGAAGTTTGATAAATACGGGCCCTAAGCTGAACTAGTTAGTTTAGTTCTGTCTTCATTCTCATCTTTGTATTTTCCTAGTGAGGAGGGAGGATAAAGCAGGGTTTGAATAGGCATGGGGGGGGGTGCACAGAGGATATATGTGGGTCTGTATTAGTATGCTGGCTGTGGCACAGCGACATCGACCGAGCTTAATGAAGTACTTCTGTTCACAAAGCTCTAATAGGGGCTCCTCGCCCTCCACATCCCTCGCTTTAATCCTGCTGTCCTACTGTCTTTTCTCACTGTCCTCTTGTAATTCTTCCCATCCACCTGGCCTCTCCTCTCTCAGTCTTTCTAATTTGTCCTCCCCTCCTCCGTCCATCTGTGCTGCTCTCCCTCGTTACTTACATGTCTTCTTTTAGGTTCAGCACCTCACAATTTTTCACCAATACACACACATCTGTATCCAGTTTCTTCACGTTAAGAATTCATTCAGGCTGCTTTCATTATGATTTAATAAGTGCTTTTATTGGTGGTTAAAATTAAGGAGCTTGTATTTTGTCAAAAGTGCCAAAATGTACTTCTGTCTTTGGCTCTAAATTGTCGACTCCTCAGAAGAATTTGTCGGCACATTTTAAGGGAAGGCAAGTTTATGTTCAGCAAGACAATTCAAAGTGCTTTACATTAGGAAAAGAAACACGAGGCAATAGAAAAAGAAACATTTAAATAGTAGATAAAGATAATTCTAAAATTGAATAAAACAGGAGAATAAAAATGACAGTGCAGTATAAGATGTGAATAACTAGTCCCAAATTTAATTTAATAAAAGGTTTTCTGATTTAAAAGAAGGGTTGGAGCAGACCTGTTTTCTGGGAGTTTGTTCCAGATATGTGGACCATAAAAACTGAATGCTGCTTCTCCAGGTTAGGCAGACCAGTCTCAGACCATCTGAGAGGTCTGGACCTCTCATAAAGTATTTCTGATTCTGATTCTGACTTCTGGACGGTTCATAGCATAGCAGCAGATCAGAAATGTATCAGTGGTTCATAAACCAACAGCAGTATTTTAAAGTCAATTCTTTGACACACAGGAAGCCAGTGTAAAGATCTGAGAACTGGACTGATGTGGTCTCTCTTGGTCTCAGCTGCAACTGTCTGAGACCTGTAAAGACAGCGTTACAGTACTCGAGCCTCACTGAAGATAAATGTGGGGCCAATTGAGACATGAGTCCTTTAATTCTTGATATATGTATCTGACAGTCGACTGATTAATGTATATTAATGATTTAATTGTCTTAATGTAGCTACTGAAATGTAGGAGTCCATGACTGCACCAAGATTTCTGGGCTGGTTTGTGGTCTTTAACGTTAGCGACTGAGGCTGAGCTCTGGCTTTTAATCTTTGGCTCCAAAAACAATTATTTCAGCTTTATCTTTGTTTAACTGGAGAAGCGTTTGGCGCGTCCAGTCACTGATCTGTTCAATGCACTTACTCAGTGTTTGTACGGGACCATAGTCACCTCGTGATATCATTACATGAATGTGCGTGTCGTTTGCGTAGTTATGGTTAGATATTTAGTTGTTTTCTAGAGCCAGTGGGAGCATGTAGAAGAACAGAAGAGGCCCGAGAATGCAGCCTTGGGGAACTCCACATCACTTTTGTACCCTCAGATGTGTAATTACTAAGAGACCTAAAGTAGTCCCTGTCCTTCAAATAGGATTTAAACCAGTTTAGCACTGTGCCCGAAGGTCCCACTCAGTTTTCCAGTCTGATTGGAAACATCTCGTGTCACTTTTTGTGTACTTCATAAGCTATTTTGTGACATTTCGTTTACATGTTTTGCTTTTGACAAGTTGTGTTGGAAAATTAGCTATAATGTGTTTTAGTGTTATCAGTAATTTCTCTATGGAATGATAATTTATAGCTTGTATAGCTCGTTTCTGTGAGACAAGATTTGAATTTATTTACATTAATTAGTACCATCTACCATTAAGACCGTGGTGTCAGGTATGGTCACTATCTCAGAAAGACACATTTTAAAGATTTGATAGAACAGATTTTGTCCTCTCTCATCACTTCTGGCCCGTTTGGTGAACATGAGCGAGCTGTGTGCAGCTTACTGTTGGTATGTTAGGTGATTTCTGAGTATTGTCTGGGAGGTTCGGACGTTTTAAACAGCTGCCATTTTGGGATGCCAACATGAACTTTGATAAAAGATTTATCCGACTGATGTTGAGGGAGCGATGCACGTACAAAAAGGTAGATTTGAGTCGTCTTATGTAACACCACACCTTCTTAAACAGCAGCACTGCAGATCTAACTTAGCATGCTTTATTTAAATACACAAGCTGCTCATTTAAATGTCATTAACTCCAATGTGACTCATAATGGTTCATTCAGAGGCCAGTCGGCTCTCCAGAGGGGGTTTGGAGTCCCCCATCTGTGACCCCCCTCCCCAGGCTAGAAATCGCTGTTGTAGGGCAAGTTGGGACATCCTAACCGAGTCACTGTTCATCCAGACTGTCTGTATAACTTTTAACTTTTTTCAGTTAAAGATTTAAATGAGATTATGAACTGTTTTTAAAACTCACTGCATATTTTAAAAGATGCATCGTCATCCGACAAACAGCCTCCCTGTTTCATCGTGTTCCTGAAAAGTCGTGAAGAGTTTTTGACTCCATACTATCCATATATGCATCCGCACACACATGCACTCCAATAACGCAGCAGGGTGCGGCGTGTCTTTCCACGTCATTTTCACGGCTACTTTAGACTCCGTACATTTGAAAGGGTACATAATGTCCGCCTCTGTATATCTCTCTCTGTCTACCTTCGTTCGCTCAGCTTTGTACCTTGTTCACCGAGCTCTCTGTCCTGCAGTAAGTGAATGTGTTCTCGCCGCATATCCTTGCAATTACTTGCTGCCGTCAAGAGCAATTCAGCACATGCAGCATTCAGCACAAATCGATGTTGTTCAATATCCTACAGCGCTATTTGACTCGGTGGAAAAGCGCATAGTTGTTCCTCGAGGGTGTACAATAAACACAGAACAAGACATTCTGCTCTTTTTACCTTTAAGCCTATATACAGCACACACAGCCTGTCTGCTGGGAGTTGGTGGAAACATGAATGTCTATCCAAAGAAAATTGCCTATTGGACCAAACTTGTCTTTCTCTTTGTGTTTTCTCAGCGTGAGTCTGCTGGTCTGGACAGAGCTGCTTGATTCAAGGACAGAATATGCATTTAATCAAAATTTAAGAGACTAAAATTGAAAAGTTGCATTCCAGAAGGAGATATCCATCAGCCTCGCACACACTGACAGAAAGCGGTTGATGAGCCCAAAGTGACACCTTCAAATTGTCTTTTTCTGACCAACAGACATTCAGTTTATGATCATATAAGACCCAAAACGCAGCAGTCTACAATAACATTGAGAAGCTGCCACCAACAAATGTTTGCCATGTTGAAAAATTACTTAAATGGTTAGTTAATTATCAAAATAGTTGCTGTTCTGTCGATCAAGTAAATCAATTCATCGCTTCAGCTCTAGTCACATACTTAATATATGATGGTGGAAATTAATTGAATAATGGAGGTTGAAAACACATCTTGTATATAAATACAAACATTTATTTACGTTTATCAGGTAAGTCCCATTGAGATCAAGATCTTATTTCAAGAGAAAATATATAATTAAAATTTATGTTATGGCTCATGATATGACCTGATTATTAGAAAATGAGATTGTGATTGACAGGAAATGGAAATCAGCTTGTATGTTTAGTTGCAGCTAAACTAGCATTCATGTGGAGTGAGTACTGTCGCCGTGAGTAGTTTAGAAAGGCTCCGTTCTTGGACTGTTTATCTCAGTACCACTGTGTTATGTTTACTGATTGTCTTCCTTAATATTCTGGGGGGGGCGGGGGGGGGGGGGGGGGCACTCTACAGGTCAAACGAACTATTTTATCAGTTCATTTACGTCTCAGCTGAAACTTTTACTCATGAAAGACACTTCAGGTTTTCTGCTTTTGTGCACTTCTTCGACAAGACGGGCAAAAAGGGGGGTAGATGTGGTGGGATCCTTGTTAAGGTGGTGATCAGCCGTGTGGTGTCTGCTCTTCTTGACGCGGGGGCACTTTGTAAATAGCAGAGCTCCAGGCTCGTTGTGATGCATTGCAGGTTTGTCTTCAGTTGGGTGTTTTGTCACTCTGTCATTTAACACGATGGGGAGGGAGAGTTGTAGCTTTTTCTCTGTGTTCTCCCCGAGGGGGGAAACAGTTCGTCGAGCTAACGAGGGGTTTCCATCCCACAGCAACACACCCACATGTAATAATAATATCTCCCAGTTCATGTCACTCACCACCACCATCATTGTTGTTCTTGGTGCTCATTCATAATGTAAATGGCAGAGATGTAGTTGAAAATAACTTGCATACCGGATTATTTCTAACGTCAGTGTTGCTATCAGGTTCTCACTGCAGGTTTTACAGCAGCAGATGTGCAGGCAGATTAAACCACCATTCATCTCCTTGTATGTTGCAAGCCACTGAGTCGCTGCACTGATGCACTCGGGGATTAAGTGCCTTGCTCCACGGCACTTCAGCAGTAGATGTTGAGGGAGAGAAGAGCGCTTCTCATGCTGATTTTTACAGCGCTTTTTGGGGCGTTAAAGCTGGCAACTTTCTGATTGGTTGCTTAATTTTTGTAACGGTTCAGGCTCCTGCCGCCCCGATGTTGCTTTGACGACGAATGACTCCCATTCTCACATCATCCTCATCAGGTCACAGCAGTTATATAAAAGGACACTTTGTGGAGGTTTCACCGGTTGAGTGGCCTGCAGTAATGAAAGAGGGCAACTTGTTGAATTTCATCAAGGGGGTGGTGAGCGAGTAAAACGTTTTGCCTGAAAAAAAAAGATCTGTACTCATACGTTTAAATCATTTGTTCTGTTCAAAAGAGACAGCCCCCCCCCCCCCCTCCCCTTTATCCCTCTGGGAGAAAAGTCTGAATCTGTGTATATATTTACTGAGATTTACAGAATATCAGTTTACAAAAGTACAGTGTATTTCAGCAGATGTCTGTTTGTGGAAATGGAAGAAGGGTACTTGAAGAAAACATACTGTAGTGATTTACTGTCGCTTATTCATATTACTTATGGAACACACATAAAGACAAAATATATGTACATGAGATTTTTGACTATGTGGTGGACACTGTCTGTCCGCCTCTCTTCTGTTTGAAACTTATTTATTCAACTAGGTTCTGTACTTGTCACAGAGGGCAAAGGGTCCTCTGAAGATTTGCCTCTTTTATGGTTATTGTATGCAGACCTGGGATAAACTGGCCCCGAAACACACTTCATGTACACTGGTGTTGCTGGATTTGTCTGCCTTAGAGTGCACACCTGCCACAACTCAATACTTGTCTTTCTCGATGTCACATTCTTCCTCTTTGGCCATTTCACACCACCTACTGTGCATCCATCATGTAAGCGTCGCTTTCAATTCAGAAGAGGAAGGAAGGAACTGTGGCAGGCAGAGAAGTTCAGGAAAAACAAGAAATCACAGAGAAGCTCGGTGGTGTCTCCACCTCGGGGTCATTTTGTCCCAGGTCTGGTGATGTTCTGGTGGCTCTGGACAACAGTGAGTTGCCTTTAAAGGTAGACTTAGTTATCTGATATTGCCACTCCCAAACAGGGGTGACACTTGCCAAGGATGGTACATCTGCATTACAGTAAATTCAGAAAACTATCCCACACCTTCAATCACAATCATGCAGATTCATCTTTTTTTTAAGACAGGGTTGCTGTGGACAGCGGAAAAAAATATTGGTAACACTTTATTTTACATTTTTATTTTCATTTCCCATAGTTATCCAATCATTCCATAAAAATGAACTGATATATAATTGTAAAAAGGTCATAAGGTACTAATTGTAGTGAAAAGTGTTCAGTTGGTGCACTTTCAGCTCATTCCAGTTAATTGGAAAACTGTCCCTACTTGCCCAATAACTATATATACAAACTGGTAAAAGTCATATTAAAAATCACATTTCACAACTTTGAGTGTTTCAGTACAGACTGAGCTCAGACAGAACAAACCCGTCTCTGGCAAACGTTGCTGTGAGTTTGGAGTGTGGCTTCGCGTGGCTAAGTCTTCCTTTAACTTGCCTGTTGTTGCCTTTAGTTTCTAACGTTCTCTTTTCTTAAAAAGAAAATATATATATATACGTAAGTGAATAAAAACATATCAAAGGTAGTCTGGGCAGACGTTTTGAAGTAACAAGATATATTGAAGTTCTTTGGATAATATCACAACAACTACTACTACTACTACTTCTAGAGAGATTTTATCAGATATAGCTTTAAGAGAGATTCAATTCAGTTAGTTTTTCTTATAAAGAAAAGGAAATGTTTTCTGTAAATACCTTATGATTTTGGTTTGGTTTTGGGTTTTTTGACTAAATGGGTTGATTATAAAATCAAAATGAAAAAAATCGGACCTTGGCTCACTTCTTTACATGCAAAATGATGCACCATTTTGTCTGTGGATTTTTTTATAGAGTCGTCATGTAGTCCTTTCCAGTCGGATATCAAATATCAGCTCATGTAAATAGAAAGACAACAAAAGCTTTTGAAAGTTTTGTATTTTTCTTTCTTTCTCTTATTTAAGATGAAAGTCATCATCCTTTGCACATAATGTGATACCATTTTTATGACGATGCTTATATTGGATAGGCATGTTTACGTTCATGATTTGAGAAGATTACTCTGTAATTCCAGTTTCATTTCTAATGAGACACAGTTTGATTATTTAAAATGCTAACATGACTGGAACAGAGATGATTTTTTTCTATGTTTGGTTTGGTTTTACTGTCCCACGCCAATTATATACCAATAACACCATGTTCTGTTAACAATGAAATGTCAATAAAAGTGAAAACTTCTAAGATGTTTTTCATTGAGTGGATGACACACAGGCTCATGGATTATTGGAGTTATTCAGTAATGTCCAGATCTCTTTGAATTCAGTCTCATATCTTGATGCAGTTATATACCTACTTTCACAGATAACGTCCTACTGTATTCCAAGTAGGCCTCTTATTACCGCAGAACTTACTGAACAAATAGACTCTACAATCAAGATTCAGCTTGGACTTTCTCCCTGTGACACACAGCTCATTGAGTCACTTCAAAACCCTTAACGCACAGGCTGCCACAATTAACTGTGGTTAGTTAACTCAGGCAAATCTGAACACACAGACATGACACACACATTTCTCAGTTTCAGTGTGAGTTACACTTCCTGAAGATATTCTCAGCTCCGATGTCCATCGTGCATAAACATCCATAAATCCACGTAGAAGTCATAGAAAAAAGACGCTCCTTATAACTCCAGAACTTGCTTGAGAATCATCATGTTTTTAACTTTTCTTCACTATCAAAGTAATCCACTGATAGTTGTCTGTACGTCCATGGGTACATTGTAAACAGGAACTGCTAATAGCTAATTCAGCATACTTTTAATGGTGCTTTTAATGGTATTTGCCAAAATATAAACAAATATAGACTAAAGAACAGGGCTCAAGCCTGTAGCCCACAGCTAACAGTAATGGGAACTGTAGTATTATTATTACCCATATCAAAGTAAATTAAAAGTGTCCCATCATCACAGTTCCAGTATATTCCTGGAATGCCAAAGAATAACCAGAGACATCACAAACAATCTGGACCCCACACCTGCTTTTAATAATACGTGTGGAGCAAATACTAAAATGTGGAATAAATTAGAAATGCTCCCTCCTTTTTACAATTTAAACAATCAAACACACATTTCCTTCTTCTGACTCAAAATTGTTACCACTAACAGAACAACAAGCAAACACTTACCTCAGCCGTTCATTTCCTTTTTTTTTGCTGTTTTCTGTCAAATTCTGTCACGTTTTATTAACATCACTTATAGATGGAGTGTGTTTTTGTCTTACTTTGATGTTTCTCTGTTTGTCTTCATGTCTCTGTTTGTCCTCACTGTGTGGGACAGAGTCAGGTTTTATTACTCTGATGTTTTTCCCGCAAAAAGAAAAAAGAAAAACAGCATTCAGTGTGACGCCGTTTAAGTTTACGTTTCATACTTGTCAACCTTCAGTAGCCCCGATACTAAACGAACTTCAGCAAGTCCATTAACAGTTTTGGGGCATGTGTGAGATTATGTGCAGTATAAATCTACCAGATGTGCATAATAAATCTGCCTTGTGGTATTTTGCTGAAATACCCCTTTAGGGATGCATCTCCTCTGGTGATATGCAATATGTTCAACCACCTGCCCAGTAATGAGCCTGGACAGACTGGCTCTGCAGATACTGATGCCTTCCAACACCATTTCAGTTTCATGGCAATTTAATGTGTCATTTGGAGTTTTCATGAGAAACCTTTATTTCCTCGATTTTGGCCAAATGGATCCTTATTTCAGCTCTCATGTTATTTTCTTTCAGATTTTATTCCAAAAGGGTCGATACATCACCGTTCACCAGCGTTAAAGGTGCGCTGGAGTTTTCTGACCACGAGTGTCACTGCAGAGCGACAGTTTGATCAGTCGTCCAATATTGCTTCTTCTCCCAGGACACACACAAGGACGCACACTCACAACACACACACAAGGACACACACTCACAACACACACACAACACACACACTCACAACACACACTCACAACACACACACAAGATACACACTCACAACACACACACAACACACACACAAGATACACACAAGATACACACTCACAACACACACACAAGGACACACACTCACAACACACACACAAGATACACACTCACAACACACACACAAGATACACACTCACAACACACACTCACAACACACACACAAGATACACACTCACAACACACACACAAGATACACACAAGACACACACAAGGACACACACTCACAACACACACTCACAACACACACACAAGATACACACTCACAACACACACACAAGATACACACAAGACACACACAAGGACACACACTCACAACACACACTCACAACACACACACAAGGACACACACTCACAACACACACACAACACACACACAAGACACACACAACACACACACAAGGACACACACTCACAACACACACACAAGGACACACACTCACAACACACACTCACAACACACACACAAGGACACACACTCACAACACACACACAAGACACACACACACAAGACACACACTCACAACACACACACAAGACACACACACACAAGACACACACTCACAACACACACACAAGACACACACTCACAACACACACTCACAACACACACACAAGACACACACTCACAACACACACACAAGGACACACACTCACAACACACACTCACAACACACACACAAGACACACACAACACACACACAAGGACACACACTCACAACACACACACAAGGACACACACTCACAACACACACTCACAACACACACACAAGGACACACACTCACAACACACACACAAGACACACACACACAAGACACACACTCACAACACACACACAAGACACACACACACAAGACACACACTCACAACACACACACAAGACACACACTCACAACACACACTCACAACACACACACAAGGACACACACTCACAACACTCTCTCTCCCTGTCTCTCTCTGTCTCTCTCTGTCCGTCTCTCTGTCTCTCCCTGTCTCTCTCTCTCTCTCTCTCTCTCTCTCAGAGTGCATGCTGGGAGATTGTGGCGTGTGAGTGAGACGCTGAGTGAGTGGATTTCGTACTTTTTTTCAGTAATATGTTTAATTTAAAGTAGTTTCTTGGTGGTAGTTTACTTTAATTGATAGTTGGAGCACTTTTGTGGTTTTTGGGGTTTGTTTGGGGTTTCCTTTGTCTCCTGCCGGTGTCTGTGCTGGCCGGTGTCTCTGCTGGCCGGCGTCTCTGACACCATGCTAAATGGAGACTTCTCCGGGCTCACGCGGAAACACGGTATTAAGATCTCCGCCGGTTTCCCGTGCAGTGTGGAGGACATCGGGCTGGCGGTGGGGGACAGGGTTGGACACGGTAGTGTCAGATCGGCCGCGCGGTGAACGGTATGTTTGTGTCGGTGCAGCCCCCAGTCCTGTCTAATGTCCCTCCTTTTATTACCGATGAGTTTCTCAGTAGAGAACTCTCCAGACACGGGAAGTGGTTTCCCCCATCAAAAAGATCCTGTCTGGATGCAGATCTCAGTTACTGAAGCACGTGGTGTCTCACCGGAGACAGTTATATATGATACTGAACAACCGGGACGAGGAGCTCAACCTCCGCTTCCACCTTAAAGTAGATGATTATGACGACGTGATATTTGCAACCTCATCGGTCATGAAGTGCTTTGGTTGCGGTGAGGAGGGACACACCGTGAAGGCCTGTCCGGGGCGCGGTGATCCGGCTCGGCCTGGCCCGGGGGGGGGGGGTACTGGCGCTGGATCCGGCCGGTTGCGGCTCCGCGCGCTGTGACGCGTCGTGTGGCTGCTGTGTCTGACCCGGTACACGGGGTGTCACGGGATAATGTACATAGTGGAAGTGGGTGTGATGCAGAAAAAGGTGGTGAGGGTGTAGGTGAGGTAGGAGACAGTGAGGTGGGGGGAGAAAAGGGGTCAGAAACAGGTGACAGTGGGGGGGTGGAACAGATAAACAGAACAGGTGAGGTCAGTGAGACAGGTAAGTTAGGAGAGATACAGGCAGGTGAGGAAAGTGTTGTGTGGAGCGAGCAGGTGGAGGAAGCTGAGGTGGAGGAGGAGGCAGCAGCAGCAACAGCAAAACCAAAACCTGCTAACAAACGCAGGAGACAAACAAAAAATGC
Source organism: Enoplosus armatus (assembly GCF_043641665.1). NCBI lineage: Eukaryota > Metazoa > Chordata > Actinopteri > Centrarchiformes > Enoplosidae > Enoplosus > Enoplosus armatus. The sequence continues at coordinate 26,820,920 of NC_092182.1, read as the reverse complement.
AGCCAGCGAGGCTAAAAGGAGAAAAGTTGGGGAGGACACCGTGAGGAAACAGACGGATGAAAGCAGGAGTGAGGAGGAGGAGGAGGAGGAGGAGGAGGAGTGTCGCACAGCAGTGATGTGCTGTGTTTGAAACTGAGCAGCAGCCAGCAGAGAAAGCTGCACACTGCAGAAAAGATCAGGTCGTTTCTCCAGGAACTTCTCTCCAGTCTCGCTGGAGGTCGAGCATTTTATTGAGGGGAGGTTACTTTTAACTAAAACTCGGTTTGAACATTTCACTGCTGTTTTTATCAACGTGTAGCTCCAACAAACGGTGCAGAGAGGAAGCTGTTTTTACAAAAGGTCAACGATGTTTTAAACAGCTGTGCCTCGGAGGATTTTTTATTCTTGGGTGGGGATTTTGATTGTACTGAAAATGCGTCTTTAGATCGCAACCACGCAGAGCCTCATCCAGCATCCCAGCATGCTCTGGGGCAGCTGGTCCACTCTCATGGCCTGGTGGACGTGTGGAGGAGGATGCAGGCAGACAGCAGACAGTACACATGGTCCCACCTCAGAGAGAGTCGGATCTCCTCAGCCAGACGTGACCGTATTTATTGTTTTAAGCATCATTTTCATATATTTAAAATGTGCAGAATTATACCTGCTGGTTTTGTACTTCAGTAAAAGATGTGAGGTCTTCTTCCATCGCTGTTTTTTTTCTGCTGTTATTTTGTCTGTGATGTTGGAGTCGATCTGCTGCTAAGTGACTGATAGTGAGAACTCTCTCCGCAGTGAGGGAGGATGGGTGAAATTCTTGCACTCATGGGTATGTATGTGTGCCCACAGGTAAATTGTAATGTCAGTAGTAACCAAGAAAGAAAGGTGTTGTTGATGCTTTGTATGTGTTGACCTCAGCCTCAGCTTCTCTGTACAGGTGGAAGGTTCCAGTTATGTGAAGCTGAGAAGGTAAAATGTCATTCACTGGTCAGTAGAGAGGATGAGTGGCAGCTTGTTGTTGTTGCTTCTGATTTTATTTCAATTCAATTTATATTTATATAGCACCAAATCACAACAAAAGTTACCTCATGACACTTTACATGTAGAGCCGGTCGAGATCAACTCTTTATAATATTATTTGCTGTTTTCACGAGCAAGGACCCCGCCACAATAATGTGATTTAAAGGGTTTAATGAAATGATTAAGTATTGGAAGGACTGGGCAAACAAAATGAACAAGAATTTAAAATGACACAGTATCGATAAAAAAGAAAACACTAAACAAACCAAACATGAACATCAGAAACTAAGTGAAATACTTTTACACATGAAAAGGTCGACAATAGAAACACAAAGTTAATTATCAAACTAAATAACAACAAAAAGAAAATGAAAACAATAAATGAAAGAAAAATACAGAAATCTCTGGACTGATGAGTCAGCAGGAGGACAGGTGCAGCTGATCAGGTTAAATTCAGAGACTTTTCTCTTTAAGAAATAAACAACATCCTGAATATCATCATCCTCTTCATCTCTAACTGCTCTGTTCCACTGTCACACAGACCTTCACTGGTGAGATCTTCATCCTCACTTCATCCACAGTGTTAATGAATGGAAACATCCTCTCAGTGAAAGTGTGTGTGAAGGTGTGTATGTGTGTGTTAGTATCAGGATCAGAGAACGACAGCTTTCCTCTGTTCCAGTCCAGATTCACTCTGATCCTCTGGACCTTCTTCTGCACTGGGAGACCAGTGGGTGAACCTGATGGTGACCCTGCTGAGTATTCACCTCTAAAGAACAGTAATCCCCAGAATCCAGACCGTATGAGTCCCTCCCTCTGGACAGACTCTGCTAACACACCCAGTACCCAGTCTTTACTGTCTCCAACCTCGACGTCCCAGCTGTGAGTCCCTGAGTTAAAGCCCTCAGAGCCCAGGACAGACCAGTATCCATCAATCCTCTCTGGATTGTCAGGAAGCTGCTGTGTCTCTCCTACTCTCACACTGATCAGGTCTTCAGACAGGGTGAGGTCTTGACCAGCAGTGTTTGGGTCCAGAATCACAGGAGTGTAGGAGACCATCTCCTTCATCTTGTTCCAGATGTTGAAGGTCAGGTTGCCCAGGTGTTTGGCCTGGTCTATCAGAGCTCCTGAGGGCAGCTGTGGATCATCCAGCAGGGGGCGCTGCTGGACTCTTTCCACTGCAGCCTTGTAGTTGTGCAGGAAGGAGCCGTCTTCAGCTCTCAGCTCCTCCTCTGTGGCTCTGACTGTGTCTGAAAGAGCTGCTATCTCTCTGCTCAGAGCCTCCATCTTCTCCTTCATCATCTGGCTCTTCTGCTCCTCTTCCTCCCTCAGTGCAGCCATCCTGGCCTCCTCTTCCTCTTGTAGAAACTGGTGAAGCTTCTTAAACTGCTCCTTAATCTGCGTCTCTGTGTGTCGGGCCTGGACCTTCATGTGTTCGGCTGTTTCATCAAACTTCACTTTAACTTCTTCAAAAACCTTTAACTTCTCCTTTAAGGGCTCCAGAGTTTCCTGAAGTTCCTTCTTGTGTTGTCGTGCAGCTTCATCGATGGGTCTGAATCTGTGGTTGGTGTGTTTTTCTGAATCTCTGCAGACGAGACACACTGGCTGCTGATGGTCCAGACAGAAGAGTCTGAGTTTCTCAGAGTGCAGACTGCAGAGAGCCTCTGAAGCTCTCTGATCTCTCTCCTGTAAGAAGGCCTCACACAGCGTCTTTAACACCAGGTTACAAGGTGGTTCAGTCCTTGAAGATCTTCTCTTACAAACTGGACACTCGTGTGTTGGTTTCTCTGTCCACCAGCTCTTCAGACAGTCTTTACAGAAGCTGTGGCTACATGACAGAACAACAGGGTCTCTAAAGACCTCATGACAGACCGCACAGCAGAGATCCTCCTCTAACCTGGAAGCCATTTTGTCTCTACGAACTTCACTGAAGTTTACTTTCACTTTGAGTCCTGTTTTTAGTCAAACTCACATTCAGTGTGTGGAGTGTCAGCAGGTGTTGTAGTTTCCCACTTCTCTCTCCTGGAGCTGAACTCACTCAGAGGAAGTTGTTAGTTTGGTCTGAAGGTGAATCTGATCGTCTGTTCTTCGGTCTGTGTGTCTCTCTTTAGTGACGAAGAATAACAGACTGTTTCCTGGTTTGTCTCAGGTGAGTCAGGTGAGGGGCGGAGCTCTGTCAGACCTCCTCTGCTGAATGCTGCTGCTTCACATGTAACACAGCGGTGTGTTTCATTCCAAAGAACTGATTCATAGCTGGATATGTAGACTGATGGTGTGCAGCAGGCTGCTGATACTGTGTTTATGTTCAAAAGTACTTTGAACTTAGTTAATATATAACTTGGGTGCCATGGAGTGGTGTAGGTAGTGAGCGTAAAATATGAAATGAAACGGGTTCCCTGGAATATTGTAAGTAAATGTAACATGGTACATTTTAGGTAAGAGGTACCGTGGAATGGGCAGCATGGAATACTGTGTGTTCACTAGCAAGGACCACGCCACAATAATGTGATTTAAAGGTTTAATGAAATGAGGAAGTATTGGATGTTGAGGATGGATGAATGGATGTGAGGAAGGGGATGAACGTGGGGGAGAAAGTTGTTCATTGAAGTCGGTATGGGACAGATATATTAAAGGCCGGGGAGGACGAGACTCAGTGGGGGGGGGGGGGGGTCCATCTCGGGAGCTTTGCAGAAATACAGTCCACATGTTTGTTAGGCCTTATATTCAGTGTGTTTTCATCTTTATTTCAGTCATTGCTGTGAAATAATTGATTTGGCTCCCTCGGTGGAGGGAACCTCCCAAAGCATGAAGAGAAACACATTCCTACGCTGTTGTTATCAGGAGACTTTAATAACACTTTATGTGTGGAACAGTCAGCCTTTATTGGTATGGCAAAGAATACACACTGAAGTGGGTTTTCTCAATTTCTGGAATGCATGAATCTTCTGACTTGAAGTTTAAATGTGTCTTTATCTCACCTCTGTCCATTCTTCTGCCTCTCTTTTTCATGACTGAATTGGATTTCGAAGAGAGTCAGCATGGGGTCATAGCTTTGTATGATATGTGACATTGGGTTATCCCTTTCACTGAACCAGAGTCTGCAAGAGTTAGCTATACGCTTCAGGGGTCTCCCCTTATAAATGTTCTGGAAATAAACGATGAGGGAACACAGCCTGTCACATCTTAAAATAAAAGTCTGAGTCACCGCCAGCAGCATGTTAGCATAGCTTAGCTGTACAAGTGGGAAGATCCTCTTTGCAAGAGGACACCAGAGTTCATGGGATGTGTTTTTAATAGTCAGAAGCTGCCAATCATCTGTGGTCTCCTTTGCTTACAGTATTTATACTAAAGCAAGCACTATTTAATTTAAAAGTAAACTGAAAGTGAGAGCTCAAATGAGTTACACATGACATTTAGTTATATCACTGTGTTTTCCTGTCAGTATAGAAACAGTAGATTACAGGATTCGTCTATTTTCATTCATTAAGCTCTAAAATGGATCTCATCCAAAGAACAACAGTCAGCATTAAAGAGGTCCCCAATCATCTTCTAACTACTCATTCACACTACAGGATTTTACAAAGAAGTCCTTTAAGCAGCAAGCACAGGGGACTTCAGCGACAGCTTCGTTTTGGATTTTCAGTGAGTTCTTGAACGCAGCGTCTGGCCCAGAAGTCACAGGACAATAACTCAAGCGCCACCTTCTCCACCTTCTCCACCTTCTCCCACAGTTTCGCTCACATTAACGTCTTCTGTTTCATTAACCTGTTGTACCAGGACCAGTTTAGTACCAGTTGGTGCATGAGATCATGAAACACATGTTGTCCACCTTCCTGTTTCCCATCTGGCACTGGGGCAGCTCTCCTGGGGTGTCTGAGGGAGTAAAATGCAGCAATTAGCATTTTTCTTCATGTATCTTTTTCACGATGTGTGCAATGACATTTTGTTTTCTGAGAGTTGAAGATGACCTCTGAAATGAAACTACATCCTCATGAAGTCACTTTTTGAGGAAATAAGACATGGTGCGTAGTGGTCAGTAGTATTTAAAATATACAACACATTCTGAATGGATATTGCCTATGCAAATTTGTAAAGTAAAAGTAGTGGTTCTGCAGTAAAATGTTAGTACTGATGCATCAATGTTAGAGCAGCATTTTTCTGTAGTAGCTGCTTCAGGTGGAGCTAGTTTGAAGTACTTTATATACAGTTAGCTAGTTTTAACTACTTTATATACAGTTAGCTAGTTTGAATTACTTTATATGCAGTTAGATAGTTTTAACTACTTGATATACAGTTAGCTAGTTTTAACTACTTCATATACAGTTAGCTAGTTTGAACTACTTTATCTACAGTTAGCTAGTTTTAACTACTTCATATACAGTTAGCTAGTTTGAACTACTTTATCTGCAGTTAGGTAGTTTTAACTACTTTATCTACAGTTAGCTAGTTTTAACTACTTCATATACAGTTAGCTAGTTTGAACTACTTTATCTGCAGTTAGCTAGTTTGAACTACTTTATATACAGTTAGCTAGTTTTAACTACTTTATATACAGTTAGCTAGTTTGAATTACTTTATATGCAATTAGATAGTTTTAACTACTTGATATACAGTTAGCTAGTTTGAACTACTTTATCTGCAGTTAGGTAGTTTTAACTGCTTTATCTACAGTTAGCTAGTTTTAACTACTTCATATACAGTTAGCTAGTTGCAGCTACTTTATATACAGTTAGCTAGTTTGAACTACTTTATATACAGTTAGCTAGTGTGAAATACTTTATATACAGTTAGCTAGTTTGAATTACTTTATATACAGTTAGCTAGTTTGAACTACTTTATATACAGTTAGCTAGTTTGAACTACTTTATATACAGTTAGCTAGTTTGAAATACTTTATATACAGTTAGCTAGTTTGAACTACTTTATATACAGTTAGGTAGTTTTTAGTTTGAATTACTTTATATGCAGTTGGCTAGTTTTCCCAGCCTTGGGGTCAAGCCCAAAGGGTCACCAGATAAATCTGAGAGGTTGGGAGATGATTTTATTCATCTATACCAGGGGTGCCCAATACGTCGATCGCGATCTACAGGTCGATCGCAAAGGTAGTGTGGGTAGATCGCATGGCATTAAAAAAATAGACGTCAGCCTATCATCCATCCTCACTATGAAATTTGTCACTTGATTGACATACAGGGCAGCCAGTCTGACACATGGGTCACCACGCATGCGCGTACAAGCGCGCCAAGTGCGGCAAAATGCATCCCTGGCTGATTCCATTCAGTGCAAGTCATCAGAGTAAGGTAATGACAAAAAATGTACAGAGTTATATTGTGCAATATGGGTTCATGCAGTTATGCAAGGTACACCAACATATATTGTACATATAAAGAATACTCAATATATTTACAAATAAATACATATATGTTTTGCATTTTTATAGTAGGTAGATCATTTTGACTTGGTCATTTTATAAGTAGCTCGCATGCTGAAAAAGTGTGTGCACCCCTGCTCTATACTAACCTCTAACTGCTGACAAATCATAGACATCTGTAAAATGACAAGTAGCCCAAACTAGACACTTGTTTATTTAGGGGTTACAAGCCAAATGTCTTTATCTTTAGCAATGTCATATTTGTGTGTTAAATCTTAATCTGAAAAGTAGCTACACCTGTCAGATACATGTAGTGGAGTGGAACTATAAGGTAGTGAAATGGAGTACAGTTCTTGAGTAAATGTACTGCGTTGCTGTCCACCACTGAATATGAATGTTTACCTTCAGAAGCAGCAGATCCTGAGCTGTCAGTATTTGCAGATTCTGGATGTTTTTCAGTCTCATGTTCTCTCTCGTTCCTCTCATGGCTCTGCTCTCCTCCCATGATCACAGTCGCCAACACAGCAAGTCACACCTGAGCGAAAGGGGTGAGGGTTAGTACACAGGTGTTGGCATACATGTTGACTATTTTTAAGAGGTTAAATGGGCAATAGTTTAATAATCCAGTCCCACCTACAGTTAGTTGTCTTAATATCCCCTTTATTGCTATTTTATTATTATTTGGTTCAGTGAATGTGAGTTTGTTCAGTAATTATTGTGCCAATAAGTAATGGTGAGTTGAATGACAGGGGACCTCTACTAACAAAAGGAAAATTTCTGTGAAAATAATTGTTTTTACACAGTTTTTGTACAAGTTAAACAAACGAAATATAACATGTTAATCAGTTAGCTGTAGAGGTGCTGGCAGGTGGATTTGATACCTTTTGATAGAGCCAGGCTAGCTGTTTCTCCATTTTTCCAGTCTTTATGCTAAACTAAGCTAATATTTGCTATATGAGCTGTTTTTATAAGATTTTTTGTCATAAGTAGGAACCAGTGGGCTTGGGGCTGAGAGCCACAGACAGGGTAAGGAAGTGTTGAGAGACAGGCCAACTCATTGTTGGTTTTGGTCTTTTTATGGGATTCGTTGACACAAAGAAGATACATGGAATAATGCCAGTCTTATCCTTTAATACATGTTTTGTAAACGTAGGCTGTGAGTTAAAAAATACTTCATACTATCAAAACATGAGGGGACACAAGGTAAATCTGGACCTGAGAACCAGTTCTTTACAGGTGGAAAAAGTCAAATTGAAGAGGAGTCAAAGGGCAGTCATTCAGTGCAATCTCATTGACTCACTGAGTGAAAGTGGACAAAGACAGAAAGACCTTAATAGAGAGAAAGAAGGCCAGACAGATCACAGCCACCCCTGGTTATCAGCTTGGACATCTCTAATCCCTTCCACAATGATCCGTCCAGGACGCCAATCCAATCAAACACAACTCAATCAGACACAACTGATGGGATCATCTTACTCTGATAACACTTTACACGATCGCTGTGTGAGCTGTGAAAGCTTTCCCGGTGGTCTGTAACGCATACTGGGAAAATTACACGAGATCACAGGACTCAGGACAAACAGACACACCAATATGAAAACAGCCTAGCTGCACTGTCCAATAGGGCTGCAACTAATTACATATTTTCATTGTTAATAAATCTATTGGTTGTTTCTTCCTCATTTGACAGCGTGTTGAGGTCCCACCACAGTCAATCACACACATCATCAGCTGTCAATCATGACGTCACACTGCCTTTTTATAGCATCAAATAAGTTAATTAAAACTAATTAAAACCAAACTTATCAGAAATATGGACACATCAACAAACATCAACGTGATAACAACTACCTAAAATGACAGAAACCATCTTTGAGAAAAATGTATTTGACGTGTACTTTGATTTTTGAGTTTGGCCCATGACCCATCTGCTAACATGGAGGGGGCGGGGCTTATGACCTATACTGCAGCCAGCCACCGGGGGGCGATCGAGACATTTTGGCTTCACTTATAGGGAGCTGTCATGTCGTCTATCTTCATATACAGTCCAGACCACAGAGAGCCAAAGCCATGGTGTCACTTGGCTAGGCCCGTCTAGCCTCAGTGTTTCTTTCATCAGGCTTCCTGATAAAGACTCACCATGTTGTTGAAGTTTACTTTCTGTATTCTGAGACAAAGCAGCTGCACTACAGCAGTAGCTTTAAGAAACTGAAACCTTCGTGATTTTAACAAAGTTAAACAACAATTACTTTGTGAGCACAGAAAAAACTACAAGCATATTAGCGCAAGTACATACGTCATCGTAACTCACCAACGCTCTCCTCTAAAGTTTTTTACTTTCTGGTTGTAATCTCTGCTGTCTAAAAACGTCTACAGGGTTCAGTCCTCTCTGTCCTGCTCTTATAGAGTGCTGCAGGAATGAGTCCTATAAACCGGAAATTTGTCCGCACTTTTACACTTCCTGTTCCCTCGTCTGGAAGTCAGCGGGTTTTTTGAATGGGTTTTTGGTTAGATGCCTGGAATAAAGTCTGTGGTTAACACAAGCTTAAGAGATTTTCACGTTTTGTTCTATGACATAAAATACGTCAGTAGATACCCCCACTTGTGAACTTTGAAGCTTTTACGCGTCTTAAAAAAGGCGGTTGCTAGCAAGCGGCTACATGAGACTACGGAGGTTGTCGCTGACATTAACATCTTCATGCAGAACACGGAAAGTCATCTACTCACTAGTCCGCCTTTACAGCCTTGTTGTGTTTATACTCTATATCTATCTGTCTATATATCTATATCTATCTATATTCTCTTAAAAGTGCAGCTTAGTGGTGGTGACATTGAAGTAATGCGACTGTGGTGTAGTTCCTTTATAGCCTAACGTTAGCTTTTTACTTCTGGCGATTCCACTTATGCTTCAAAAATTTGACTTTCTAAACAAAACGTGTAGGTATCATAAACTTTTGTTTGTCACAAAGCTTATTTTCTGCAATAATCCAAAATCCAATGGTTCTGAAGGAACCAGGGCGATGCTAACAAAAATACGTCATCCCTGCAACACTCTATTACAGAGCTAGCCGCGATGTTTAGCCTGTGAACGTCTAGGGCTTATGGGAAATGGTGTTTGTTAAAGGCCACTAAAAACCCAACATTTTGAATAAACAACGGTATTAGATTGTTTTTCCAAAAACTACCGTCCTTATCTAAACACATGAAGCGAGCCACTCGACATACTGTTCAGAAAGGCTGCATATAAAGATGGACAATGCGTCACCACGTCCTCCTGCGATGCAAAACTGAAGCCAACACATTGCGAATACGGGAGCCGCCATCTTGCTTTTAAGGTGCATTTTGCAACCAGAGTTTGCGCAGTAAAGTTGGGATGCCGGCCCCTCAGCCAACCACTGGACACGCCCCCTCAACTTGACTGACAGTCATGATCACTGATGACTAATTCATCAACTGAACCCTTTATGTGGTGTCTATGGTCCAAGATACATGAGCCACAAACTTGTGGGCTGCTGAGATGTTTCTGTCACCTAAACAGGAACAAAATGCTGCTGAATAATTTTACACTCCCCAAACTGATTTTATTCACAGCACAGTGACAAATGGAGATTGTAACCAGTGTGTCAATACGCCAGTAGAAGTAATGGGTGGCAGTAAAATAGGGAGCATGCCTTTCAAAATGAGAAATTAACTGCCTCACAAATGTGTAACGGCTGTAGGTCTCTGGCCGAACTGCCAAGCAATAACTTGTGATAATTTTCACATAAAAGTTGATTATGGGCCTAACCTTTACTCCAGACCTAAATATAACATCAGAGGGGGAGCTTCTGCTGGACAGATATAAAGATTAACCACAGCAGAGCGCAGGCAGCGAGTAAAACACAGAATATAAAGAGAGAACCTTTGGATCTGCTGGCTAAAAATACTGCATGAGCATTTTAGAGACATCTGAGGTTTGCTTTTATTCTTTTTTTCTTCCAAATAAAACACATTTTAATGGACCCAAGCATTTAAAATGTAACAGGCAAGTAGTATAACAAGTTCATCTGAGCTACACATGCTTCATTCATGAAGTTAAGAGCATCTCAATCAGCATTCAGTGCAGTCGCCTCACTTCCCCTCCCCAGCTGTCACAGCCGGAGACAAAGCCGGGCTAAATATAGCTCCCCTCTCTTTCTCTGAGATATTGTTTTGTTTTGACTCGAGCGCCTTCTTATCTCCAGTGCTGCCCTCTTCGGTTCGAAATAAACGGAATCTGTATTTTCCTCTATGAGGACTATCGAGTCAACACAAAGCCTACATGTGACCCACAGTGTGCAGCTGCAGGGTTCACTTCAGCTGCTCTGTTATTCACTTCTTCCTCTTTATTTCCTTTATTCATTTCTTGTTTGACTTGATAGCCTCTTCAAGGGTAGTTTGGCTCCTGCTGGGGTCGACTCTACTGACAATACGAATTCATAGGATACTATAAGGTTTCACCAAATGGTGTATTTCATTTTTTTCCCTTCAGTAAATGAAACACTCGTGGCATGAATGGGGTTCACCCACTGAGAAATAATGAAAATAAATAATTCATCCTTCCTCCACTGTGTCACTACGTCAGGACTGCATGTTATCAACTGATAATATAGATAATTATATGTATCTATAAATACACCTGCTTATATGTACATAATGGCTATGTATTGATGTTTACCTATCTTTGTTCAGCTGTGTGTCTATCTTTGTTCTGTGTGTAAGAACATTGAGAGCAACTTAAAACCTCGAGTCACATTCCTCGTGTGTGTTTACATACTTGGTCAATAAAGCTGATTGAGATCATATAAAGGGACAAACTGAGAAAGCAGGAAACCTGCACTTAATTTAATTGCACCAAACTGAAGGTGAACCAGGTATAAACCTGTAGCCCTTCATGGAAGGTAACCCCACCAAAACTACCTTTTACTAATCTGCCTTTTACTTTATGCTGAATGCATGAGTCATTATGAATCAGGTCTTTTGGGGGCGATACGACATAATAAAGTAGGAATCCTCTGTAAATCTGGGGTTGTTAAGTTAGTGTAACATGTTGATCTCGACCTCGGACTGCAGGCTGTCTCAGCCTTCACAACCTGTTACCGAGAAAGGGAAGGACTGACATGTTTACAGCATGTGATAGCTCCGCCTCCAGAGAGAGACAGACAGAGAGAGACAGACAGAGAGAGAGACAGAGGGGTGTGAGCTGTTAGCTGCTGTCAGGAGCATAAATTAATTTTATCCCACCTAGTCGACCCCCTCGTATCCTGCGAGACCCCTCCGTCTCTGTCGGCCGCCGCTTCCGATTAGTTTGCGGTGTTTCCAGGCAGAGTTTCCCGTCCGACGTGTCGGCGGAGCGGCTGACTCCAAAGATCGTTTACGTTTGAGAAGAGGGGTCACTCCGACCGTTATTTCAGACGAGCCACAATATGGCACAGTGATGGAGCAGGGGCTCCATATATATATATATATATGGACCACACGACACTGTCACCTACTATTGGTTGTGGCAGGGTCTGCCAATCTGGTAGCAGTGTTTGCGGCTGTCTCTCACGCAGACATAGATGCTTCCCAAAGAAAGGCTGTGTGCTGCTCTTTATTCAAGGTGGGAAAGTTAACCAGTTATGCATCTTCCAAACAAAACCAATTAGTCCTAATTGTGCCTGAACTATCCTCTCAAAACCAAAACACGGTGTTAGATAACACCAAGAGGTTAAGTATAAGATCTGGTGAAAACCTCTAAACCATTAGCATGATGGCTAGCTAAGGCAAATGATTTGTTTTTGACATTATATAGCTGCTACAAATGTTTTACTAGTTTAAATTCACGAGGCATGTAGTAGGAAAAGCAGATGTTGAATGTGAGCAGAGAAAAACAGGCAGGAGTGAAACCTCTCACTGCGCTTGGATGCTCTTTGTCTCCTCCTCCGCTCTGGTTCGTCCCCGCCCCCCACCCCAACCTGCTGCAGTGACGTCACACAGGTGGCGAGCTAATGGAAGTGTCAACAAACAAGACGTCATACGGAATGGCCGACGTGATTGGCTCAGAAAGCCGATCTCGGTGCTGCACGAGGACAGAGGAGGAGGACAGTCGCGCTTGCAGTTGCTATGCAGGTTATTGAAGACGGAAGACAGTTTAGAGATTTTCTTTTTTTTTTTACATTTTGTATCCTTCTCCATGGCTCACACACGCGCACGTAGACATGCGCGCGGACACACACTCGCGCATCTGAGCATCTGGGCTAAAAACATCAGTGGCTGCATGAAAATATCTGATGGACAGATGTGAGGCTATAAAAGCAGGCAGGAATATCAAATATAGATCAGTCAGTCAGTATAAAACTAAACAGGCTGCATGGTGTACAGAGACGAGTACACATGCATATATTGTCCATAAACCACCTACTGTTTGTATATTAAGTAACGTATTAATATTAATTCCAGCCCTCTTGCATTCCCACACACCCCGACACTATTTGTGTCCCTGTTTGACCTGTATAAGTTACGTTTTCACAGGCTTACTGGTACATAAGTTATATGTTTATGTTTGCAAGGACAAAAAAGCTGAACAAATATAAGAATCAGAATCAATAAATAGTTTCTGATTCTGATTCTTATATTTGTTCAGCTTTTTTGTCCTTGTTTGGACTATATCGACTCTCATCCCGACCCATGGACATTGCCTCAATATGTTACATTAACACATAGTTTTGGATTATTATCTTTGCACATTACACATATTCTTCAGAATCAGAAATACTTTATTGATCCCCGGGGGGGAAATTACACCAATAAGTCATTTGTACTGTGGACAGGACAGAATAGAATATGGCAATATAGACCCATGAAAGTGAATGAAGTGCAAGAGCACAGGATAGACATGCTGCGTGCTGAAAATCAATATAGGACAATGCACTGTAAGAGAATATAATAGGTATGTAATATATAGAATAAAACACAGTGGGTATATGTTCTAATTGATATAAAACAGAATAAGAGAAAACAGGACACAAACATTACATAACTTGATTGCAATATTTAGATTTGTTTTCACAGCCAGTACAACACAGAAACATACAGAGATACACACAGCAACATGTGGATACAGATAACACATAAAGTGACCATACATTCACTTTAACTCACCAATGGTGGGATAACTCACCAATATTATATATATATTTTTGGCATAGTGTATATTTTTATAATCTGTTTATTGATATTTTATATTTGCACACTTTGTACCAAAACTGCTGTCTTTACTCAGGACAAATAAAGATCTATCCTATATTATCTTATAAAAATGAAACTTTTGAATGACAAATTAAATGTATTATGTTAAAATGTATTATGTTGTTCTCAAAATTAATCAAAACGTGAAAAGGTTCAGTGCTCGTGTCAAAAAGGTCTCTAAAATGAGCCCGAAATAAATAAATACACTGACAGAACGCGGGAGATGGTTTCCAGATATTTTAAATCTCTGATGTACATTTTAAACAATCAATTATATGTTGAATCTTTGATGATGGAGAAACGACGCCTTTGACTCGTCAGTGTGACCAGACGGTCTGTAACGCATTGTACGTCCTACGTCACCACGTCAACCCTGAAGCGGAAGTGAACACGAGGGGTTGAAGGGAATCACCCACCACGCACGTTGGGCTGCCACGACTCTAAACGACACTCAGGTAACTGTATCCCGTTTTCACTGAATATTAGTAGTTATTATTAGTAGTAGTTATGTAAAAGAAACATCGTTGCGTGTTAAGTTGAATCTGTCCGTCGATAAAAACGTGAGCTAATCTGACACGTTTCCTCTTTCTGGCTGCTGAACGATAAACTTCTCAAAGCTAGCTAGCTAGCTAGCCAGCTAGCTTTGAGCTTGGTCTTGTAACTGTAAATTGGTGCTACAATTCCTCACACTAAGAAACATGAACATCCCAGTATTGCAGAAATGTGCCATACTCTGCTGCATGGAGATATTGCCATACCAAACCTCATTGATAATCGGCCAAATTATAGTTTCCTTCCACATAGGCAAACATACATACCAGGCAGAACATAAATTAATACATTTCAAGAATCATCGGGATCCCCTTTGAAATTCGGCTTGTTAATGATCCAGCATGCTGCCCTCTATTTCAATGTAATCAACGTTTTGAACAAAACTAGCTAGCTAGCCAGCTAGCTTTGATAGTCCGGCTGAACTGTCACAGCTGTTTAACTCGTAAATTATTTGATTAACTAAGTCACTATATGGTGTGATTACCAGCAGCTCATGACCGTGAAACAACGTTTTTCAAACCTTTCGCGCTGTTTCAGGATCAGAAGTGAACCCTCCTCTCCTTCACCATGGCCGTCAGAGCATCGTTTGAGAAAAACAACGAGATCGGCTGCTTCGCCAAGCTGACCAACACATACTGCCTGGTGGCTATCGGCGGCTCGGAGAACTTCTACAGGTGAAACTTTACAGTTTGATAAACGTGGCACAAACGTTTCATTAAGTTCAGGCAGCTACATAAGCTTGAATGAGGCTAAATTAGCCTCCAATTGCAACGCTGGCTGATGCAGTTAGACTTTATGTAAGATGAGGTGTGTCAGCTTAATGACATAAGTCATCACTGACCGCAAAGTACACGTAAACATACGTGGGACTACATAGAAAACATGTCATTACCTGTCTCTGATGTCAACATACAGGTTGGGGAATTACCAAAGCCTGTGTGGGAACTACATGTCAAGGCAATGTTCACTAGTTATGGGAGGTCAATGTCAGCTGCTGTCCTCACACTGCAAGCTCTGTAGTGTTTATTTTGACAACAAATATGTGTATCTTGATTCACCATAGTATAATAAACTCCCATTATTATAATGATGATAGTAAATGGTGAATTTGATTGTCCATTCCATATCATGTTGGACATCATTATTCATGTAAGAGACTTATTATTAGAGAAACAAAATAGTCGTCCAAATGTTGCCGAAATTCTAATCACGGGTTTGAAACTCAAGTTGATTGACAGGTATTTTAATACACCAGACATTAGCTAACATTTAGAGTTAGACCGATAAATCTGCCAGGCCAACATGTCGGCCGATATTAGCTTAATGCAGATATATTACTATCTGTGTACATGTCGACAGATAAGTATCAAGAAATTGCAGTACAGAAAAGCCAAACTAGGTTTGAGGTCATGTAGAAACAGTGTCATGATTATTGAGTTTGTCCACCAGACAGCACTGTGAAGTTGATTATTCAGCTGTGAGATGTCCTAACCAGTAGGAATCTTTATCAAAACATAGAAACAAATCTAAAAGATCCAAGAACAAGATCAGTGTTGTATGTTAATGTTATGTTTTTATGTAAAAAATGTTTTACTGTCGTTCAATGTATCGTTATCTGATTTATTTTTAAACTCCCAAATATCATCAATGTCAGCATTGACCTAAAAAACTTATACTAACATTAGGTTGTTAATGTGCTTTGATGCTGTAAAATGTGTTTTTAATCCATGCTTTTGAAACAGAGTAAACCATGTCTATATTTTCCATTATTATCAGCTAAGAAACATAAAACAAATTGGTCTTGTAACTGTAAATTGGTGCTACAATTCCTCACACTAAGAAACATGAACATCCCAGTATTGCAGAAATGTGCCATACTCTGCTGCATGGAGATATTGCCATACCAAACCTCATTAATAATCGGCCAAATTATAGTTTCCTTCCACATAGGCAAACATACATACCAGGCAGAACATAAATTAATACATTTCAAGAATCATCGGGATCCCCTTTGAAATTCGGCTTGTTAATGATCCAGCATGCTGCCCTCTATTTCAATGTAATCTCAACGTTTTGAACAAACTTGTTCTGCTTGAAGTCAGCAGTTTAGTGTGGTTGGAACAAAAGTCAAAGTAATTCTACATTAAGTTAAGATTTTGGGTAAAGGACTCCTTTGTGTCTTTGATGAAGCTCCGGAAAGAACAGATAGTCCAGTTCAGCAGAGACGAGTTTCCATGCAGAACTGAAATAAGTGACAGGCTGTTGTTTGTGTGACTGCAGTGTGTTTGAGGGGGAACTGTCAGAAACCATCCCAGTGGTTCACGCTTCCATAGCAGGCTGTCGCATCATAGGGAGGATGTGTGTGGGTGAGTAATGCTCTGGAACACACACACACACACACACACACTCACACACACTCGCTCCTTAGGTCTGTCTGGTCTTTGATCCGGCCTCTGAAAATCTTTGTAACACAGACACGTTGGTGTTTCTGTTTATCCTGTAATCAGGGAACCGTCATGGCCTCTTGGTGCCCAACAACACGACAGACCAGGAGCTGCAGCACATCAGGAACTGCCTGCCAGAAGCAGTGAAGATCCAGAGAGTGGAGGAGAGGCTGTCTGCTCTCGGGAACGTCATTGCCTGCAACGACTACGTAGCGCTGGTCCACCCCGACCTCGACAGGGTGAGACGGATTACCACACACTTTGTCCTGTGCACCTCAGCTGACAGTTTTAACTACAGAGAGGCTCTTTACGAGTGACTGGGCCGCGCTAACAGCTCTGTCTCCTGTATGCCTGCCTCCTCCATGTATGGATCTCCTCAAGGAGATCAGTCATACATCATTTAACACATGCTCTTTCTCCCTCCCTCCCTCCCTCCCTCCCTCCCTCCCTCCCTCCCATTCAGGAGACAGAGGAGGTCCTTGCAGACACTCTGAAGGTGGAGGTTTTCCGCCAGACGGTAGCAGAGCAGGTCCTGGTCGGCTCCTACTGCGCATTCAGCAACCAGGGAGGCCTCGTCCACCCGAAGACATCAATAGAAGACCAGGATGAGCTGTCGTCTCTGCTACAAGTTCCCCTAGTGGTGAGTGATGGGTGGGGGGCGGGGCTCGACTGTAACGGCCAGCTTGCAGTTTGATTGGTTGATCTGTCCCCGAATCCTCTGTGTGCCACATCTGTGGTGCATTTAGTTAATTGTTTGCAAACGCTGAAGCAATGAAATTGCAAGTTTGCTCGTTCAAAGACGCACAGAGTTTCACCTGATAGTGCAGACGATGAGAGATGCACATAAAAAGGAAGCTCAAACCATCAAATGCATCACTTCCTGTGAAGCAGTGGATCTTCCCAAGAAAGAGCTGTCAGATATATCCACCGTTTCATATGTTGTTTCATCAATCAGCAGGCGAGAATAGAAACAAGTGGTTCATTATATAAAAGTTAGATTTTGTACACAATAGTAAAGCTAACTTCCTGTTCAGGCCGGCACAGTGAACCGGGGCAGTGAGGTGATCGCGGCGGGGATGGTGGTCAACGACTGGTGCGCGTTCTGCGGCCTGGACACCACCAGCACCGAGCTGTCAGTCATCGAGAGCGTCTTCAGACTCAGTGACACGTCACAGCCCTCCGCCATCGCCACCAGCATGAGGGACTCTCTGATCGACAGGTGACTAACACACACACACTCAGTCGTCAAACCTTTTTGTCTAGTCATGTCGATTTTATACATTTGCTTATGTTTCATTTTCCCACCTGACATACGAGCTGTGAACTCATATTAAACATATTCCACCTAAAAAGTTGATTAAATGAAGTCTGAGAATGAATTTGTAACATCTTGTTTGACCTATATCTTTTATTTTTTACACACTGAAATGATTGTAACACTCAACCTTCGCAACACTTGTGGGACAGACTGACTCATTAATACTTGTTAATCACACACTGCTCCTCACTTACATGCCAACACACACACACACTGTATAAAATTACAATGTGTGATGCTTTTCTTCTTTCTCGCAGCCTGATAAAGGTGTCTCTGCAGTTGTGTGATGGACACACACACACACACACAGGCTACCATCTGTTCATTTTATAACTGCTAACCTAATTTAACTTGTTTTTAAAATCACTCATTGGTAGTGTTACTTTGTCTGGATGTGATTCAGCTGACCTTCAGATCAATTTTCTGTATCACCTTTTTAAAAAATTATGAAATTGGAGATGAGCTGTTGCCTAAAAATGTGTCCAAGTTCAAAGTATTTCAATGGATGGAGCTTGTCTGGGTCATTGGCAGGTTCATCCAAGATTGAAGCACTCTTTAAAGAAATAGTTGGACATTGTGGGAAATATATGTATTTGTTTTCTTACCGACAGTTAGATGTTCAGATTGACGCCACACTCATGTCTGTACGGTAAATATGAAGGTACAGCAAGCAGCTAGCTTAGCATAAAGACTGGAAATGGGGAAAGAGCTGGCCTGGTTCTGTCCACAGGTAAAACCCACCCGCAAGCTAAAGCTCACTAACAAACACTTTTGATCAAGTTCGATTAAAAACTGATTTAGTTTGACTTCCTGTGGTTGTGGTCATGATGTTCCAGCACAGGTGCATAAGAATCATTCACCCTGTAAAACCTGCAGCGTCGGACAGAGACGGCAACAGAAATGGCAGCATTGGTGTATTTATGTGTTCATCTGTGCCTCGTTTCCAATTGGCTAAAATTGATTCACTTAACAGTCCATCTCCCAGTTTCCTGATATCCTGTTAAATCTGAAAATAGCACTGAGTTACAGGAACGGTAAACGGTTAAATGTTGTTTCTCTGTGATTTCAACCCTCTTCTCTCCTCTGCTCTGTTTCCCATCAGCATGGCGTAAGCTGCCTCTGCAGTTTCCTGCTGTTGAAGAGCCCTGCTGTGGTTCGCCTGGTCTCACACATGAAGCCAACAAGCTGCTGGACCTCATTTCTCAACTTAAAAACACCTCCCTCCACACAGTGCAGCTCACCTTCACTCAGAAGTCACAGCTCCCACCTGCAGCCGTGTTACAGTGATTATTTTGTACCTTTTTCAGCATTTAATCTTTCTTAAACATTTCCTCTGGTTACCACAGTCATTTTTCACATCAGCTTTCTGCACGAAATGATCAGTTTCCACTGCGGAGTAAAACATCCTGGCAGTTGAAACATGTTCAGCTGTACAGCCACCACCTCATTGTAGTAGTTTTCCAAAGGCGAGACTGTTGTTCAGAGGCTTAAAGTTAATGTGGCGATAAGGTTGCTGGAGGCCTTCTGCTACAAGGAAAACAGGGTGCAGAGATGCTGAAAGAAAGTTGTCTGAGACCACATTTACATCAAAGTTGAGGAATCTGATTTCAGCCTTTGTGACACTAATGTGAATATTTTTTTAACCAAACAGGCAGAAATAAGATGGAATGTTTTCTCCCTGTTTGGATAGACCAAAGGTGACCAAGGCTGTGCTTAAAAAAATCAAAATTATTTTTGTGCCTGTATCATTTAAATGTCACCATAGAAAAAAATGTGTCTGAACGCTTCTGATTGAAGGTTAGATGTAATTCATAACCCTAATGGGAAACTGTCGGCTGCCTTGACAGAATCACCTCCCTGATGCTTCTGCAACTGTTGAGGCAACTCTGATGGGTGACAGCACCCCAACACATAGTTGACGTTGTCACTTAGTCAGCCAGGAAACATGTTTTGGTTCCTCACTCTGTTGCCTGCAGCTATGAGGGATTCCCATCAACACACACCCGCCTCAAAACTGCCAACTGTATCGCCATCTCAAACGTTGTCCTGATGCTTGAAGGATGTAACCCACAGTTGCTTTTGTGGATGAAACTGTAAAAGAGAGAGCGCCAACATTAATTTGAAAGTAAGGACGTTATTGAAGGTGTAAGAGTGATGCTTTGTCTGAACGAGTGCTGAACAAGCTTCCTTTTTGAAGAAATCACTCGATTTAGTATTTTAGAGTCCAGCAATCAGACGATGAACAACATGCGGTATGATGGTGTGATTTCAGTGTTGCTGGTCTTGTATGTAATGTTTACACAAAAGCTGTCTGAAGAAAAAGTCAACGGATTAAATCAGAAGTATGGATGATATGATAAATGATAGTTTTTACTCGCTGTAACAAATCAAGGCCTGCCTGGTGAACTCTAAACGTGGTTATTTCATAACAAACGCCTCGTCTGTCTTGTAGAATAAAATAGATCACCCTCTTTTTATCTGTTTGTGTTCTTTTGTGACCTTGAACACAGTAGGATCAGAATGAATGTAAATACTGAACAGGACTGGGAACAGTGTTTACTTATGGTACTGTCATTAAGTTTATTTTCATGGTACCTTTTTAAAGTATTTACATTTTATGCTTCTTTACACTTCTACTAAACTACATTTCAGAGGGAAATATACGTTTTACTCTGCTACATTTATTTGACAGCTTTAGTTACTAATCAAATATTACATTAAAAAAACAGGATCAGCTAATAAAATACAACAGATTGTTGTCAAGGACAACCTTTTGGCTTGGTGAGGGTGTAGTTGTGTCTCCTTGTCATGTTTCAGATATCGGAGTTGTCAGCTGTTCCACCAAAGAGACATTTCCCCTCTTCTCAAATGGTTTTAATTTAAATAATTGTTTCAAGCCTAAAGAGGTAAAATATCAAATATTTTACAAAAAATCAAAGATTAGACTGACTCCTAAAATCTACACAAGACCGCTTTAGCCTGCTTAGGGAGTCTGGTTACGTTCCCGGAATATCACGTCTCTATAGTCGACTATGTGCCAACGACACGATATTAGCAGGAATATCTGTGTGTGGTAGGTGTTGGGAGATTGGTGGTACCCCAGTAAGACCCTGAAGGAAAAGATCAATACCGGGGGAGGTCCACAGTGAAGGGTGGCGGACACTCGCCTGGTTTCACACTGGGCCGCCTCAAATGCCCAAATCCCTAATTCACAATTTAAAGATAAATTTAGGAAATCCCTCCCTGTGTCCCAACTATTTAGAAACTTCAACAGTAATCTCCAAACAATCCACAGCAGCAGCAAAACATCAGACAACTGAGTCAAACCTATTCAACATGTCCTTCCATGTTAAACATCATAATATATACATAGCAGCTTTTGTAGAATTCATCAATCAAAGCCAAATGATTATCTACTGTCAGCCATCTCGAGGAGAGGAGTCTTCTTACCTGAGGGGGGGCTACTTAGATGATCTCAGAGAGGAACAACACAGGACTTTGGTTGGAGTGTACAAAGTACAACCCAGTTTTATTGGAGTTTTATCAAAAAGAGTACATGGATACAAAAATGTCCAAAAAGAAGAAAATAAAACAATCAAGTAACAAAGTCTCACAAACGACTAAGGCAAGAGCCCGAGCAGTCAGTCAGTCAGTCAGAGGTGGCAGGTCTCTGGCACTCAGCAGCAGCACGCACCCCGAGGTCTTCTTCTGCATTCCCTTTTATAACCCTTACCCCCTTCCAGGGGGCTGGGGGTTCACCAGAGGTTATCTTCTAAGAAATACATCGTTATAACACAATAAAACCATAAACCACATTTTCCGAATGCATCAACTTCCTTGCTTAGCGAGTGTGTGGTTTCTCACCTCGTAGGGTGTCAGATGCAAAAACAAAGCTTGTATCTGGGCCTATCTGTGCCTACCAGGTGCCAATTTAGCAGAAGACGTCCAGAGACAGGATGTCTGGTCCAATTTTGGAGAACAGGTCGACTAAAACACTTCCTGACCTTATCTAATGAACTAAGTTTGAATTTATTAAACTGAGTCTTAGCTGTAACTTAGAAGGGGGGGGGGGGGAGGGTATGACTCAGCCACAACACGGGTGGAACACTCAACACTAGCTAACTGTATGTAAAGTAGTTAAACTAGCTAACTATGTAAAGTAGTTAAACTAGCTAACTGTATATTAAGTAGTTAAACTAGCTAACTGAATATAAACTAGCTGTTTATTAAGTAGTTAAACTAGCTAACTGTATGTAAAGTAGTTAAACTAGCTAACTGTATATTAAGTAGTTAAACTAGCTAACTGTATATAAACTAGCTGTTTATTAAGTAGTTAAACTAGCTAACTGTATGTAAAGTAGTTAAACTAGCTAACTGTATATTAAGTAGTTAAACTAGCTAACTATATATAAACTAGCTGTTTATTAAGTAGTTAAACTAGCTAACTGTATGTAAAGTAGTTAAACTAGCTAACTGTATATAAACTAGTTAACTGTATGTAAAGTAGTTAAACTAGCTAACTGTATGCAAAGTAGTTAAACTAGCTAACTGTATATTAAGTAGTTAAACTAGCTAACTGTATGTAAAGTAGTTAAACTAGCTAACTGTATATAAACTAGTTAACTGTATGTAAAGTAGTTAAACTAGCTAACTGTATATTAAGTAGTTAAACTAGCTAACTGTATATAAACTAGCTGTTTATTAAGTAGTTAAACTAGCTAACTGTATGTAAAGTAGTTAAACTAGCTAACTGTATATAAACTAGTTAACTGTATGTAAAGTAGTTAAACTAGCTAACTGTATGTAAATAAGTTAAACTAGCTAACTGTATGTAAACTAGCTGTTTATTAAGTAGTTAAACTAGCTAACTCTATATAAACTAGCTGTTTATTAAGTAGTTAAACTAGCTAACTGTATGTAAAGTAGTTAAACTAGCTAACTGTATATAAACTAGTTAACTGTATGTAAAGTAGTTAAACTAGCTAACTATGTAAAGTAGTTAAACTAGCTAACTGTATATTAAGTAGTTAAACTAGCTAACTGAATATAAACTAGCTGTTTATTAAGTAGTTAAACTAGCTAACTGTATGTAAAGTAGTTAAACTAGCTAACTGTATATTAAGTAGTTAAACTAGCTAACTGTATATAAACTAGCTGTTTATTAAGTAGTTAAACTAGCTAACTGTATGTAAAGTAGCTGTTTATTAAGTAGTTAAACTAGCTAACTGTATGTAAAGTAGTTAAACTAGCTAACTGTATATTAAGTAGTTAAACTAGCTAACTGTATATAAACTAGCTGTTTATTAAGTAGTTAAACTAGCTAACTGTATGTAAAGTAGTTAAACTAGCTAACTGTATATAAACTAGTTAACTGTATGTAAAGTAGTTAAACTAGCTAACTGTATGCAAAGTAGTTAAACTAGCTAACTGTATATTAAGTAGTTAAACTAGCTAACTGTATGTAAAGTAGTTAAACTAGCTAACTGTATATAAACTAGTTAACTGTATGTAAAGTAGTTAAACTAGCTAACTGTATATTAAGTAGTTAAACTAGCTAACTGTATATAAACTAGCTGTTTATTAAGTAGTTAAACTAGCTAACTGTATGTAAAGTAGTTAAACTAGCTAACTGTATATAAACTAGTTAACTGTATGTAAAGTAGTTAAACTAGCTAACTGTATGTAAATAAGTTAAACTAGCTAACTGTATGTAAACTAGCTGTTTATTAAGTAGTTAAACTAGCTAACTCTATATAAACTAGCTGTTTATTAAGTAGTTAAACTAGCTAACTGTATGTAAAGTAGTTAAACTAGCTAACTGTATATAAACTAGTTAACTGTATGTAAAGTAGTTAAACTAGCTAACTGTATGTAAACTAGCTAACTGTATGTAAACTAGCTCCACCTTGAGCAGCTCCAACAGTACAATGCTGCTCTAACATTGATGCATCAGAATTAACAATCTAATAATGTCAGATAGAATCTGATATCAGTCTCAGGAGACATTTTACTGCAGAATGAATACTTTTACCATTGATACTTAGAAGTAAATTTTGCTGATACTTTTGTACCTTTACTTAAATAGGGTTTTGATTCGAGGAGTATTTGTACATTAATGCATTGATACTTAAAGGTTCTGAATACTTCTTCCACCATTGAAGGGGAACCACATATATCCTGCACTTCTTCCTCATGCTAACACCTGGTGGTCTTTAGTGTCATCTACTGGCAAATATGAGACATGATTAAACAAAGCAGGAAATGAACACAAACAGAATGAGCCCATGAAAGACAAGAAAATATTTTAAAGGCAACTTTTTTATTTATTGGCAAATGCTTTGAATAAGGTTGTAGCAATACATCTATGTACACCCCTCCGAACAGTGACAATGTCAGAAAGCCTAGAGAAAAACACACTGTAATACAGCTTGATTATATGATCGTTTATACGCACACATTTTTTTGTTTGTTTCAAACATACACATACACTTATTTTCAGTTTTTGGTTTGGGAAACATCTAAAAAGGACTTGTTTTTTTTTCTAAATCAAACAATACAACTATATCTATTGCGTAAAATCAGTATACATTTATAAAAAAAAGTCAAAACATGCAAGGTTTGTAGTGCATCACAACCTTTTTTGTCTATAAAGTCTTATTAAACAAAGGCAGACAGACAAACATACAGGTAGAGCAGCAGTGCTCTAGAAAAGAGGAGCAGATACAAAAAGAAGAGATAATTGTTATATAGATACAATAATTCCTAAAAAGATTCTATGCCAACTCTTTTTTATATTTGTATTAATTTATGTGCAAAAGAAGCTCATTCATTTCAGACATTAAATACATTTTATTATGTCTAATGCTCAACTCTATGCTACCATACAAGCTGTCTAACATGAGGCCAGGAGGAGACGCCGCCCTCGCGGGGCACAAATGATATTAAAGCAGGGTCTTATTTCACCGCACCTCAGCTGAAAAGCTTTACTGGGATCTGATTACTTCCTGGCTTCCATTCCTGCCAAGCACAGGCTGTCAGCTCTGCTCAATACACAAAATGGGATAACTGTATTAGCATTTCACTGTGCTGTCCAAGCCTGCCGAAGGGAAAAAAATAAAACGATAAATGTCACAGTGTGTTTAAACAAAAACATCCCGTCCTGTAATCATCCCCATGTAATCGCTGGTGACCCCTTGTTTGTCTCTGTGGGGACAGTGTCCCCTCCTGTGCCGATCCTGACCAACAGTGTCAGTCAAGCTAGATAATTGCTCGCCTCCTAACATTCTCATATTCTACACTTGTGTTTTTTAATCTAATCTCAAGAAACAAAATTCCTCCAAAACATCCTTTTTTTCCAAACCAAGCAGGAAAAGTAAGCAAGCATTTAACTTTACGACTGTTGGAACAGAGTGCAACCCTCGTGGTTCCACTGCCTCAAATCTACTGGATCGGCCTTTAAATCTGCTTCACCCGACTGGTTGTTAATGACATTAAATGTATGTGTGGCTAAATGTGGGGGAGCCTAGTGCAGGAAGACAGGTGAGTAGTGATACTACAGGTGTATTGTGCTTACGGGGCTGTTAACATGCTGTTGATCTGCCTGACAAGATGTAGCAGCGTGCGGCTAGTGGCGCTAATGCTAACTTGCCTTCTGTGTCTGAGCAGTTAGTACATTACAGTAGCTTTACAAGGGAGGGAGGGGAGTAGTGTTCTGTCTTTCAAGGTGTGGGAACCTGAAAGCGTGTGAGGGGATAAATATTGCACATGTACAATTACTGTAAATGATATTAAATTTACGAGTATTACAGTCATTCTTAGCCTGATTGTCAGCTACTCGGTAGCCAGTGGCGAGTTGGCAAGTAGAGCTTCAGGCTGACGGTAAATGTATGATTAAAACAAACTCAGAAGGAGCTATATGACACAAACTAAACTACAGCTAAGATCTCAAACAAAAGACAATAATTAAAAAACTAAAATCTGAATTTAAAAAAGTTAAAAGGTAAAACAACAATCACTACGAACGCATCTTCTGGCTTGTACTACTGCTGTTGCAATGACGAGAATATAGACTGACAGCAAATTATGGGATAGTTATGAACCGTGCTGTGTTTTCACCTGCGTACATATCAGAGGGTTTAAACTCTATGCAGTATCAGTGATTTCATCAGCTGAGCTTCAAATTACATCCTGAACTCTGGTTTCAAGTTTAGCTTTTCTTAATACATATAAATGTA
The DNA here is from genome assembly GCF_043641665.1 of Enoplosus armatus. Classification (NCBI taxonomy): domain Eukaryota; kingdom Metazoa; phylum Chordata; class Actinopteri; order Centrarchiformes; family Enoplosidae; genus Enoplosus; species Enoplosus armatus. The sequence goes on along the minus strand of NC_092182.1, from coordinate 26,794,757 downwards.
TAGTTTTAAGGATGAAAATCTATTTTACTTGCAGATTCCAAAGTCATTGGTTGGTTTGTCCCACCTTTTCAAAGTAAGAGAACTCGGTCTGTGTGGGACCAAAAGAACAAATAAAAGTAGAAACACTCCACAGGTATGATCTGAATTCTGACTCTGAGGCCTGGAAAGACACACAGGATGTCCTCTGGCTTTTGTAGCTAGTGTTGTACTTACTGACCAATATGAAGAGGGTGCTCGACTAAGACAGAGAGAGAGGGACGAGGGGTGTCTGTCTCATGTACACTGACTGACAGGGTGCTGCTACGTGGGCCTGCAATGCAACAAAGTGGAGAGGATCATGGAGTTTGGTGGTTTCTGGTCGGTTTTGACACCATATACCTCTGTCTTCCCCTCAAGCTTCCCCCTCTACCCTCTACCCGTCCTCCCAGCACCTGAAGATGTCCCGCTCTCCCTCCCCTCCCCCTCCCTAGCAGCCGAAGGTCTCTTGCGAGGCGTAGACCATGTAGAGGAAGCCGTCCTCGTCTCTCTCCTGCTCGTAGATCTCTGAGATGGGTGTGGACACTGACACCATGCTGTGCTGGTTGACCAGCAGGAAGAAAGCCTGCGTGGGGTTCAGCTGCAGCCGACGCCTGGGGGGGTTGTAATAAGAGAGAAAGGAAACAGAAGCCGTTGAGGAGGTATTATTGCTTCTAGGTCTAACATCACATGTTTTTGGTGTCACTAGTCAGTGCTTCGACTTCTCGGATGATCAAGTATAAATCACAACCTTCTTTCTTGACGTCCACATTTCACTTGTTCAGTTCAAATAAATACATTTAAAATTCTACTGTTTTACTCGTTATGCCCGTCTTTTTTAATCTCTCTTATTCCTGTTGCATCATTTGGTGTAAAGAATCACAGACTGACTGAACTGGTAAATGTGGCCGTTCTGTGTCCACTGTCCAACGATTAGCTGTCATGAATGTTTCAATAAGAAAATGGGCTGGACAACTTCCTCTTTCCATTGTAAGACATTCTCCAACAGCATCATTAACTTCATTGTAAATGAAGAGGAAGACTTCACTTAAAAAAATGACAGGAAGCTGCAGGTTTCATTTAATACCACGACTGCAACTAACAATTCTTTCCATTATCTATTAATCTGCCGTTCATTTTCTCGATTAATCATTTAACTGAAAAATTGTAATTTATCTCTTAATATCATTTTCCCAGAGCCCAAGTGATGTCTTCAAAGTGCTGGTTTTGTCCAACAAACAGTCCAAAGCCCAAAATGTTAAATTTACAATGATAAAACAGAGAAAAGCAGCCAGTTGTCACATTTAAGAAGCTGGAACCAGCAGATGTTTGCTCGGAAAATGAATCGATTATCAAAATAGTTTTTAAATTTTTCTGTGGATTAATAATTCTATTTAATACCACAAGACATCATCACTGAAATACATATAAAACTTTCCTGTAATTGTTTTTCGTTTGATAAGACTGATGTATCACTTTAACCTTCGTCATTTACAGAACTAGCTTGATTTATGTGTTTTGTCACATTTAGTTTTCAGGTCTTTTGTTTTAAATGACTGAACTACTGTCAGTAATAGTCGACTGAAAGTCACCCTGGGGAATCAATACCATCAAATATTTTTGTCTCTCACTTTCCTTATGTTTCACCTCCTCTCAGTCTCCTCTTTGCTTCCTCACTTTCCACCCTGAGCCTTCATTTTTGGGTCAATGCTCCTCAGCCCCAACATTTCTTGGTTCTAGAGAGCGATCTACAACGTATATATAAGCGACGACATGACCAAAATAACTGCCTTTTATATTTCTGCCTCATCAGCATTTAAGGTTGATATTTATTAATGATCCTATCAACCCCCACAGATATATTATTGTTATTATTATTGTATTTCAGCACTGTAGGACAGCAAAATCTGATATACTGCCCCATTATTTTATGGCTGAATGTTTAAGTCTTCTACTTTTAATCTGTTTGGTTTTGAAGCAGTGCTGACGATTGTAAACAAACTGGTCAACTGCAGCCAAATATACACACACACACACACACTTCAACTCACTCTTATGGTATGTAAAACACTACCAGCACACATGCTTGCTAACAGGCAGCTCCAAATATATACACACATACCAAACATACACTTCCATGAACTTAATCTGCACTGGTATCCAATTTAGAATGTGTGTGTGTGTGTGTTTGTTTACCTGATGATCTTGACCAGCTCACTCATGTTGACGTGGTCAGGTACCAGGAACTTGGTCTTGTCCAAAACGGGCAGCTGCTTCTCTCCCTTATACCTCTCAATGATCACCTGCAGCAGCCACAGAACACAACATGCCGTACGTCAGTCTCTCGTCCACATACTGTTATAACTTACTTAAGTCATATCGAAGACAAATATCTTTATTAGAGACGTGCGTGGCAATATATTAGGAAAAAATAAATAATAAATAATAAATAACTGATAAGAAGTATGTTGACACCGTTATTTTTTAACTAAAGGAATAGTTTTAGGAAATATGCTTCTGCGCTTTCTTGCCGAGAGTAAATATGAAGCTACAGCCAGCAGCCAGTTAGCTTAGCTTAGCATGAAGAGTTAAGAAACAGCTAGCCTGGCTCTGTCAACATTTTCTACCAGCACCTCCTTAAAATCTAGTTTGTTTAATTTGTAGAAAAGTGTAAAACTGATGTGTTGCAGTTTTACGTGCCAGACTTTGTCTTGGCAAGTTAGCGCTGTGATTAAACAAATGAGATACAACATCAGTTAATCATTAATCAGTGAGCTTTAGAGGTGCTGGCAGGTGGATTTTGTTAGCCATGCTAACTGTGTCCCCCTGTTTCCAGTCTTTATGGTAAGCTAAGCTAACCGGCTGCTAGCTGTAGCTTCATATTCTTTTAAATAGCAGATGGCTGATATTAAATTTGGTATCTGATTAGTAAATGCACACATTCTTAAAACCCATATCAAGTATGTTAGTGTGTGTGTTGTCAGCTCATAAAGACACAGTGAACCAAGCTTCATTACAGATCAAAGCCAGTGAAGAAAATCAAACCCTCGTAATAATTTATTAAAGTACAACACTGACTGATGTTTGAATGTTATTAACACGGTCATTATTGGATAATGTATCATCAAACTGAACAGTTTAGTCAAATGATTCTTTGACTTCACTTTTGTGCAGCTCTCTGCTTTATACTTTTGCCTCGCAATCATCTGCTGTCTGCACTTCAGTAACCATCACATTCAAAAGGCAAGACGGGAGCATATGTAAATTAACATGCCAGAGCACACAAATCTTTCACAGGCAATATGGGTCACCGGTGTCTGCGCTGTGGTGTATTAAAGAGCAATGAAGTGTGGGCAGAAGCTTACGGGGATCTTGTTGGGGTGCTGATCACGGATCTGCTGGACCTCTTTGCACCGGTCAGCTGCGGGCAACAAGAAACACAATTCGTAAACAACAAGCTGAATAATAGATACTAACAGTCTGTTTTTGGCTTTTTCAGTTCAAAATGAGAAATGCATTCATACCCAGAGAAAAGCATCATTAGAACAGAGAACAAACAAGCCCGGATGCATAATTTAGGACTCTTGTTTAAGAGAAATTTGTAAAATTATGCCATTATTTGTACTCTTAAATCTGATTTATTCAAAGCCCCATTCCAACTACAAATGTAAGAGATACGTAGAGCACCAGAGAAAGTAAGTTTTAATAGTCCATGACAGAAGCACACAGAAGTAAATAACTACAATACAAATAACAAATGTATGAGTCGTGTGCAAGCCTGACACCAAGCTGAGGGTTTGCCACCTGTTTTTCCTTTGGAGACGAAAACAAAGAAAGAAAGAAAACATAAAATAAAAAAGAAGTCCCATCCCTCCTGATGGAGACCCTGCATATTTGGCCTGTTTGTCCAAATTCATTTCTGTCAGAAAATCCACAGGAAGTGAACTGACTCCTGAATGATGTCTGAACCTGCCGGTAAAAGAAATGTCTTTTGTGTCCACGTTATCCACGCCCTGCCAGCCACTGAGAATAAATGTTGATCTGAGGAATGAACCGTTCGCTGTTATCACGTCTCTGATCTGTGATGTTCATTCTGTTCTCTCCTCCTGTTTGTCTACATCTTCCCTTAATTCATGATGTTATGTATGAGTTCAGGATCACGGCTCTCTCAGAGATCCATTGACCAGTCAGGTTATTTCACCGCCAGATGTAATACACAAAAATAAACATGCATTATAACAGTAATCACGTTAGTTAATAACGTTATGTTGATGGAACGAAAAAGACAGCAACCGTGAGGCTACAGAGAAGCAGCCGGACAGCGAACACTAATCCTGTTCACCTTCAAAAAAGACAGCATTTGGATTTAATGTCTAGCTTTGCAAGACAAACGTGAAGTATTTTGTAAATACTTGTGAATACTTCGAACCCCATCACCTACAGTTGGGCGTTACAAAACGTCTCAAATAACTCGTAGTCTGTTTCATTTCCAAAGCCTGGCGTGCAACTTCTATTTTTTACAAATAAAATATTCAACCAGTGATGTTGGTCATTTCATTATTTCCATACAGGAAGGAGACTAAGACGTTAATGCAGTTATCTTCGATAAATAACTTTAGTAATTAACTTACATTAATAAGCTGCATACTCTCACACACCTTTCTCTGCTTTTCAGACCAGTTAGCTTCACTGTCGGCTAAGTTTCATTTGCAGCGCAGTGAGTCAAGAAATGTTTTGAATCGAGAATCGATTCTCAATCAAACCGCGTGATTCCACCCTTACCTTATAATAACTATGTCTTTTGACTCTTTCCACTTGTTATAACTTACGTGTTCATATTATTTTGCTTTCAATTTGATGCAAACATGTTTTGCAAAGTGTGTTACAAATTCTTTGTGTGCGTGGACTCAATTTTACATGTCTCACAACTTTGCACATGTACGAATATCGCCTTTCACTTTGCAATGTTTCTCCCACCTCACTATCTAATTCTACAACACACACTGCCTTCTCTATCGTTAACAACAGCCTACTGCCCTATTTCAGAAAAACTTCAGCTATTTTAACACTGGCAGGGTTCAAAGCTCAGACTGCATTGAGGAGCAACAGCGAAGTGTGAATGGTTCCTTTGTTTAGGTGTGGGGATGTTTTTCTTCCCCGGCTGTGAGAAGGGGCAGTGCTAATATACAAGCATAGTTATCAAAAGATACTGTGGGTTTGGCAAGATCAAATTTGAAAGCTATCACAACTTAGATAATTTAATATTACTGTCTTGTTTAAGATATATTTCTCTTCCCTGGCTTTGCATCAAAATGGTCAATGTCCCACCCATTTCTGCCTCTTTAACAAATACCACTTTCAGGGCTGGCTCTAATATGACTGATATCAAAACAAGGAATATCCCCCAAACGGGGACTTAAAGTTCCTCATACTATATCCAAGTTTGTAACATATAGTATATTACACTTTGTACGTGTGGTAGCACTGTGAGCAGAAAATACTTTTCTGTACCCAACTATTACATTAAACTATAATCCAACTAGACAACTTAACATCTGTTCGCTCCGGTCGATGTCTTTTATTGACATACAACACCATAGCAATGTGTGTCAGTGTGACACAGAGCGCACCAGAAGACAAACAGCAGTGAACCACATAATAAAACAGATTAACATGTCAAGTATAAGACCAGTTAGTGACTGTGAAACACTATTACTCAACTGTCTCTGGTATCTTGACAATAAGCATTTTATGATGAGGTTATAACCAAATACAACAACACAGCAAGTATTTTTCCATCTCCACTGTGACACTGTGGCTTATCCCTTATTTCCCTGTATGACAGGATTATGTAATGGACAGGGTCTGGGCTCCTCCCTACCCAGCATAGGGGCCGTGGTTTAGCATCAAATTACAACATAAATCACTGAACACGTGTACTGGGATAATGTGTCAGCACATGTTGTTTTCCTTAGAGCAAACACAAAAATGTTTACTGCTAATATAGTCCAGCTAGCTTATCCAGTTGTGTAAAAGCTGGTAATGGCAGGCCTTGCTAGCTTCAAGGCTTGCCAAGCTAATGTGACAGTCACCCAGATGGCCTTTTAACATTAGCAGCCTCAAAGAACCTACAGGCCAAAAGATACTGGCTGTACTGCGTCGTCGATGGCATTTAGTTTTTAGATTTTACACATTATTTTCCATTCCTGATTACCACAAAAAAACCTGCCAAAAGGAAATACTCTCTAAACTTGACGCCCAGAAGCTTCTGCCCCATGTTACTATCGATCTGAGACATAAATCCGACTTCTAAACAGCTGCGGGACACTTGTTACGGCTACAATAACACACCACGCAAGTGAACACCATGTAACTACACTTGTCAACAGACAGGGTAAGCTAGGTGGCTAGCAGGCCAGCTAACTACCTAGCTAGCTTGTCCGCTCAGCTGTTGTTTTCAGGCAGTTAACGTTAGCTAGACAACACTGCCTTGGTGGTTTCTTACCAAATGTCCTCCTTTGTTTGAAGGGTCTGTCGGACGGCATCTCTGTCTGTGTTATTACACAGTTATAACCTAATGAATAAGCAGCGCGACTGCTTACAACGCAACTCGGTCACAAAGAAACTGGAAGAGTTGCAGTTGAGCGTCTCTTGTCGTCTCTTCGGTCTGAAGCTGCGAACAAACAAAGCAAGTAAACCGAGGCGCTGACGTCATCGGCAGGATTTAAAGGGGACGTTCGACAGTTTCTTCCTGAGCTTCTGTGCTCCACTTTTATTAACGCGTCATTTATATGATCGAAGCTAATAATTCCCATGGAGTACTATGAAGGTATTTCATATGTAAGCTTTCTTTTTGTACAGACAGGAAATGATGCAAGGTTCATGCTCTCAGTTGTCACAGCAGGCTTGTGTTTGTTTGTTGTCACTCTCACACTCTCAGCTCTAATTTGAAGTTCTTTCACTGCTCAGAAAACATACTTAACATCGTCTACTGGCTTGACACCTCGTGACTTTTTCTGGTTTTAGGAGAACCGGTTATAAACATGATTTTGAACTGATGACATGTTTCAGAGGCCCACTACAGAACATGTCACTTTCCAGCTGTAAACCAGCTGTGGATTTGCATCTGCTCGGTGTTTGGTGTTGACCCCTCCCAAGTCCCAAACAGGTGCGTTTATTTCTGTTATTGGAGTTGTGTAACAGTTCACCAGGGGTCGAACTGATGCCAAACATGAGTTACACTACATTTCTTTGTTTGTGTGACTTTTTGACGCACATGTATATTAACATGTGACATATAAACATGAACTATTTCCTCATTTGGTGTAATAACAATGCTTTACGGTCATCCTTCATGAAATGTGCAAGCTCAGTTTGTGTGCGAGGGAGGGGTTTGTGGGACCACTTCAATACTTTTCTACATATTGGTTTTTAATAAGGTCACTTGACTTTGCAGTTGTTGTTCTTATTTACACATTACACAAGGGTTCAATTCACAGCGTGATAGAATTGAACTTATGCAGAGATTCATCAAAACTAACAACGCATGTGTGCTGTATTATGAAGAGTTGTTGAGTGAGTCCCCTGAAAAATCTCAACTTATTTTCCTTTTACTTTGATTAAAATGTTTGCTTCTATTGTTAAACATCAGTTTATTAGTATTACTGTTGTTATAATCAATCATGACTTATTTACGTTACATGAACTTGTTTGAATGTTTATTTGCATAACAATGTGCCATTTATCTAGCTGCTGGAGGATGTCTCTAAGCCATCTTTGCTGCCATATAATTTCAAAATTGTGAAAACATGTTAGTCTTTTCAAGGATTTATTGTCAGTTTTCAGTTAATAGGTCTCTTTCTTTCTCTCGTTGTTGTTATGGTACGACATCAACAACTCACTAAAAAAAATGCTTTTTGTTTGTGATTTATACTTTTTCATATGTGAATCTACTGCATGTCTTGAAAATTGCATGAAATTAAGATACAAAGTGTGTACAGGAAACAGGGCTGTAAACTACTAAAATATATTTAAATGGGCTAAATTTAAGCTACACGTCATTCTAACTAGCATCAAACAGACATTAAAATACATCAGATCAATCTTTAGAGAAGTTATTGTTAACCTTGTGTTCACTCCTGTCTCTTCACCAAAGTAACACAAATTGCACAACAACTTTATAAGGTAATAAACAAAGTACATGACGACAAACACAAGACCATTTTCACTTTTTTTTAATTTCTTAGTTCATTAAAAATAACCATCAGAAACTTGACATGGCAAGAGCAGAGAAGTGTTTGTAGTGTAGTTTCGCTGCTCACCAGTGAAATACTGTACTTCAACATCTTTTGCCAACAAAATAAATAACAATCCCAAGTTTTCTTCAGACTTAAAGATGCGTTGTGGTCTCTCTCTCTTGTACACTGTGCACTTTACAGACATGTATGCACTGGTCCAGATTTAAGTTTCCTACTTCTGCCAGAGGTATTTTAGCAGGTGTGCGCTTCTCACCATGTGCTAAAACAGCAAAGAAATAAACACAGTGACGTAACATACAGTATGCATCGAGAGGAGTCCAAACTGGAATGCTAAAACATGGAAAAAGAAATTTGCCTGCAGAGTGATTGAGATTCACACATCTTGTCATTGAGCCAAGTGATAGATTCAACTTCATCCACCTTCAAATCCTGCCGCTACTTCCTGGTACAGCAAGTGCATAAAAAGCTTCTGGTTCTTTTCATTTAGCAAGACAAAGAAAAAAGTTTGGCTGTTTAAATATGGAAGAGAGTAATGAGTCGGGCATCGGCGCCTTCTTTTTCAGTCTGAGGGGTTCTGAATGACGATCAGGAAATAGTCCTTATCTGTGAAGAAAAAGGCAAAATACTTAAACCCATAGATAAAAACAAATAGTACAATACAACTTCAGCACATGGTAACACATTCTAAGAAACAGTTAGGGAATTGCAACTAGGGCATTGGACATTTTCCATACAGATACCAATAAAATACCTGATACAGAAAACCAAAACAATACATTTTTCAATACTTCATGTTGAGGGATATAAAAAATGTTTATCTACAAAATTCTATTTAACAAAAGCCAAAATTCTGAAATGCATCAGTGTAATTTCAAACACAAAGCACCCTGACACTGTATTACTATTATTATTAAATCAGGAAATATCTAATCAAAGAGAGAACAAGACTAAGAATCTGACAAAGCACTCAATACCAACTTTTAAAAGTTTCACTACCAACAAACAGAAAATACTCGATTGTTTTTTGCCTTCGACTGATGCAACGTCCTGACCTGGATTTGCCATGGCACACTCTTCTAAGACTGACTGTCTCTCTGTTACTCGGTGGGCAGCACAACAATGTTCAGCACATCTGACAACCTGTTTCCATGGCTGTTTTACATATACAATCAGATTTTATATGCCTGGTTCACATTTGTTCAAGGTTCCTTCAGTCCAATCTGGTTGCAAAGAGCTTTTTCAATGCAAGAGATAGGGGACAAAATCCAGAGTCCTCTTTCTGTGTCAAAATGCATTCTGAAGTTCAACTGAAGCCAACATGAGGACTCAGCTGTCTAACCAAGTTATCTTCAGAAGTTACAGTCTTGTTAGTATGAAAAGGCCTCTTTGTGTTTCCTAGCTGAGCAGCATATGACAGACACTAACGCCTTGATTCCACCGTGCACGGCTCTATGACGTCGCGTCTGCACCGCAGTTTTATTCAGAGCGGAGAGCCGCGATCAGCTCTGGTGGAATAAAGATGCAACACAAAGCAGGAACTTGGTACTAAAAGACAACTTTGGAAGACACCCACTTGATTTGTCTAACTGAGACAGCTGAAGCCTCACTCAGATTGACTTCAGTTGAACTTTAGAAGTCATTTTTGCACAGAACCAGAACTGTGGAATTGGTCCTTTAGATCGCCTCAGCCGGGAGCTGCGAACGGGCTGCAACTGTAGTACGTCCACTAAAAGTGCTCGTTTCTGCCGCTGACAGGCTCAGATTGTTATTCTAAGTGTCTGACAACATGATGGAAAGAATCCCTTACAGAGACAGACCTTCTTGTTAAAGAGTAAGATCCTTTTTGATTAACCAGAAACAGAAGTCTCGCTCTGAGATCTCGAGAGGTGAGTTGTTGCAGGAAGATGACGGTGAAAACGTGAGTCAGTAAGTCATCTTACTCTTTACCATAAAGGTCTCTCTGTAGGATCCTTTCATAATGGTGTCTGACACTTGGAATAAATATACATGAACGTGTGAGTGTTGAATAATGATAGAGTCACTGTAAAAAATGTGAACCTGTCCTTTAACATGCTTGTTCAGACAGATTTCACAGATATTTGTTGTTTTCTGAGGGATTTGGTCATGTATATGTCGCACATGTTGAAGTGTTCTTGAGCAAGTCACAGAACCCCAAATTGTTCCCAATGTGCAGGGAGGGAGGGAGGGAATGAAATTCACTTTGGAAACAAACGCTAAATGAATGCAATGTAATTTCAAATACGAATCTGTACAATACAGAAAAAATGGTTCTCACTTTGGACAAACATGTCTGCTAAATGAATGCAATGTTCAAGTCTACATTTCAAACTGGTTGAACATTAAAAAAAGAACGTGGCTCTCGCTGCTTAAAGGAGAAATCACCCATTGAACAAGACATTGATTTGTTTTCAGATAAATTCCTATTACATCTCCAGTGCTTTCCCTTTTCCCCTCTCACCTGGAGCGATCATGATCTCGTTCTTCTTGGAGCGGACACGGAGAAAGGTGAGGTCGTTCTGGGGGTCGATGTCCCGCACGGTGCTCCTGGCCTTCATCACCAGCTGGTGGATCAGTCCTGCGTACTGCACCGTGCTGGCGTTGTCCAGAGTCGTCTTGATGGGGATTCCTGAGAGAAGAAAGGGAAATGGCTTCATTTACTGATCCAGAGAATTTCCATGTAACCAGATGAAGTAACCTGGAAGTTTAATTTATCTGTAACCTGGTTATATAATTGAGTTGAGGTCAAGATGGGAAGAAACATAAGTCAGTTGACAAAACTGTCTTTTTCTTCTACATGTTCCTTCAAACACTGTTTCTGTGGCTGAACAGCAGCCATGCCAGCAGTGGAGTAAAACATTGAATTAACCAATGTGAAAACATCACTATTACAACTCTTCTCTTTCTCTGAATCACCAAAGAGATGTTTCACCACACACATAAACACATTCTGAATGACTAAAAAGGTCCTTTATTAAGCAGAAACACCAAACATTTCCTGGTTCCATCTTGTCAAATGTGAGAGTTTTCTTTTCTTCTGGATATATTTGCACTTTTCACTATTTTCTACCATTTTATAGACTTAATGATTTATTGCTGTATAAGAAATCAGCACATAATGAAAATAACTGTTGGCCATAATCTGATTGTGTACATAGAAAGGGGGAAGAAAAAGGCAAAGAGAGAAAGACAGAAGTGGTGAAATAAAGGTCTCAACGTTTCATCACTCCCGACTGCTGCGCTGTTATTACTGCTAAATAACACAGACGACTGTCTGCTAAGAGACACAAAGACACACAAAGACACAAAGGGAAATATAACTGTGGGTATTTCCTTTAGTCGTCTTACCCTCTGAATTGACAATGATGATCCCCTGCACTCCCTTCTGGCCCTGGATCCTCTTCAGAGTTTCCTCTACCTCAGCCTGAGTGACGGCAACATGAGTTAGCATCATTTCATTTGGCTACTGAAGCGACAGAAATGCAACAGGACAACAACACGCAACACCAAACAATACGAGAACAGCAGCTCGGCCAAAGAACATGGGACTAGCTGCGGTCAATACTGAGAAAACACCCTGGAGAAGGCTGACTAGCTATGCCGTGCTAAAATGACAACGCCCGACTAGCATAAGTAAGCTAGCTACAGTTAGCAATGCATTCAAACCGCTCTTATACAACTTTACATTCACAACAGCCGGGTGGAAATATGAACACGTTTATGGAGGACACGCCGGGCACTCATCGTATCCTACCATTTTAACTGTGTGAGGAGAAAATCTGTGTCTCCGAGCTCAGCACAACAACAGCTAACAGTTCAGTTTTGTTGCTGGGAGAAGACAACTGAGGTAAACTTCCGGGTCAACGGAAGGGTCAATGCTGCGTTCACGGTCCAAGGCAAAAGTGGAAGACACGGGCGTCGTACTAAAATAGGTAAACACCATCAGTTTGGTTGCAATCCCAATTTTTCACCCCTAAGATACATTCTGTGGGACAACAAATACATCACTCACAAAAACAAGGAAACATGGATGAATAATGAAAACAGTTGCCCGCTTTACTAGATAAGAATGGACATTTTCTATCTTATGAAGATTTTCTACACAATTCCAGTTACATGTTGGAATATATATATTGACATGAACACTCATTATAAGTGTTATAGAAGTGAACCTCTTTATTTTTGAGAACAAAATGGCAGATAAGAGTATGTTTGTTATGTTTTTCCGTTGTTTATTTTACTCAAGAAATATCACACTCATAAAACAAAATGGCCAAATGTCACTCCAGATATATTGTAATGAATTTACATGTTTCAGTGCAGGAGCCCTGACAATGTAAGTAGATAGCTACAGTGTCTTTAATCTTATTTTCTATTCTCTTTCACTGTTATTTCTGTTATGTTGTTTAAAGAAAGAGAGAGATAGAGTGATGTGTGCAATATGTTATTTAGCTTTGGCAATAAAGTAACTTTAACTTTCATGCCAGTAGATCTTATTTGAGTTTGAATCTAAGTCCTACTAAAATGCCTTTTATCCAGACTGCCAAGCATCTAAACTACGTGTAAATCAACTCCCACTTATTAATATAAGTAGGAATTAATCATTTACAAATGAAATGAAATAAAACATTTTAATTATCTTCTCAGCTGATTTTGTTCACGGTCATGTCTCCTTTATGCTACCATTCTCACAGAAAAACCATTATTGTCTCCTCTATAATTATCAAATACTGAATTTCAGAAAACACATGTGAGGGACATCTAAAGTTATTTATTAACTCTCTTATTCATAAGTTATTTCCGACCAGCGTTCCTCACCAAATATAAAACTCCTGAAACACTCTGAAAACTCAGTTGATGACCAAATGTTTTTAAAAGCAGCAGTTTGAGCAGCTGCAGGCTCCAGAAGCGTTCGCGTTATTTATGTCTTTATTTTGCTGAAGGGTCTGCGTGTAAACAGTGTGGGCGAGGCCAGCAGCTGCGTCAAGTCAGACGCAAACAGACAACCGGGACAGGAAGTCCGGAGATGCTGCCTTCAAAGTAAAACTGGGGAGGCAGGTCATACACAGGAGGAGGAGGAGGGGGCAAAGAAAAAATACATTATTTAATTGTTGTAATTTGACATTCATGTTTTTGTCTCTCCAAAAGGACTACACACCCCTCCCCTCCATATTTGTACATTTTACACCATTTCTTCTTTTTTTTTTACTATTTATCTATTCTATTCTATATCTATCTGTTTTTACACCATTTTATTTATCTATCTTTTTTGGATATTTGGTTATGTTGTGTATATTGCATTTTTGATATTTCTTACCATGTTTACTGTCGTACTGGAGGGGTCAACAAAGCACTTCACCGCACAATGTAGAGATACGTTGAGTTTGTGACAAATAAACTTGAAACTTATTAGCTTCAGATAAACTGATAAACCCCCCGAAGGAATGATTACATATGGGCAGCTGACTGTTGTTGTAAGACAGACTTTAAAAATATGTGAACGCGTCCTTCGGGCTTTTATTTTGAAAACCATAACCGGAACCCCCCGTGACCCTTGCGGTCGCCGTTGCCGTTAACGGTCTTCATTCACTTTAAACGGGTCAAAGCGGCGGAGACATGGACGAGAAAGACGAGGATCTGGGTGAGCATCGAGCATGTTTAGTAAAAAGTTTTATATCGAGTCCAGACTTTATCTGCGGCCCGGTATTTGTGTTCAAACCGGGGCAGAAGTTTTTAGACCCCCGCCGTAACGCGACTCTGTGCTGCGGGGGTGTCTAACTTGTCTCTAACGGGGGGAGAGGAGAGGGTTAAACCGGGCTGGACACTTGTTTGTCTGGTTCACGCTGATTCAAATGCAGTTAAGTTGAGAACAGCAGAAGACTAAACCAGTTGTACCAGTGACTGGACTCCACACACCGAGCCACTGGTTAAACTGGGAATCAGCAGTGACTGGGCGCACAGTGGCGTTCCTCTGTTATCACAGACATTAGTACTGTGACTTTAAAGGACCCCCTTTATCTGTTGATTGGGTTTTATTTTATTTCAGGTTTGAATTAGAGGAGAAACCCTCTGAGATGCACCGTCTCGTTCTCACGGGGGTCCTCAGGCACAAAACACGGAAGATAACAAAAAACAATGTACTAAACATAAGCCTACATACATGCATGATAATAAATAATGCTGATAATAAATTAAACAACGACACAAAACAATTAGCATAGTAAATAAACAAGGACACACACACACCATCCCAAACCACTGCATCTGTTCAACACATAACAGACCAAAACACATTGGCAAAATATTATTATTACCAAATAAAAATGAAGGTAAATCAAAAACAAGAGCAAGTAGATGAAAGGGGAAAGTCCTGAGAGGAAGTCCTGGATCTGAGGGTTTAAACTGTGTGTCTGTGGATCTCAGTAGTTGTGACAACTTGTTGTTATTTACTGTTTAATATTCTTCTGGTCAGAGGATCGCTGAACTATTAACCCCGACTGTCCTGACTGTGATGGAGAGCTGCATCGTTTCAGTCCTTTTTCAACTAAAAATGTCAAACGTTTGCTGCCTCCAGCTTCTTAAATGTGAGGATTTGCTGCTTTTCTTTGTGAAGAGTCTTTGGAGAGTCTCTGTTGGACATAAGAAGCAAGTGTTAGCATTGATAGCATTGATAGCATTGGATGTTGATATTTAGGATTTTTTCCACAAGAAAAAGATGTAAACTCATTCCACTTATTGAGAGAGAGGAAGTCAGAGGCCGACGGTGGTGGACAAGGAGTTCTGACTCGTGACAGCTTCTCCACGCTGGTTTTGACCTCTTCAGGTGGGGGGGGGGGGGCTGGGAGCCTACTGGTGAAGGTACCACACTATCCCAACACTCCCAGGTATTTCTGTTGCTATCTCCTCATCATCATGTGTCCTGTCGATAAGAACAAAAAAGCCTCAGCACGTGATTGGACAACTCACACAGCGAATCAGTAACACACTAATAACATTAATAACCGCTGCATTGCATTATATACGTTTTACCTTGATGATGATGATGTTGTTGTTCGCTTCACCTGTTCTTTCCCCGCTGAGGAGTCAATATGTCCGCTGTGAAAAAAGAGAATAACGTAACATCGAGATTGAAATTGTGAGATTCCCTCAGACGGACAGGAGACGTACGAGACGGACGAGATGTCTGACAAATCAAACACGTCGGACGGGTTCAGTGTGAGGCTGCTGATTAACAGTTCGATTCATCGTTTGGTCTTAAAATTAAGAGAAATGAACCCAAAGATTTTCAGCGTTACTGTCACGTGAAACAAATCCTCACATTGGATTTTTCCTTGAAAGGTGACAGTCTAGTTGCACCTGTGGCTCCCTGCAAACGCTTGTTGGGCATGTTTCACTCTTCAGTCCAGTATTCTGGATGCATTGTCCCGTCGAAGGCTCAGTAACCAGGCCGTCTTTGTTCTCCCCTTTTTTTCACTCACATTCCTTCTCCCCCTCCCTCCCTCTCTTTTTATTTTTCTCTCTCTTAATGAGTCTCTATCTCCCTCCCTCCCTCCCTCACGCTGTTCTCACACTCCGTCCATCTCAGCCCAGATCTTTTCGGGGAAACACCTTCTCGCTGATATTTTTATCCCTCAGCCGGAGTTATTGTGTGCAGCGTGATGTAAGCGCGCTGCCTGTGTTGTATTTGTATCAGCAGCTTGAAGAAAACACGGCTAATGAAAAGCACTCTGAGGAGTAGCCGTTGTTGGGCTGCTAAGAAAGTATTTGTGTCGGGCAAAGTCATGACGCACACGGTGCCTCGGAAGTGTCTCAGTCAAGGCACTATTGTGTATATTTATGTAATATTACATTGCTGTGTAAAAACATGATATTGTTTGCTATTTTTCTGAGGTGAATTGAGCTGATTCTGCTGCCCAGCTGCAGTCAGGGAAGTTTAATATTAAAGATACACAGCAGTGAAATACAATAACAAGAAACACAATGACACGTGTATCCCTCTTGTTACGTAATCAGTAACAAGACATCAGATTTCATTAGAAACAGACTGTTGCTGTAGGAGTTATGAACTTGGGACATACACTTGTTGTGCTTACCCCTAACTTATTTAGTCTCTGCTGGTTGGCTGGAAAATGGTCCTGGCCAAGAAATAGTTCAGCACACAACACAGCGAATTGTCGTTTTTACACTTCAGTTTCTGCACAGATTAAGCAGACAGGATATAACATGTGAACTGGTGAGCTTTAGAGGTGCTGGGAGGAGGATTTTGTTACCTTTGGAGGGAGCCAGGCGAGCTGTTTCCCCCTGCTTCCAGTCTTCATGCTAAGCTAAGTTAGCCAGCTGCTGGCAGTCGCTTCATACTTAGTGTACAAACGTCGATTATTAATTTGAGGGCTAACATCAAAGGGAGACTCTCCAGGACTGTGATGAGAAGATTGATATGAAAACTGAATTTTGACTTTGTACCCTTTAACAGAGTAAAAATAGTTGTATTACTTGTTTGTTATATCAGTGGAAAGTTACACGTTAACAGTTAACACTGTAAGAAATGTTTTTATTGGCTTGTAATAAGCTCAAGTTGGCTGATGGTTAGTTATCAGTGCTTGTATTTAATGTTATAAGGAGAAGAGGAACATTGAAGTCACTACATCAGGGATCTGCTCCTTTTGAGGCGTGCTCTATTTACCGAAGTCACATGGATCCATTGAGTAGAAACCTACAGAGATGAACACACACAGGATGTTGGTAGAAACAGTGTTTGCAGTGTAGTTATTGTGCTTCGCCCTAACCTGCATGGACAATGGGAGGGGTGGGGTCTCCTGAGCCACTGTCAGAGTGTGGATAAGCTGAAGATTAATGTAGTTTCATGTGATTTATCGACCGTACAAACTCCTCTCGGAGCTGTTCTAGTATTTCGGTTTGGTCTCTTGTTGACTCGCCGTGCGCCCCGGTGGGAGGACAGGGTGTGGAGGTCCAATCCAGTAGATTCTGGTGTCCAGGATGTTTCATCTGCAGTCTGTAATTGCAGTGATGTTGTGCAGTGTCAAGCCACAGTTACGCACGGCAGAGCTGCTGGATAGATTTTGTGCAACCAGCACCAGACTGTTGCAAAATAACCTCAGAAAGCTTTGTGCTTATGTGCACATCAAACGTGTCTGATAATTGATTACACCACAGAGTCTCTTCTGCAGTGCGAATCAAATCAACGCGTTAAAGACAGTTTACACGGTCCAGTGAAAAATCATAGATGAAATCAAACTTCTCTCTCGGCTCATCACTCCCTCAGGACCGCCGGTGTCTCCATGATGATGGTCGAGGTCTGCGATGATGATGGGATCCATTTCATCGTGGTTTTCCCTCAAACAAACGAGAGTCATGTTGCAGTAATATGTTGATTGCTGATGATGGTCTGGTCTGTAACAGGAGTATGCAGGTAGAGAGATAGCAGGAAAGTAGAACCACGTAAACATTCTCAGTAGGTCAATGTTCTATAATCTGCTGTTGTGCCAAAAGATCATGAAGCTTAGTGACGTCAGTAATGAGTTACTGATATCTGCTGATGTTAAGTAATGTTAGTGTGGCCTGTCCAACGCGCCTCGTCTGTTACTTCAGGCTATAAGCAGTTTCCTGACAGCCTCTCCTAAAGAATGCACCCCCCCTTCCTGCCGTCACACTGACAGAAACACTGTCCACCCCTCCTTAGCATGTTGCAGAGAAGACAGTAGATTTCCACTGTCAGCACATGACTTCTCTGTCATCAAAGCACATTTAAGGGAATAAGGAAAAGAAACAGAAGGTCAACCTGGGGGGGGGGGGGGGGGGGGCTTTAGAGGGAAAGGATTGATTTGAAGCATGCGAGCGTCTGCAATCTGTGGTCAAGTTTCCATCACAATTTAGTGCAAATGTAACAGGATTTACAGAAAATCACTAAAAGAAAAGCTGAATTAATGCGTGTTTGTCCACCACGGTTATGTGAACGTTGGCCGCATCGAGATAAACAGCTGGTGGAGCTGATTCTCCTGTCGCTGCCTTAAACCATCGCAGAGGAAGAAGAGGACTCGACGAGTCATTACAAGAGCTCAAACATGGAGAACCGCGTGGAGAACGTGATGGAAATATGACATTTCTGTCGTGAGGAAGGTTACAGCCTCCTCATCGCTCCACACAGAGCTGATGTTGTCCGCTCGGCACATTCTGCTTTTCCACCACAGCCAGTGTAAAAGCGTTTTCGTGATATTTTGATCTGTCTGTTTTCGGTGTTTCCACAACGCGCACTTTGAACAGGTGGATGGAAACTCGCCTGGTGAAGGAAAGAATAGAACTTCATCTATCATCCTGCGGTGTGAAACGATCTCTTCTTTACCTCTTCTTTTCAGGTGCATTCGATCCAAACATACCAGAGGAGGGTCCTTCAGCTCCCCCCCCTGGCTGGCTGGATGACGTACATGGATACCAGGGCCACAAAGGAGGAGGTGAGTCTTGTGTTCTCTTCTGCTTTCTCTTGTTTTTTTCTTTAACATTTCCCAACCGTCATCTCCTCTGTTTTTGTGTTTGTGTTAATGTGTATGTCCAGAGGATGATAACCCATTGTATCCACCTCCCCCTGCCTATAACCCCCAGCCTGAACTCAACAGGAACACTTTGGTGCCCAATGTCAGGTAACACACACATCAATAATTCACATTATTTATTAAATACTTTGCTGATGATTCTGTGCTTAATCCTAATTGAAAATGAAGGCATGAGGGGATAAAGGATGTGCACACCGTGTGTGTTGGTGTGTTTGCTCCTCCAGGGTCCCCACAGTATCGGAGGACGTGGCCAGAGATGCCCTGCTCAAGTTTGTGGAATCGAAATGGAGGTACAGCTCCAAACCTGCCAGGAACCTCACCTTCAAAGAGCTCAAACCCGTCACTGTGTACAGGGTAGGAACATACGTATGGATGAATATGTTATCTTTCTAATATCTAACCTGGACCAGCATTACATGTGTGTGTGTGGGGGGGCACATTTTTGGTGGGGCTTTAAACGTTTTACTTCAAACGGAGCTGAAATTTGAATTCTCCTCAGTTTTTGTGTAAGGAAATATAAACTATAATCATGCTAATGATGCTAAGGCTAGCTATCTCACTTTCATTGGTCCAGTTGTAGTGATGTCAAAGCTCCCAGCAGCAGGTGGTCCCGTGACCTCAGCACTTCATACCTGTGATAATAGTGAGTAACTGGTGTGCGGAGTCACAGAGTAACACAGGGGGTGCTGCGCCTCATGTGTTCAGATGTTTAGGTGCCATCCAAATGCAAACCACATACAATGACTGCAGAGTGTTTTGTATTCTGAAATAAAGCACACCTTCCCAGAATCCACCTCAGCTTTAAGAGAGGACTTTCAGGGGGTATTAACTGCCACTGTGAATCCATTGACCTGACTGCGTGGCAACATGAATCCAGTGTTTTCTGATTGTCTTCCTTCTGCAGTATCGACTGGAGACCTACACTGAGACCAGAACCAGCGCCTGGCAGTTTGAACCCTACAATGGTAAAACGTTACGAAATGTGCTCTTTCCATGACGGATAAGATAAACACGTGTGTTACCATCTAGTGTGGTTTGTTAATGAGATAATGTTCCCAACTGACTAACTAGCTGATAACTAGTGAACAAGACTGAGAGTCTATAGCCACGCTAGCAGCTCTGTGAGGCTGTGCTGAGACACTGTGGTGCTTTGAGCTAAATGCTAACATCAGCATGCTAACACGCTCACAGTGACAATGCTAACGTGCTGATGTTCAGCAGGTATAATGTTTACCGTGCTCACCAGTTTAGTGTTAGCATGCTAACATTTGCTAATAAGCGCTAAACACACAGTACAGCTGAGGCTGATGTCATCAGTTTTGCAGGTTTTGGATAAATTAAAATGACCTGATGATGGCGCTAGATGACAGGATGTCAGGGGATCACCAAGGTGACGGATACATCATGTCTGCACCACAGCAGTGGGCAGACCGACCAACATTGCCCTCCCTACAGACACGCCGCTAATATTTGATGCTAAAGCACTTCCAGGTGACTTTTGTTGCCAGAGCTGCGAGATTGCAAATCTTTTTTTTGTGGTGTACTTATACACACAGGAAGAGTATTCAGTCACATCAGACGGTACTTGTACACTGGCCGGTTAGATGAATCAGCGCTGACGGCAGTTGAAAGTACCGCTCGTCTTCGTGAACACTGTTGTCCTGTTCTTTTCTTCGAACAGGGCAGGTGGTGGATGGTCCTCAGTTTGGGATGAGCCCCCCGCCGTGGGACATTCCTGTGTCGTTGCCTCAGAGATACACCGACATGGTGGAGAAGGTCCGCGTGCCACACTCATCCTTCGTGAAGGTACAGCTCGTTTTTTTATTACTGTAGACAGTCAAGCTTTCTCTGCTTCCCTGATTTGCTATTGTTGTCGTCTACGTTTGTGCTCTTTGTATCAAATGAACATGCAACTGTGCTTGTGTGTGTGTGTGTGTGTGTGTGTGTGTGTGTGTGTGTGTGTGTGTGTGTGTGTGTGTGTTTAGCTGTGTCACAAGTGCAACGGCTGTGGAAGAACTCGCTGCATTAACTGCCATGGTAGAGGCCAGGTGAGATGTCTGACTACATAGTTGTCATCGCTAACCATGAAACACATTTCTCAGTATAGATTTTAAATTTCTGAATGTTTGATTTGTGTTTTTCTTTTATGTTTCTTTGCCCTTTTGTACAAAATTGAGATGAAAGGACAGTGGAAGCTGTAGAGTGCACCTTCACACATTGACAGCAATGAGGGACTTGAACATATATTATATATATTATATATATTATATATCTTTTTACTTCAGTTTATGAAATTAACATTTGTTTGACACAGAAACCGATTTTTGCTGTTGAGGTTAATAACACATTAGAGCTGCATCTAACTATTAATGTTGATGTTATGATTGTGTTTATTGTAGAAGAAAAATGCTTCCCTCACAAACAGTCCAGTATCCAACGATATTCAGTTTACAGAAGCCACCGAGAGCAGCACATCCTCGCAACTGAGCTACAAATGTTTACTTGAAAAATGTCGTAAATGTGTCTCATATGATATTTTATCTGCAGATCATTTTACAATGTAGTTAGCACCAGATTTTGTTTAAAAAAAACTATATTTGTCTTGCAGGCGAGATCCTCCCAACAGGAGGTCACAGGAACACCAGACCCTCAGTGTATCTCACTGTAGCTTTAGCAAAGAATAACACACTGAGCTCGCTGAAAAACAATAGTATGGCCTCATAACAATGTGGAAAAGATGCCACCTCTGTTAAGGCAGTTTCCTGCTGGACACATAACTCAAACCCTCCTCTCATTTTGCAGAAGCGTTGTACTTTCTGCCACGGTCATGGTCGATCCAGGAATAAGCGTTGCACCTCCTGTCATGGCCGAGGTCGCAAAAGGTGGGAGCCTGCCTGCGCTCTTTTCCGTCTCTCTGTCTGAATTTCCGTCTCCGTCTCGCAGATGCGTTGTTCAAGCTGTAATAGCAGAGGATACAAAAGGCGGCCTAGGAATCACAAGCGGTCGTCCAGGAAGACGCGTTGTGCTTCTTGTAGCGGGAGAGGCGAGAGGAGGTGAGAGAAGAGTTTGGACAGTGAGATAAGAGCGTGTAGAGCAGAGCAGAGCAGAGCGCTTGATTTCTCCTCAGTTTTATTCAGGTTTTTCCTTCAAGTTGTCCCCCGTCTGTATATACCAGGGGTTACTCTACATATCTGACAGTCGATGTTGTGCGTCATGAGTAGCTGTCGATGATGTCCCGATAACACAGCTCCTCCGTCCTCGCGTCTCTCGCATCTCCACTGGGAGGAGCTACGATGCGAGGAGGAGACATGAGAGAGGGAAGCAAGGAGCCATGTTAGCCAAATGTAAAGCAGAAAGGGGGGGGGGGGGTGATGACAGTGGAGGGAGTTGTCTAGCACGCTCCTTATGTTTCTACACTTTATTCTTGCTGTACTTTCCACCAAGCCATCTCGGTGTCAGACGTCTTCCTGTCTGCGGCTCTGCTTGTTTCTTCATTTATTGTTCTGTGACGTTCATGTGCGAACAGGCTGTAGAGAGTCTGAGCCTTCATCCCTCCCTCACCCCCCCAGGTGTATCTCCTGTCACGGCCACGGCTACAAGACCTGTTCTGTTTGTCACGGCAGCCAAAACCTGCTGCATTTCATCCAGCTCACTGTCACATGGTATGTCACACACACACACACACACACACACACACACACACACACACACAGTCTGTCCAGATTCCTTCTTCTGCACGTTTCTTTATCTGTTTGTGTTTATGTGTGTGTGTGTGTGTGTGTGTGTGTGTGTGTGTGTGTGTGTGTGTGTGTGTGTGTGTGTGTGTGTGTGTGTGTGTAGGAAGAACGACATAGCTGATTTCATTCCAGACCGCCAGCCTGACTTCCCTGACAAGAAGTTTGAGAAGGTGACAGGAGATCCTTTCTTCATCGATGAGAGTCTTCTGGTAAAAACAAGACCTTTGTTTTATTTTTATTAGGAAGGCGCATCAGATGCTACTGAAGCGTCCATCCGTTCAGTCCACACCGACTCCAGTCTCAGTCCTCAGGACCAGCTGTCCTGTCAGCATCATAGCTATCGGCCGGATGAACCGTCTTCACCACGAAGAAGAAGAAAACTGCCTTGATTGATCATTAGAATTAGTGTTAAAGTGGCTATAATCTATGTTTTTATAATAACAATGTATGAAATGACAATGTGAAAACAGTGTGACAGTGTGAGAGGACCCTCCGGTACTGACGAACCTACTGGGAACCATCAGCTGAGCCTGCAGCTCCCCTCGGCTTCACGGAGCTTTATTGAGTTTTATTTGTTTATCTGTCCGGCTACAACTTCACTATCCTGGTTCTCTCTCAGCTCCTGGTCTATCTGTCCTGGTTCACTCTCAGCTCCTGGTCTATCTGTCCTGGTTCACTCTCGGCTCCTGGTCTATCTGTCCTGGTTCACTCTCAGCTCCTGGTCTATCTGTCCTGGTTCACTCTCAGCTCCTGGTCTATCTGTCCTGGTTCACTCTCGGCTCCTGGTCTATCTGTCCTGGTTCACTCTCAGCTCCTGGTCTATCTGTCCTGGTTCTCTCTGTCCTGGTTCTCTCTGTCCTGGTTCACTCTCAGCTCCTGGTCTATCTGTCCTGGTTCTCTCTCAGCTCCTGGTCTATCTGTCCTGGTTCTCTCTGTCCTGGTTCTCTCTGTCCTGGTTCACTCTCAGCTCCTGGTCTATCTGTCCTGGTCTATCTGTCCTGGTTCTCTCTCGGCTCCTGGTCTATCTGTCCTGGTTCACTCTCAGCTCCTGGTCTATCTGTCTACAGAAGTTCTGTTGAGTCGACGAGGATAAACTCATTTGGACGCTTTGAAACACTGATGTGGATGACAATGACATCCCCATCAGCTGTACTGTGTGTTAAGTGCTAATTCGGAAATGTTATCATGATGTTAGCATTCAGCTCAAAGCACGGCGTCACAGAGCTGCTAGCATAGCTGTAGACTCTGGGTCTCGTTGATTGAAGTCTGTGTTTCCCCCTCCGTGTCCTGCCAGGTCTACCCGATCCAGGGTTTCCCCGATCAGGAGATCTGCGATATTTCTACAAAAATGATTAACGAACACCTTAATCGCTTCGGTTCCACCAGCCGCATCCTGCAACAGGTACGTCATTCTGTGTCTCTCTCAGTCTGGATGTCTTGCTCCTGTGTTGGAGGGGGGGGGGGGCTTTAACCTGAGATACCTGCTTCTCAACTGTACTCCAAACACACAAAGTGAAAGTGCAAAATTCATCCAAATTTAAAAGCTCAGTCGTTCATTTAGACGAGATCTGACATTTTATATAACGTTTGGTTTGCGTTATTAGTGATGCTAATGCTTTTATTTCTCTCTGCAGCGTCAGACCATCGAGCTGGTGCCCCTGACTCACGCTTATTACACCTACAATGGAAAAGACTACAGCTTCTTTGTCTATGGAATGGAGAACAAAGTCTTTGCTGCCAAATATCCCTCCGCCTGTACTATTTTATAAGTCACATGTAGACATATTGTTCCCATATTTAATCCCATGCTCCTGAAAATACATGTTCATGTTTAACACGGGTCATATGTGTACATTCACACAAAGGGCCCAAAGCTGAATCAACCTTTTAATGTACCTCCATGTATTCACCAAAAATCTGTTATTGTGATATTAAATTTAAAATGAACCACATTAACCCTTCATGATTAATCTCACATGTGCTCCAGTTTAATCCACCGTTAACATCCGGCTGGTAGCTTTTAGGTGCCTAAAATGACTGAATCAGTTCCATCAAATTCATATTGTTATTGCACTCATTCCATTTCCCTCTCCTTCTCACACATGTTTGTTCTAGCACTCCTGGTTTATGTTTGCCCGATAGCTTTGGCTGAAACTTGGTTCAGACACTTTTGGTGATCCTCTGGCTTTGGATCTATTCCCAGTCTATAAGTTTTGTGACCAAAAACCTGCAAAACTACAGACGTTCCCTTCGGCCTCAGCTGTACTTTGAGTTTAGTGCTAATTAGCAAATGTCAGTGTGCTGATACTTTAAACTAAGATGGTGAAACATTATACCAGCTAAACATCAACATCCTAGCTTTGTCATTGTGAGCACGTTAGCATGCTGACATTAGCATTTAGCTCACTGCACAGGCGTGCCTCTCAGGGCTGGAGACTCTTGTGTTAGTTGGTGGTTGGGTGGGCAACATGTGGATATATATATATATATATATCGTTCATTTTACTGTATGAACTATTCATTTTATTTCATTGCATCAGACATTTTACCCACGATGCCTGTCGGGCTCCATGTAATCCAGCCACTGAATGTGTACTAACATCCACCACTACCTCTCTATGGTCAGAATATTTGCTGCCTGAACATCTGGTGCTTACTTTTTGGCATTTAGTGCTAAATGCTTTTCCTTCAGTTGATCAAATGATAACATCCTTGAGTCAATCAAAACTGTCAAATACTCTGGTTTTATTTCTCATGGACTGAACCGACACTCGATGTTGACATTACTCTCTCCAATATTTTAGACTGTATTTACTTTCATTTTTTCAGACTACAAACAGTGAAAGGTCAGATATAAATTCCCGTCATTATTTCTCCTCTTTTGTTATTTTAACAGCTGTAACATCTCTTGCACAAGGTGACCGTTTGTAGAACTACATGACTGATGATGTGCAAAGCTGGTAAATCAGATACAGCTCATGTATTTTGGTTTTGAATGAGACTCAGACTTGATTTGATCTAGATTTTCTTTGGATCTAGTGTTGGTGGTCTGGATTCCCGGCTCTCTGTTAGATCATTATTACCTAATTAGATTAAAGATGAAAAAATATAGAATTATGAATGTACAATTATTTTTAAACTAGGTGAAATGGTTGTCAGCAATATATTGTGAAAAGCTTTGAGGACATTTGGCTGCAATTTGGTACCAGAACAGCTCTTGGATCAGATGTTTGTTGACTGTTTCAGAAGTAAGAAAACCTCATTCAAAATCCCATTGCCATTTTTAACATTTTATTTGGATGAGGGCGATGGTTTTTTAAAATTAATATAATCAATATTCATGTTTTTAGTGGCCTTTAATGGACACCGTCTCCCATAAGCTGCAGACGTTGAGGGCTCAGACATGAAATAAGAGCAGGACGTCAGGCGACGTGTCATTTTTCCAGCCTGTTTATGATGAACGACTGTTTTTATTCCTTTCAGCTCAGGTTTCAATATGCATACAAATGTACATAGAAAAGATCCAGACGTTGGTATCTCAGTTTACATATGCAGCAAATATTCCCTCATCTTTTATGAAGGGCGCAGCTTTCACCTTTTTTGTACGCCTGACCATGTCTCCGCAGGTTTTACCACTTTGAATTTTATATGTAAAAGAAATAAATATTTTATTAGGACAAGTAAGAATAAGCTTATTGACCAAACTTCCTCGTGCTTTCTGTGTTTTTCTTCACTTTTAAAGAGGCTTTTTAGACCTCTGCATACTCTCATGTAATCCAGCCAGCTCTGTCTTCTGCCTTATTACACTTACATATTTCTAACTAATAAAAAAAGTGTTATTATTTGATATAACATAATACAACCTGTCAAATGTGTTCAGTAAACATGTCACAAATAAAGTTCATAATAAAGTTCTGTTTGTGTCTGAGTCCCTGTGAGAACATTTGAAAAGGTTTCTTCTAAAACGTGCGGAAACATTCTGGGAACAAATCGGTGAAAAACATCAAGGACTGCCCGTTTTTCCGGATTGTTCTGTTCTCGCTGCTTGTCAGTCCTCAGTGACGTGTGATGCCACTGCGTCAGAGTCTGGCGACATTAATCAGAGGGGATACAGGAGAACAGACACTCGAGGACTGAACAAGAGCTGTGATCCAGCAGCTTCCTGATATTAATGCTTGTGTCAGTCGATATCGTTGCTTTGTTTAATCTCATTCCACATTCAAGGAGACGGCACAGGATGTTCAACAATCACGGAAAGATTGTGAGATTTTGAGGAACCTTGTCTGAGTAGCTGTGTCCATATTTCAGTGGTAAAATGTTGATCTTTTGTTTATTTGTAGAACGATATTTTAAAAACACGATGAGATTATAAAATACAACATGCGTAGTTTAGATTAATTCCGTGGATCCCAACTTTTTGGCTTGTGACCACTTAGACAAAAGAGGTCTGGGGTCCCTTGTTGTGTTTCAGATGTCTCTCAGTTATCAGTTCCACCAAAAAGACATTTCCCCTCTAAACTTCTCAGATGGGTTCATTTAAAAACTCTTTGAGGCCCACAGAAGTCAAATCAATCAAATGTTTCACACAAAAGAAAGTCAAGACATGAATACAGATCTGTGTAGCACAACTTTGTTTCTTCTTCTCTCCTCCAATCATCTCACGACCCCTCAGATTTATCTTGTGAACAATAATATGATATATAATAATATATCAGTCGCACCATTTCATCTTTTTATCTTTTTATTTTTAGACTGCTGGTAACTTGTGAAACCTCATTAACCAATTTAAACCAAATGAAGTTCAAGTGAGTAGAATTACACACACACACACACATATATATATATATATATATATATATATATATATATATATATACAGTGCTTAACAAATTTATTAGACCACCTGTCATAAAAATGAGAAAACACAAATATTCTAATCTGTCAAAAACTTGTTTCAAACAAAAAATTGTATTGTTATTTATTAGGCAAATAACAAACTGGAACAACTAAATAGTCCTTAATCACATATATTAACCAAACATCTTAATATTCTGTACGAAAATGTGATATATATATATTGCACCAAAGGAGTACAAGTGCATTTAAAAGCCTTCAGTTCTGTGTTAACAAATATCCCCACATGGGGGCGCTCTGGTTATAAAACGATGGCTCGCAGGATGTCTGAAGGCATGTTTGCTGACATCATGTGCTGTGGGAAATATAGCAACTCGAACTTGAGAGCCAAAGTTTGAGTTAAAGAAAGAATTAGCAGCAGGTTGAGGAAAAATAAGTAAAGCAACAGCGTTTCTCCTTGAAGGGATTTCTGCAACACGTTAACAACACGTTCTTCTGTTTGAGAAAGAAACTACTGCGTTTACTCAAGCACTGTACGTAACTGCACTCTTGAGGTACTTTTACTCATGTATTTGAGTATTGTGCAGATGTTTACTTCTATTAGAATACATTAGCCTACTGCATTAACAGCTAGTTACTACTTTGCTGATTGACTTTTACAAGTTAAACATATAATAAGATGCTTTACTTCACATTAAACTACATCTGTAGTAGTACTCACAACATGTGTAGTAGTAAAGTAGTTTGATGTAGCACCATCTGGTCCAGATACATTAAAATGCTCAACATTCTGCATGATGAGTATTTTTACTTTTAGTACTTTTTTGATGAGGATACTTCCATGTGTACTTTTATGTGAACTTTTGAATGTAGGACTTTATTCTGAAGGAAGTATTTTTACTATGTGGTACAGAATGTTGTACTTGTATTTAAATGAAGGCTCTGAAAGCTGATGTTCATCCTTCTGACCAACTTTCTGTTTTTCACGATTTCTCACATTTACAGACTTCATTTATGTGAAATTGTGTCTTTTGTTTCTCTCTTTTTGACGAAGCTTAATATTGAAAATATTTTTTAATACTGAATCTGCTTCTACTGAATATTACTGAAAGTTTGTTTTCGTTTAATTTAATCTTATTTAAAATGTGATTATGGTTGTTCTACACTGTTTTATTGTATTTTAATGATTTGTTTGCCACCTTTTTTTTTTTTGTTTAAATGTTTTTTTTAATACATACAATTTGGTGTAAAGCACTCTGAGCTGCATTGTAGTAGATATGAGTGTGATTTGACCATCTTGAAGAAGCCGGAGCTTCCGAGCAGTCCGTGAAGGCAGCAGCAGCAGCCGCGGAGGGACGGTGTGATGAGGGTGAAGCGGCGGCTCAGCCCACATGTGTTCAGTTTGTTTAGAGCGTGTGGAGCCTTCAGGTGACCCGACTCTGAACTGTCCGGTAGCCGCCGCATCACGTCCAGGATCCTTCCTGCGGAATAACCGAGAGTCCAGAGATCCGCGTCCCGACACAAAGTCCTGCTCGGTGAGTTTAGAAGTTCAGTTTTATTCTGAAATGTGTCTGCAGGCGCCACTTGATGCGCTGCTGCGTCTCTGGAGGAAACAACGGGAGAGTGAACGTGACTCTGGTTGGAAAAGGAAGTGAATTAAAACGCTGCTGATGTTAGAAGAGACGGCTCACTTCTTCTCTTTCATTCCACTTCACAATCTTCACAAAACGTCCACATCAAATCTGTTGGTCTGTGTCAGTTGAGAACTCATCCAGGTGTGTGTTAGGAGGTCTGGTTGTCACTGAGAAGTTTCCAGGGTCCCTGAAGGATATGTGGGGTTATTAATGAGGTTCCCGGAGATTTCTATGGTCATTGAGGATGTTTCAAAGGTGGAGGACAGGTGGTCACTGAGGACTGTCCAGGTGTCCTTGTGGAGGTTTTGGTGGTCAGTGAAATGTGTCCAGAGGCGTTTGAGGTGGTTCAGCACAAATTACTGAATCATCCCTACAAGAAAGTTTAGTCATGTGTTATATTTTTACTGTGTGGACGCGTGGTGGACAGTGGGGACATGGGGGACAGTGTGGACAGTGGGGACAGGGTGGACATATTGTTGGTACCAGACGTTCTCAGAAAGCAGCCGTTCCTTCACACGTTTCTGCTTCTTGCCGGTGACGTGATTGAAGTTCTTCTTGAGATGATGGTGGAATTTTTTGTACAAGCTGCTGAGTCCAGTCAGAGACCGAAGTTTCCTCGGGTCAGTTCGGGAGGACTGGTCCGTCCCTCACCTCCAAACATGTCTCAGATGCTGAAGACAGAACTGTGTCTCTGCTGTGAGTAAACCTCCCCCAATTGTCCGCTGCCTTTCCTGTTATGGAGTTCAACACCCCCTCTGCTGTACAATCTGTGAGTGGGACTGCTGTTTCCTGTCCTGTGTGTGTGTGTGAGTGTGTGTGTGTGTGTGTGTGTGTGTGTGTGAGTGTGTGTGTGTGAGTGTGTGTGTGTGTCAGATTGTTGTTTTCCTGGCTGCATTGTGTCATTGTGTCTCCTGCTGCTGCAGTGATGATAATGCAGTGACGCTGACACGCAGCCACCTGTGGGATGTGTGTGTTTGTGTGTTTGCATTTGTACATTTACTCAAGTGCTGTACTTTTTAGGTACTTGTACTGTATCAGAAGTGAAAAAGACTTCAAGAATCATCTGGAATTAAAGTTTAGAGCTGCAACTGACGCTCGTTTTCATTATCGATTAAGCTGCTGATTATTTTCTTGATTCATTTCACAAAATAGTGAAAAATGTCCGTTATCATTTTCAAGGTGTCTTCAAATGTCTTGTTTTATCCAAAGATACTGGACAAAACAAATGATCCAGAAGAGGCTTGGAAAATGACCTGTTAACAGGTTCCTTTAAATCAAAAACAAGACGAAACATTATAAGATTGAGGTTTTTGAACTCTTTGTAAAGTATTTGAAATCGGCTCCAACTCGACAAACTACAACAAAAATGCTGCTCACTAACTCTGTGAAAGGGCCCATTCTGCATAATGAGTACTTTAACTTTTGATACTTTAAGTACGTTTTGCGGTGTATCACTACTTTTACTTCAGGACATTTACCACAAGAAGTCATAACGAAGCTGTTTGACGTCGTCTTTGTCAGAAACAGTAAACTGTAAATGAGCTAAGAGCCCGTTAAAGCTTCTGTCCTGTCTGTAAATAGAGGCTGTACTGTATCTGTGTGCCTACTGAGAGCTGAGTGGAGCCTATTTAAGCTACTTGACTCCTCTCAGTCAGGGTCCTCCAGTGGAGAGGGGTCTCACGCCAGCTTCATCCAGCCGGCCGCTGAGTGAAGTGTGTAAAAATGATGTAAAACTAAACATCCACGCTCATGGAGAGCTCGCCGAGCACGCGGCGGCCTTTTTACTCATGTTTTTAACAGCTGAATCGAGTCCAAGACTAGAATCAACAAAGACTCCAGATAACAAGTCTTATCTGATGGCTGTTGGCCAAAGACACCAGAAGTTCAAAGCTGCAGCACTTTCTTTTTATTGGGGGGGGGTTCAGTGACTCAAGCAAAGTAGCAGCGTCGAGAGCTAAGGTAGATCTAACTATACATCTGGAGACAAAGTCGAGTGGAGCTGTTGGTCTCATCAGTGTACGGGACAGCAGACCATAAAGGCCTTTAGATACCCTTTGAGGACGGCTTCGGAGTCCTCCAGAAGACAAAGACACTTCCTGTCATATAATGTTGCAGCCAAAACAGACCTGGAATCTGAAACAGTGAAGCTTCTTGCTTTCACTCAGCCAGTTTTCTGTATTTGAAACAGTTGAATAAAAAGATGCCAAAAGCACCGCAGAGGTTGTTCAGTGTTTTCCTTCTGGTCTTGTAGGAATGAGACTTATTATCGTTGGAAGCTCTTCATTGCTCACGTTACGTCGCCACCTCGATCCTCGTCTCAGATGTTGTCCTGATCTCTGAAGTTTGTGTCTTAATCCAGAATCTCGTAACACGTCCAGGTGCAACGGTTGAAAAGTGTTTAAATGCATTTCTTCTCCTTGTAACAGAGTATTTGTACACTGCGGTGCTGCTACTGTTGCTTAGGTAAAATGTCTTCTGAGTACTTCGTCCACCACTGGAGCAGACGTACACTCCGACAGGACTCGCGCTGGCTGCTGGGATCGAACCTGGAAGGTTTCTCTAACCTCTGCAGGCCTGAGTTGTGTTGTACAAGATCAGACGCTGTCTTTCTGTCTCCCCCAATGTGCTTCTCATTCTCCACGGATGTGAGGATCTCCTTTGAGAACGCCCCGATTTCACACAGGTTGTGCAGGTCTGTTTTCCATTCTGTTCTTTCTGCGTTTGACGCCAGTTCTTCCTTCATCTGACCTCTCGATCTGTATTACCCCCCCCCCCGAGGCAGAACGTGTTCGGATCAAGATTTGCTTTCTCGTGGAACTGAGAATCAGTTGTCTCTGCGTTTAGGCCCCTTTCAGTAAAATATATGCATCCTGAAACAACTATAGGTTCGTGCACACTCTCGTATTTACACGCACACTCCTTTAAGACTTGTTTCTGCTGCGTTTCTGTCGGTCTAGTACGCCTAACAGAGTGTGTGTGCAACTAACATCACTGTCCACGAATTATACGTGTACAAATACGAGTCCACAATCCCAGAATCCCAAGGTGACGTCTTGTTTCGTCAGACCAACGAGCTGGAAGCAAAGAATATTCAGCATTTTTTCCTTAAACCTCGCCTTTCTGTTCCCGACTGACTGATTCATTTATTTTCACTATCGATTAATCTGCTGATTATTTTGTTAATTGTTTTGTCTAAGCCTGTTATAATTTCCCAGAACTCAAGATGACGCCTTTTAAATAATAGTGAAAAATATTCAGTTAACTGTTGACAAAGAACAGCAGCAAATTCTCACTGGAACCAGCTGATATTTGGCATTTTTGCTTGAAAAATGTTCTGCCGATCGACTAATCGATTAATCAACTGATTGTTGCAGCTGTAGACTGATTGATCGACCAGTTGTTTCAGTACTAAAGCGTATGTGTGTGCTTTGATTGGCTCAGGCAGGCGTTCTAATTTGTAACTGCAGTTCTGCGATAACAAAATACAAATCTCTGTGAAGCTTTTATTTGACCTTTAACCCTCTGCATCCATAAACATCTCATCACATCCATGTGTCCCCGCTGCACGATAAAGACTAATGTGGGCTGTTAGAGTGAGTTAAGACTTCTGGCTCTTTGAGGCCGAAGTGGGACAGAGGCAGAATGAGACTTTACATCACTTTTAATGGAGGAGCTGACAACGTGCATCGAGTCAGTATCAGCGACGTGGCCTATTTCACAAAGCCACTTGTAAACTTTTTATATCCTCAGTGGGCAAGTTTACATTAGCGTGGGGAAAGTAGACGAAAAACATCATGCAGCGGTGATAAACGTCGGTGGAAATTCCTTCACAGGTTCTTTGGCTAACTTAAAGATGCAATAAATGAGGTTTTTATTACCTCGTAGAGTCGATTATCTGTAGTGTGTGTGTGTGTGTGTGTGTGTGCAAGGCTTTCATTGGGTTATTGATACATACAAATGATTTATTGATTGACAAGCAAACATTCCCTGAACCAGAAAGATAAAAGTCCAGCTTTAAAGGGATAAATATAAACATTATGCCTAAAAGAAAATATCGCTAATATTCAGAAGAAAAATGCTGAAACTGTCACAGTCTCCCTCGTTTGAGTCAAACTTCCATTAATTCTCATATAAAAGCCTTTTAACATTTAATAATTCTGTAGGTTTTTCACATTAAAAGCATACCAATAATGGGAACTGAAACGGAAAACAGACAAGTGAAAGGACGGATGTTAACTGGTGGATGAAAACAGTATTTCTGTCCAAGAAGGGAAACTGAAAGCGGCAGAGTGGCGAGTATGACGCGACTCTTCTGTTGCACTGATGAAATTAGTCATGTGGAAGTGAGCATTAATACTGAATCTGTCAAGACAAAAGGTAAACGGAGGTCTTTCTGAGTTTACAGGGATAAAAGCCTGTCTCTAATGTGAACCTGTTCCAAATAAAGGCTCAGTTCTCTGCCCTCGAGGCCACGATTGGAGGATTTACGGTAATCAAAAACAGGCTTTTGAATTTTACCCTCCGACTCTGGTGAAATACTTTTTAACTCTAATGATGCTGCCACTGGATTTCATTAGATTTTGGGTCCTGAACTGAAAACATTAACTAATTGTCACTTCCCTGATAATTGATATTAATCATTACAGTTATTAATCATCTGAGGTTTAAAACATCTGCACACGCAGTAGTTAGATTCCCATAGATCCCTATATAACTGGCTGTTACAAATGTTGAACAAGATTGATGATAAAACAATATGAAGCCCTGTGTTACACCCCAACCCAGCTGCACACACACCGACCTAATGTCACTGCTGCTAATGAATGAAATCAGGTGTTCTCTTTTCTTTTGAAGAAACCCAAACTTCCCACCACGTTTATAAAATACCCGAAGCCCCTCGCCCATGACATCATGTCTCCCTCTGTACGGACAGTTTGTACATTCGGTCCATTTCTGATGTGGAGTCATAGTGAGAGAAACTAGGACTTTCAGTTGTGGTGATTCCCAAAGCAAGTGTTAGAATTAGTCCTTGGTTGGGTTATAATTGAGTCTTTGCTATTAGAGGCGTAGAAGCACAGAAATCCCAGCAGCTTCTTTGGTGTTTCCCTTTTTTGTGTCATATATGTATTTAAAGATATAACAAAGCAGAATGTTTCATCTTGCATCATCTAATCTCATCTTAAATTGTACCATTTTGTGTCCCATGCTCTTTTCATCCAAACACATAAAAACTAAACTCAGAATAAAGCGTGAAATGTAGATGTGGAACCTGGATCCTTAGCTTCTTCCTCCAGCCCCTTCTGTGGAATCCTGAGGCATTCCCAACCCAGATGGGATAATTAATCTCTATGTTATGGGTCTGCCCCGGGGTCTCCTTCCAGTTGGACATGCCTGAAATACCTTCTTCGGAGTCCAGGAGGCATCCTGATCAGATGCCTAAGGCCGCATGTATGAACAATGTGTTTCTTTTTTCGTTACTCTGACCTCCGGACTGTAGCTGACTGTTGGTCAGGGCCTCACCATCAGGCCCAGCTCCATCTTACCCTCACTGGGGAACAAGACCCTGAGAACTTTAACTGCTTCACTTGTGGTAGCAACTCATTCTCAACCTGGCTAATCCACCATTTACCAGCACAGTAATGTGGCCCTTCATCCCGGGAGGTGCGGACCCTCGTCCCTACAAACCAAATCTGGCTGCACCTGGACATAAATCATGATCAGAATCTGTAATAAGGCACAGGCCTGGCAGACCACAACAGCCACTACAGAACCGTCTTGACTTAGGCTGCGTTCAGGATCAACTTTTACTAGATGCTGTTGAACCTCAGTTCACTGGAACTGGCAGGTGACCATCAAATACATGGAATGATTAGCGCCATGATCATTTTCTCTTTTCTGAGAAATTCTTCCTCATAATATTACAAACCACTGTGCAGTGTTTCAGCATCTGATAGGCCTTGAAACTCATGCATGTATTATTCCTCCATCATATTTTATTCTCCTTTTCATTGTACCTGAAACAACACGCCCCCAATAACACAACCCTTTTTTAAACAGACTTAAGATGGCGCTGCTCTGTTAGAAACACATAGAAAGTTTTATTTAGTCAAAGTCAAGGTTCAGATTTGGACCATGATGATACAAATAAACTTCCTCTGCAGTTTTTCTTGTATTTCAAAGGTTTTGAAATGAACCAGAAATAATGCACACACCTTCTAATGGACAAGCTAACACACCAAACGTTTGTTTTTAAAATCATTTGTTTTCCAACTGAACTGTATTTGTCCTGGGAAACTGAACCGATGCTCTTTTTCACCAACCATCCGTGTGACATTCACTCTCCTCCCAGCAGTTATTTCAGCCCTGAAACACTCCAGTCTTTTGTGGCTCCACTGGGGAGATTTAAGGTTAAGTGCCTTGCTCAGTGACGGCACAGAAGTAGCTGATGAGGGAGGGGAAGCAGTTCCTCTGTCGCCCCCTCCCTTTTACAATCCCTTCCCTCGTACAATCACAAATTAACAGCCACCCAGTAGTCGTCTGAATCGACAGAGACTTCCCCGCCCTTCCCTTCACCTTGTGGTTGTTGAATGAATGATAGCAGGTTTCTGAGAGTTTCATCATCCCGTTGTTGGCTATTCGGGCTGATCCCTGGGTTAACATCACAAGACGAAACATTCAAAGCTGTGATTAAAATGTCATGTGCCCTGAAACCACAGCTAAACACACACACACAAAATATGCAGACACACCACATTGATGAAGAGCCCAGAATAACATCCTCTTCATCCTCCGTGAAGGGGCTTGTATTATTGAATAAATCCATTCTTCTTCTTCTTCCTCCTCCAACCCACAGTTATCCGGCTTTGGGACCCTCTCACACACACACACACACACACACACACACACACACACACACACACACACACACACACACACTTTGCGAAGCTGAGAAATTCCCCACCTTTCAATGCACCAGTGTTTTCACCACAAAGGACGCAAAACACACAACACAAAGAGATTGAGAACGAGAGAGTCCATTCAAGAATAATGTTGTTCCATCACTTACTGTCAGTACGCTCCCTCAGTGAAATGTGTGGTTCACACACTTCCTGAGGGTTGGGAAAGCTTTCAGCCTCATAATACATGTGTGTTGTAAGAATATTTGAGTGTGTGTGATCATTTGGAAGTGTGTGTGTTTTACTGTGTGTGTGTGTGTGTGTGTGCGATGTGCATTCACAGGCGCAGAATGGCCCGATTGTGGTTACCGGTCGTTCGGATGCTCTGTGTGTGTTTTGTTGTTTTTCCTTCCTCCTCTGCTGTTTCCTGAGTGTGTGTTAGTGTGTGTGAGAGGGATGTGAGGGAAAAAAGACATGCCACAAGAAAGACAGAAAGACGATTTCTACCTAACAACATGTTGTAGTCGTGTTCTTCTATAGTCTCTTCTTCTGCGATGTGTCAACGGCAGACGTGTCGACGGAAAGAGAAGGTGACGGAAACAGCTTTCTAGCAGACAGTTAGATGAGAAGATTGACACCACTCTCGTGTCTGTCCGGTCAATATGAAACTACGGTAACCATTTAGCTTAGCTTAGCACAAAGACTGGAAACAGTGGGAAACGGCTAGCAGGGGCTCTGTCAAAGGTAATACAATCTGCACCTCTAAAGCTCACTGATTAACATGTTATATCTTGTTTGTTTCATCCGTACAAACATCTTCGTGTAAATGAATAAGTGTGTTGAACTGATCACACGTGAACCAACAGTGAATGTATTCATTGTTCATATATCTCCTTCCTCTGTGCCATAGAGCTCCATTGTTGTCCAGAAACTATTAAAAACACATCAGTGAGGGTGACATGTTCCTTCATTACCATGAACTCACACACTGTACTTTAGTTTGACTCAATCCCACGTACTTTACATAATTAATACGCAGCTGAAAATAGTCCCCAACAAATGCAAAATCTGAGAGAGTTTTTGAATTGATCAGGAAGATGTTTGGGCTCTCATTTCACGCAGCAGTGTAGGCCGAGTTTTCTCTTTGATGTCATATTAATATAGCTTTTTAATGTTGGTCCAAGCCAACATTATGAAATATTGAAATGTCAGGAGAAAGAAAACAGAGCAGAGACGCAGCAAGAGAGAGCAAGCAAAACTTTATTTCATTCCAAAGGAAATGCAGTGTGTTTTACAGAAGAGCAAAGAATATATATAATAGTATGAAGACATAGTGACTGACGGACGCACAGACAGAGAGCAGACCACCCAGTCAGGCTTACGTCAGTGTCTCCGTCCCAGAGGACGTGACAGCTGAGCAGCACAGGGTTTATGTATCGGCTGCCTCGCGGACAGCCAGGACAGCCGGGTCACTGCAGAGGGTGTACCGCCTTAAACCGAAGGTCAGGGCCCAGTGTGGGTCACTGGCCTGGTTCTAGAGGGGGGCCCCTGCACGACAACAATGGAAGAGATTAGCTCTGAAAGGTTCCCTGTGAGAAAAAGTGCCATTGGATCGTACGAGATGGCTGACAGAGAAAAATAAAACCGACTGTGGTCTGATTTTAAAAGGCAGTAAGCACTTCGTGATAATGGGTTTGCAGACTTGATCATCTGTTTTAGCAGCTCCAGAGTCAGTGATAGACTAGACCCGGCTCTATGGCAGCGTTCACCGCTTCAGGTCCAGACTGAAATATCTCAGCAGCTGTTTGAGAGGCTGACATTCGTGGTCCCCAGAGGATGAATCCTCGTGACTTTGGTGATCATCCAGCTTTTGCTGTCGCACCATTATGAGGTTGACATGTGTGATTTTCAGTAGTCACGACGACTATTAGCTGAATAGCCTTAAAATTTGGAACACACATTCACGTCCCCCTCAGAGTCAATTCTTTGGTTTACGACCAAAAACCTGCAAAACTATTGACTTTCCCCTCAGCCTCAGCTGTACTTTGTGTTTAGCACTTATTAGAATATCTTAGCATGCTAACATGCTAAACTGAGAAAGTAAACATGGTAAACATACTTGCTAACATGTTAGCATGTTAGCATTCTGACTTTAGCCCACCACTGTCCCTAATTATTAATAGCTGTAGGTGTTTAGTCGTGTTTTGATATAGAAGCAGTGCCACTTTAGATGCGATACAACATTTTTAAAAATAAAAGCGACAAAGTCAACCTGTCCACTAGTCTTACACCTGTGATGTGCGTATAACATCTACTTTAATCCGTCATAAATCATCTTGATCAAACCTCTAATTCGCTGATATCAACATGTTCCAGTCTAGACATGAGTTCATTTGTGTAAACAGTCCTCTGACATTTTATTGGACAGTCACGCTGTCTCACAGCCAGACCAGAGTCCAACAGTGTTCACAAACATTAATCAAAATGTTTTAATCTGCTTAAAGTTCCTGGCGGGTTCCGACCAGTGAAGACAGTCGCAGGTGGAGAGTTTAAAGTTTCCTTCCTTATGTGACATCACATCTCCTCACGTACAACAGTAACATGACTCCCATCTAGCTAAGAAATATTAGCAAATGAGTGAGATCAGGCACTTCTGGTATGAATGTATCTTAAACTGCTGTGATTTCAATCTAGTTCAGTTCTTATGCAATCAGTGTTTAGAAAGGAGGCTTGGTGCTGGTAACATAATAAAGACTGATAACCACCTGCAGATATTAATCATTCTCTTCGATAGGAATTCACTTTCTGTTTGTTGTCTGTTGCTCTGCTTTCTCTGCAGAATTTCTTTGGTTTCTTGACGAATCATTTAATCACGCTCAGTTTCTCGTCTTTTTCTCTTCAGAGTCAGAATCAGAAATGCTTTATTGATCCCTGGGGGGAAGTTAGACTCGGTACAGGTGCTCCCGTTCAGGAGTTGAAAAGTAGCATCGAGTTAGAAATGACAAGTCTGTAAAAAATAAAAGATATAAAATAAATATAAGAATATATACATTTACAATATTTAAGTGAAAAAATAAAAAGTATAAACAATAACAATGTATATGTATTCATATATATGTATGTATTGCACTGATATTTTATAAATAGAGAATAATGAGGTAATGGTTGCTGAGAGAGGTGAAATATAGGTCTGTTTATGTCTGACAGTTAAATGAATGTTTAACTGAATGTTAAATGTTTATTTTCTGCTTTTGATCTTTACTTAAAATAAAAAAGGAAGTTGAAATCTGAAAATGAAAAGTCATCAGCCGAGTTAAACGTACAGAGTTGGCTGATGCTACGTTACCTCTTATTATCTGTCGTATCAGTCTCACACAGTCTTCATTTACACGCACACACAAAACCACACCCATCTCAGGACACCTGTTTGTGTGTCTGAATAAGCTGGCACACAAACAGCCCCCCCCCCCCCCCCAACAGCAGCACTATCAGACTCTATTGTATTATTGTGTTTGTCTAGCCTACTAATTAATAACCTCTTATCAGGACCGAGGCAACAATAAAGTATTTCTGCCAAGCCAAACGCTTCCTTCCCCTCCGTAACCATCTGAACAAACCTTGGAGCTGGCGCCAAGTGACCCCAACACACACACACACACACACACACACACACACACACACACACACACAC
This sequence comes from Enoplosus armatus, assembly GCF_043641665.1. NCBI lineage: Eukaryota > Metazoa > Chordata > Actinopteri > Centrarchiformes > Enoplosidae > Enoplosus > Enoplosus armatus. Next base: position 26,755,086 of record NC_092182.1, on the reverse strand, counting down.
ATATATTATACGTGTAAGTATGTGTTTAAGGTTCAGACAGTGAACTCTGGAATCTGAATGATTGAAGTGAAATGAAATGAGCTGATGACCGCCATCACTCGCTGTAGGGACTTTTTTATGTAACGTACCACAGTCACAGTTTCCAGCTGTGCTGCAGATGTTCCCTGTGATGTTCATGTCCTATCTTAGTGTGTTTGCCTTCCAACACAAGAGACAAACAGAAGAGGAAAGATGGCAGAGTCTCGCACAGTCTCACAAACCAGCATTTCCATATACAGAACACACGGTGCCACGTGCACATTTAGCCTCGGACGTTCATCCGCACACGTTCTGCTTACTTCACCGCTTCCAAACGCAGCTAAATATTGTAGCCGTGTCCTTGATTCTTCTGCACACATTGTATATCACTGTCTGCTCCCTGCTGGCCTCTGTTTTGTCTATACAAGTATGAAAATAACAGGCTGGGACGCACACACATACACTTAGAGGATAAACACACTGTACATCTTAACACACACACACACGAAAATGAAAGGCTTTGTTTTTATTCATGTCCTCAAGGGAAAAGTTTATTTGACTTACTGCAGGACAATGTAGTTGACTCAAAGGACTTTATTTTAGAGGCCATTGTTTCTTCTGCCCACGGCTGTAGCTGAATGGGAGGCTGGATGGTGTGTGTGTGTGTGTGTGTGTGTGTGTGTGTCTCACTCAGGCATATTGAATTAAACACACACTTGTATATAAACACAAACTCGGTTGACGACGACAGATTAAGCTCAGGTGTGTATTCAGTGATCGACACATCAGCTCCTGAATCTGGTGTCTTTCAGTTTCAGAGAAAACTTTATTGATGAGACCATTTTGAATTAATTTGCAGATATTTGAGCTGATATGTTGAATCAGCTCAAATATCTGACTGACCGGTTAACTGCAGATACACAATATGTGTGCAGCGGTCTTCAGGACACAGAGTTAGAGTTCGAGGCTTTTCTTACTTCCTGACTTTATCGTTCAACCTTAAACAGCGCTCGTGTGAAAGTAATGCAACTCTCAAATCCACTTTATTCTTCTTGAACCACAACTGTTAGGAATTAGGTGTCTGTTGGAAATTGAACCATTAAACACACACAGATTTAAAGGAGACCTTCACAGTTTGGGTGGGCGCTCTGCATTGTGTGTCACTGTGCTGCTTTTATCTTCAGGATAATTCTGTGTGTGTTTTTTACACAACTGTTCGTCCTCGTTTTCTCACACATTCAACATAAAACTCACACATGTGCGCAGTCACACAGTCAAACACACATGTCAACAATGTCCCCTAATGAGCCATAAACCAACACGTAATGTAATTTATCTTAATCTCCTCGTCTACGTCTCTCACACAGAAACTAGTATTTTACAATGAACAACAGCAAATACAGACAGTGCATTACAGTACACTATAATAACCTCTAAACTATTGTAATCTCTGCATCTCACGCACACACACACACACACACACACACACACACATACACACACACACCACCTCTGGGTGTAGTTATGGCTAAGCGGAGTTATCTGGAAATGCTTTGGTTAATGCTGGGGAAGAATCTTATAATGAAAGCTCCTCTGTAGCTGAAGTGGTTTCACTCGCTGCTTTGAAAACAGGAAAAAATAAATCGTCCTGAACATAAATTACTGTTTTAAAGTTTAAAAGAAAGTTCTAGAAGTCTAGATAACTCTGTTTCCACCTCTCAAACAAAGTCAAAACCAAATAAAAGTCAGGACCGACGCAGCGTCTTCTGTCTGATCACTGATCTGTTGTACACATGGATTTACAGTAACCTGGTTCCTTACTGACTGACACGTACACACACAATGTAATGCATGCGTTTGATCAGAAACTATAAGACTGTTATCCTCCGAAGTCTTCACAGTCAGCAGACTATCAAACCACCGATCTGAATATTTGTCATTTTTATAACCTAAGTTCATCCCTTCCAGGAAGTCGGAGCTTATAGTGATTACAGATTTCCTCTCGGATATTTGTGTGTAATACTTGTGGTATTTTATCAAGAGTTTTAAAAAATGTGGGTTTGGTTTGAATGTAATCATCCCCATGAGGAACCACAGGAAATATTTGCCATTAGTTTGATTTAACTCTATATTTTAAACTTCACTACTGAGCAGCCACACCGCAGTTTATACTATAAATGTTTCCTTTGATCCTTTCACATCATTTAATCTGCTAAATGGCTAAATGTCACCTCAACCTCTGACCTTCAAAGGCATCATTGAGGATGAAAACTGACTTTTAGGCTCGAACATCGGATGCGTCTTACCGCCAGGCTCTCTGGGACTTGTAGTTGACGTGGAAATGAACACATGAGACGATGATTCAACCGGCAGAATTTCATGCAAATCCAAATGTTCCAAATACTTGACCTGCCAGTCACCTCATTCATTCTGTCTGTGGGGGAAATGAATGGGACCTCTGGAGCCGCAGTCACCTGATATGAAACTGTATATTAGATCCTATGTGAAGGTGGATCCCCCCCCCCCACACACACACACACACACTTGTGTCTTTGAACTACTGCACCGCCGGCCTTGATCATCTGGCTGGCTTTGAAGTGAAGTGCAGGGTGGACTCCTCCGTTACTGTCTCTATTGTTACAGAGGTGATGAATATCGACCCAAAGCTCGAGTTTGACAAGTTGCAGCTCAGGAGTTTGTTCCAGTCTGAGTTCTCGAGTCTCACTGACATGTTAGAAACTGTTTCTGTCGTTCGAGTGGACATCTTTAATGAGGCTGTGATGGAGGAGGTCAGTGGGACGCCCATCACCAGACAGAGACTCATACATTCATTTGTAAAACTTGTGAGCAACTTCACTGATCTCCCTAAAAGTAACTAATAACTTCACCACACTGGCTTCCAATCAGATTTAGAGATGAGATTTTACATTTTACATTTGTTTCTGAATGTCCTGATTTGTCCTGAGGCTTTTTATTGATACTTCTGTCTTTATTTCATTGATTTATTCAAAGTCATCCCCGTTTTTGTTCCTGTGTTTTGGTGCTCTTCCATTTGTAACGTGAAACCTAAAACCCAGGTTTTGAAATAGTCGTGATGTATAGATGAAGTTATACTAAAACAAAAAATAGATATAATCCTAATTTAACCCTAAACTAAAGTCCCAAACATAAACTAACTTAATGAAGAGTTTTTACTTATTTTTCTATGTTTGTGAGGACAAATGGGGCACATAGATGCATACTTAATCTGGATCTGTCTGTCTGTCCACGCGACACACGGACACTTCCTGTCCTTTACAACTTGAACTTGCACTTTAAAAGACAAACGGAACACTTTCTGTTTCCCAGAGAAACTTTATTTGCTTCCTGCTCCTCGAATCAGAAGACACAGTCTGCCCTGACTGGTAAAGTTTAATGTCAGGCACTTAAACCACACAAAAGCCGCAGAGTTTGTGACACTTTTTCCCACTTGAATGTTTTATTTTTATGACAGCTGTTACAAGAGTTTCCATCAGCTACTGTTTTCTCTCAAACACCGTCCCAGTTTAGAGCTCCGGATTCCAGCTGATTTCAGCTCTATTGTTTCCTCAATAGAGCTCAGATAATAAATGTGTGTGTATTTGTGGCACTGTGGTGTGTGCATGGGGTTGGATCTATACAGGGTGTGTTTGTGTGTGTTTCAGACAGATTTTCAGCTGGATTTAATGTTCTGCACATCAAACTGTTGCTTTTCCTGCTGCCAGAGGAGACTAGAAACCCGGAAGAGGAAAATGGGGATAAAACACAAAATAGCTGCTGATTGTGACCCTGAAAGTCATAAAGAGACAATAAACAGGAAAACTACTGAATGTTTACAATCCCAGAATAAATATCATTATCAGGTCAAATATCCAGTGTTGGTTGGAACTGCCAACTCTTGATGTATCTGACTTCAGTCTGCGGTTTCTTGCTGTGCAGGAAGTTACAGTTAGCTTGCGTTAGCTCCTGTTCTGGAAGCAGCTTCTGTGATGGGCGTTGATTCTCAGTGGTATTGAAAGTTCAAGTCTGTCCCAGGAGTCATTTCATTCAATGTAAATTCAAAACAAGTGCTCTTTAATAAAGTTGCTTTGTTCCTGGAGTTTCTGAACTTGGATCTTTATTCACAGCAGAGAAGTTGTGTGTGAATATATTCCATATGCATCTTAGACTGCCGCGTTTTGTATGTATGAATTAGGGTGTGTGTGTGTGTGTGCCTGTGTTTGTCCAGCTGTGTGTGTGAAGGAGTACAGGGTGGAGCTGGTATCAGATATGGAGGCAGTGGGAGTAGATTATCTCTCCTCCTCTGATATCTTATCATCTTATCATCATGGTTGTAAAGTCTTTATATATAAAGTGTATCCCAATCTTTCGGGTTCATTTCAGCATCTTTCTTCTTCTTCTTCTTCTTCTTCTTCTTCTTCTTCTTCGCATTTATTAGTTTGGAGAAACAGCAGAGAAGTGACATAAAATGAATCAATGAATGAATGAATCAACATTTGTTATCAAAGTTTGGACAAACCAGCCACCGTAGCCACAGTACAAAATAATCCAAGACTGAAATACAAACTGTGTTGTACTGTTGTACTGTTACTGAGGGCCGCAGATACAAGTTTAGACACAAACACAATAATGAATAATAAGAAAAACATGGAGGCTGTGTCCCGTAAAAACAGTGATTCACATCCACTGTGCACCCCTCGCTCCACTTCCCCCCACAGAAACCATTGTTTAAAGAACAACCACCCAGTAGTCAGAAGTCATCAGGACTCACTTCACGTTCTCAAACTGTTTTCAGTAACTGCAAAGTCTTCATGCAGCCAACAGAAAACTGAGTGTTCCTCCACCTGAAGCATGAAAAGCACTAAACCTTTTTCAGTTATTGACTGCAGCTTACAAACGTTCGCGCCTCAAAGTTGGTTTCTGCCGTGAAGATCTGGCCTGTAAGTCCTCCAAAGAGACGCAGGAGTGAAACACTGTCCTGCCAGTGCTTTCGTTCTTGTTTCCTGCATGTCGTTATCTTAGCTTTGTATGGAGCTGAGCTGTGAGCTCGCTGACGGGGGTTTCTGCTGCTCCGGGACCGAGTGACAGCTGTCGGGAGGAATTAAGGAAGCTTTTCTTTAAGACGACTCCTCTCTTTACAAAACACAGTGAGAGCGACAGAGGAGGGGGATGAAGATGAGGACGAAGAAGAGGTGGAGAACTGAGAGAAGCGAGGGGATGCAAGTCTTGAAATTTAAGCTTCACACGCATTCACGTCTTTGTCTCCGTGTGAGGAGAAGTCGGGAGGGTCTGCCTGTGTGTGGTTGCCTCTCTGGTCCCAGTGTTCCCACCAGATCCAGTGAATAGACGCTCCTTTCACTGCTCGCTAAGACGCCTAATGAGGGGGGACTACTTTCTGTCTTCCTCACTGTGTGTCAATCCGAAGGCTGCTGTGTGTGTGTGTGTGTGTGTGTGTTCACACTGCTGGCTGGTCACTATATTTAAATCTTTCGTGGTCCCCAGATAATGAATCCTAGTGATGTTGTGATGCCCTGACTTTAACTCTAGCGCCACCGTGAGGTTGTTGGATGGATTGTCATGAAATGTGGTGCAGATATCCATGATGTCCAGATGATGAACTGTAATCAGGTGAAACATTAAATTTCTCCAACACGTTGGTTTATGACCACAACTGATGACTAATAGGTAAATATTCACACACTCTGACAAAATGGCGGCACGTGAACGCACTGCAGTAGTCTTGTTTTCTGGGACGGCAGCTTTGAGTCCTGTTCCAAAAGTTGGAATTGAAAAAGTTTTACAGCAGACATTTTTTACTTTTCATTATTTATTTATTTATTATTTTATACAAGAGGATATTTACCATGCACATTAATGATCCATCAGTTACTTTCACACCAAGGCAGCACCGAAAACTCTTCTTTGTGTGATGATCCTCTACATCGCACATATAAACCTCTGAGTTTAACTGTTTAGTCTCGTTACAAGAATCTTCTTGTGAGTCAAATTATGTTATTTCTCATTCAAGCTCAATTAGTTCATATCGTAGTTTGAGCCAAAACTCACTCAAACCAAAATATATATTTGCTCTAAATCATACAGAACACACCGTTATCTCACTGCAGCTGCTTGTAAATTTAGATTTGATCTTTTTTCTTACCTTCTCTGCATACCGGCCTTTAAAGGTCCCTTCAGACTGACTGGAATTTCAGGCTGTTATGAGCTTCAGAAGACTTACTGACTGCTCAGGCCGACATATGGACTTCTGTGTTATTGCAATATGTCAGAACTGACCGACTCCCAGTAAAGTTAAAGGGGCATTCCACTGAATGTCCGGATCCAGTCATAGTGTTCCCGTTGTGCAGCTTGAAGGTGAGAATCTCCACCAGTTCAGACATTTTGTGAAGCGATACTGATCAAAACTCTCAGACTCAAGAGCTGACTACAGATGAGACGTGCTGGATCTACCTGTTCCAGAGGCTTTTACACCCCGACAAGAACACAACTAGAACACATGAATAATGGCCGCCTCGTTTAGCCTGAAACTGTTTTAATTTAAAGCACAAAATCTAGTCTTTACTTTAGTTTAGTCTTTAATTACTTAAATGCTATCAAACCCCGTCCCTAATTATCAGCAATAAAAGCCACATGCAGAAAAAATAACAAGACGTTGAGCTGGGACACAGCTGCTCTTAATAATATCATCTAAAGAGTAAACACATACAGTAAATACCTGATGACTAATGCAGCCCCCTTAACTGGCAACCGGGACTGAATATGTGGCCTAATTACAGCTCCACCAGGTTTTGCCAAAAGTCATTCTGGTCCCATTCATAATCATTCCATACAATAATACTTCTGATGAATGCCTTTTAAATGAGCCTCAGGTTGCCAGGTACCCTGCTGGAGATCCTCCCTTTCCAGGCTCTAGTTTGGATGTAACTGATGCTTAGTGTTTTAAATAGGTAGCAGCAGGTTGCCTCAAGGTTATCTTAACACACACACACACACACACACACTGAAATAGAACAAAATCCTCCAGACTGGACTTTGTTGAGGCAATAACAAACCTAAGGCTCCCACTGGTCGGCTCTTTATACTCCACCCTTCCCCAAACCCCAAAGGCGGCGGCCGAGACATAGAAGCAGCCATCCATCTAACCAGACAGTCTCCATACATCACTCATACTGCACATGAGTGATTACACACACACACACACACACACACACACACACACACACACACACACACACTACCTCACTTGTGTGTCGTTAAGGTAGAAAAGCGTTATATAAATGCAGCCAATTTACCGTTCACCATTTCTATGAAACAATCCAAACCTCTCCTTCAGGAAAAGAAAGACTTTTGCTTAAATTAGTTTTGTCATAAGATATAATAACTCTTATAATAACGTTTGTGTAATATAAATGTACATTTCCTGTGTTTCGCAGCAACGGTGTCTTCTTCAAAGTTGAGTTTTTGAACACCGTATTACTGTCTTATTATGCTGTGAAGGCTTTCACATGACTTCCAGTGAATGAGCAGACAGTCTGGAGTCACAGTGGTCGTGTTGAACTGCTCCTGACAAACTAATGTGAATATCTTGTTCTTTTAGATGAGATATTGTTTTACATCATGGTGCGTCACAAGCTAACAGTCACTGCCTATAACTTTATCAAAGATACCGACAAATGTCCTCCACATAATGGATGTTGTATGTTTTTAAAGGCTGAAGCAATTTCTACACAGGAAACAACGTCTTCCTCAGACATCGTGTCAAGCAAACTGAGGTCCATCTGAAAGATAACGACCAGGCTGCAGGTGTGTTCTTTAAGAGACCTAAGAATATGTGACTAACTTAAAGGATATGGGAGTTGTGTAAGAATCAAGGGGCCCATTTCCTATTCTTCTCTTTCCTTACACTGCCATCTGGAAGTGGATGACATCAGCTTTTTTCCTCTTCCCAGAAAGCCCCAGAGAGAGAGGATATTTCCTCGAGGCCTCGGACAGATAGAGGGAGAAGCAGTGATCGGAGAGAGAGAGACAGCTTCCTCTTCCCAGAATTCCTTGTACAGTGCAGCTCAGTTCCCATAACGCTGTTTGTTTGTCTTGACTCGGCTCGAGTCATCCCTCTGGAAAAACAAGACATGCACTTGTCTCGGGTGCGGCTCTCACTTGACCGCAAGTCTTTCATCTGAAAATAAAACCAGTGTGTTCTTTCTGTCCTTGTGCCGTGAGGTGATTTTATGAACTCTGGAATAATGAAGCTGAACAGTGTTTTCGTAGCTCAGTGGACTGTAGCAGAGTGAAGGGTTGATCTCGGGTCAACACTGAGCCTGGTTCAGGACGCTGATATGAAGCCTCATTCAGGGTTTCTTCCTCTGCCTCTCTGAAAAAGTGAAAAATATCCATATTCCAAGATGAATGAGCATCTTCGACAATGTTGAACTGTAACCTGCTGTACAGTAGTTTTCAGTGCATGTGCATCTGGGACAAAAAAAGGATAAAACAAAAAGGGACATCACCAAGTAGCTTTATGATCGCCCCCCCGGAGCCGTACCATCAAAAGTAATCACGTGATACTAAACTGAAATTGAATTAGACTCTTAGCCTGAAACACGAGTATAAAATATCGGTGATGAATTTAAAAATCCACATCCGCATCACTGACGTCCAAGGATCTATAATCCCCTACATGTGGCTCCGGCTCCTCTGTTGACCCACATCTGCTTCGCTCAGTAGGAGTCCTTCATGATGAACATGTCTGGACTCACCGTAATGAATCAATCACCCTGAATTTTCACCTTTCTTTCCCTTCTTGCTTTGAGTGCTCATTACAAATGACTTTATGCAGAATGGATTTATCATTTCTACGTTTCTTGTAAGAGCAAGTCTCACTTTGTTCAAATCCTTCAAAGAGAAAATTTCACCATCACTCACGCTCTTGTCCTGGATTCAAGAATGTTGTTTTGCTTTCTTGTGGAGAGTCTGACGTCCTCCAGAATGACTCTGAAGTCACATCTCAGAGCCATGAAATAGTCCCGAGGATCAATGTCTGTAACCCCAGGAAGCAATGGGAATGAAACTGAGCCTTTTCTAACATACCCAGAGTCAAATATAAACCCAACCCAAAATCTAACCAGACTCCACTGACAGAAAAAGAGATTTAGGAGTTTCATGCCAACATGAAATGGAAAATGAAATGCAGTCTATCGTCTAAAAAAGCTACGGCCTCATGATGGATTTAACAGTAAGAATATGTGATGTGCTTTAAATGCTATGCCAGTAACTTATAGATACCTAGATGTGTTTGTGTTTCCCACCAGCAGCAGGCCTGTAACCACTGCAGGTCCCATCTCGCTCTGAACAAACCGCTGCAGAATGTATTTCTATTCCTGCTGCAGTAAATTCCATTCAAATGAGCTTTTTATGTGTTTGACTTGGGATCAAAAATGCTGCAATAATTTCCTCCTCAGGGAAAAAAGTCATTCATGTTTATTGTGACTTAAGCAGGTTGCACTAACTGCATAATAGTGATGCCAGTGGCTTTATTCCTGAGCTACTACAGTTTCACACGTTTTCTGCACAAGAGCCAAATGTGTCCATCTTGGAAAATGCTTGTAGGTGAAACATATGAGAACATATGAGCATCACTGATCCCCGTGTGGAAGTGAAGTAATTTCCTGCTCCAGGTACACTTTATTACTTTATTTTGTTGCCTGAAAGGAAAATATGCATGTTTTTACGTACGATAGGGCGGAAACTGTTTAAATCCAAACTCCAAAATGAAAATGATAATGCAACACAAAAGTATTAAGAAGATATAAGTCAGTCAGCGACAGACCAACAACACTTGAAAAGGAAAACGATGTAAGATGATCTAATATCAGGAATATTCAACAGCTTAACATCTAAATGGTCTTTATTTCTACAACCTATCCTTCTGTTCAACATCTGTTTGCCTTGTGAATGTTTCCATGTCAGCGAAGTCTGGCAACAAGAAAACGTTCACAAAGTAAATCGAAACAGTTGCGTGAAAGAACAAATGTTTCCCTCCTGCAACGTCGGAGAAACACTGAGAGATTTACTGTCTCTTAATGCTGTTGCTTTTATCATTTCCATCCACGTGAGCACTTACACATGTTGTCCATAGACCAAGAATGTGTGTATTCATCCTCCACAGAAAGTAGGTCTGAACGTTTCCAAGCATCACATTTTTAGCAGTTTTCTGACATTTTATAGACCAAGTGCCCTTGTTGTAATAGTATTCAGTGATAAAGCACCTTTCATACAGTGTGTGTGTTGAACTTTTTCAAGGATCCATGCAGAAACGTTGTGTGTTTACTCTGAATGAGCAAAAAGGATTACTGGAGTCGGAACGATGATGGTGCAATTTGTAGTCATTTAGTATTAGTTTTCATGTTCAGTATGACCTCTGCTGTCGTTGTTAAGTACTTTATTAAGAGAGATAAAGAAGTCTTTTCTTACAGTAAAGCAGAATGAGAGAACAGTAGTAGAATAAGACGTCTGTTTGCTCACGATGCTGAAAACTCTGCGGTTAAAAGGCTCTGCACAGATTGTGTATGTGCTCATAAAGTGAGGTTTCCTGCCTGTTGCATGAACTACACATTACTACTGTTAGGATGCGCTCTGTCTGCGTGATCTTGAACACACACTCGGTAAACCAAGAATGTTGTTATGCTCCGCTCACCCACAGAGATACATAGATCTCGGAGGTGTCTCACAGCTGTGCAGTCAGGTACCAGGGTGCCGGCTGGATCTGGGGCCTCAGGGCGGAACCTCTGCCCGAGCTGTGCACCTGTTCTCTGGGCACTGACGTTACAAACTCCCTCCCCAAGTCTCAGACTAACAAACAAACTGCACCCTGGCAGCACGTTTGCAGAAAGTTGGTAACATACGGAATGACTCTAGTTACATTACGGTTTCGGTTTGATAACATTTTACTGACTTTTCAAATCTCTTTGTTATTTTTATGTACTTAAACTCAAAAGATTGATTCCAAGAACTAAACAGTGCAAATCCAGACATTTCATTAAAAATCACAAACGTCAACTTCACGGTTGCACTAAAGGAGAATCGGGGGATCATTCGGATTCATCTGGGAACCTTTAATGTTCTGTCTTAGTACTTTATTTTGGGGTTATTTTAATGGAACCCATGTTTTGAGTATAAAATACTCATTCTTTGAAAGGTTTTTATTTAATTGGGAGATTAATACACTGTGAGGGAAGGATTTGCCTTTTAGCCGAGAGGCTCACCACTGAGAGGGAGGGGTGTGAGGGGGGGGGGGGACATAACAACTCAACTTAATGTTGAAGCAATAAGATGACAGGAGGGATCAGAGGGGAGGGACGGATGGAAGGAGGGAGTTATTAAATCATGGAGAGGATTAGAGGGTTGGCAGAAAGAAGCTGTAAAGCTGTCACCTCCTCTGGCCGAGCGACACTGAGAAACATCGTAGCATCGCAGAGAGAGAGAGAGGGGGAAGAAAAGAGGAGAGGAAGACTCCGGGAGGGATGAAGAGAAACAGCAGAGGAGATGGAGAGAGGAGGACAAAGGAGGAGCTGACAGTCGGAGCAGGTAGTCACAGTAGAGACAGAGAGAGGAAAGGGTTAAAGAGGGGAAACGTGGAGCAGTGAGGAGGAGGAAGATAGAGGAAGATCTGAAAACAAGTTATAAATAAAAGAGATTAAAGAAGGAAAAGTGGAAGAAGAATAGCCGGGAGGAACAGGAACGGGTCCGATGTCTTCCACCGATATAAATCAGCCGGCAGTTAAAATGAGATCTTTCAGCTTCCCGCCACACCTTCACGTCGTCCTCCTGTAAACACATAAAACGCTGGATCTCCTCTCCGGAGCACTCCGGGTCGCAGATGGAGGTCACACAAGGAATCTGAAGTATTCAGAGGCTCTGACTTTACAAGGCAGGTCAGAGGTGTATACAGTGAGCAGTCACACCTCCCATCATGCATCTGCTCCTTCGCTCTGTGTGTTCTGGTCCAAACGATGCTGAATGTTATTTATTATATTAAATAATTGTTCCAGGTCACAGGTCCACAGTGTCTCGTCAGAGAAGTCTGTGTATATGATTTATCCTTCAGTATAATGCAGTGCTGCTCCATGTGGCGGCTGAAAGATCTTAAAATGTATTAATAATAACATTGTGAATACAATTAATGGTATTCTTAATCTATTTTCTTCTTATTGCTGATCTCACAGCATCTTCTTTGAACACAAACCTTTATTTTCACCTAATTCCTACATGTGTTAATAACAATAAAGCTTCTAATCACTGTAACTGAAAAAGCTGAACATTTTGTTTTATTTTAGCAGAAAACAGACGAACAGGATAGAAACTATCTTTTGTCGATTTTTTTCCATATTTAGGAAGTCCATTTTAGACTTTTTATTCACTCCCTATTTAAACAAACCTTCCCCTCCACTAACATAGGAAGCTCTACACAAAGAGTTGACATTTCTAAGCAAAAACAGTCTATTTCAGGAGAGTCGTGTTGGAGGCCGTCGGTTAGAGGGTCAACGTGATACAGCGTCTCTCATCTGACTGACTCTCATCTTTCTCTCATGCCGTGTCTCTCCATGTACGTTAGAAACAACACAGGAACATATCAAATGCCATCATGCAAGTCCTCGTGTGTAACGATGGAAGTCCAGACATGGCTGAAAACCTGGATGTGACACAGCTTGTTTAGTCATTGTTTAGCACCGACCCCCCACGGTGCAGCAGGAAGAGAAAATAAAGATGGGTGGAGCTGATAACCATGGGAACCCTTTTCCTCAACAATATCATCCACCTCTCCTCCTCTGTGTGTGTAAAACTTTATCAACATGTCTCGAAAGGTTGTAATCAGTTTGAAACTTGAATGAACGATTCTGGGATTTCTAACATTAGATCATTATTATTATTATTATTATTATTATATTGTGTTGGTGTACTTGTGAAGTTCAACTTTAGAGGCTTCTAAAGTTGAACAAACATGAACGCTTAACAAAGAAAAAAAAGGAGAAGATGCTGTTCAGCGCCTTAGGTGAAACAAAGGTGACTCAGGTGACAAAAGCGTACATTTTGAAGATGAAACACTCTCTTTGACGCACAGCAGTGGGAGTCAGTTTGGACTCACAGTAGTTACAATAGATCCCAGTAGACCGGACTGAATGATGCTACGAGCTTCGAGACGCAGATATTCGTGGAATCACTTCGCTGGGCCGCTCTCTGGTGTCTCCGGTGAGCCCGACCGGCCCCCCAGGTGTGTAGTCAGTGCTGACCTTCCAGCCTCTTCCTACACACACACACTCATCTAGCAAACATAAAGACTTATAACAATGCAAACTTTTACTTTTAGTACTTCTGCAGTACAACCCACTTCTCCTGTGCACTTGTTTACTTCAAAACACCAGAATATGTCGCATAGTTAGCTGTTAACATCTGTCACTCGCACAGTTGCGTTGTTTAGATATTCATTCAGGTTATTTTTTACTGATGTTCAGACAAAACCAGCTGTTTGAATATTATAACTTTGTCTTCAGGAATCTTCATAGATTTAACGATTAAGACCAATAATTGTTAGTTGAGGCCCTAATGAAAACTGTGCTCGGAAGATGTATATTTAACCATATTTTGCTGTTTAGAACTTTTGAACGAGCCATTTTTCGTGAGCTTTGTGATTTTTCACCTGAACTGAGGAGCTTTAGAGTTAAAGGTACAACAACAACGCTGAACATGCGATGATAGAGTTATCCAACTGTAATGATCAGAGCAGTAAAACACACCACAACAAACGGTTTTCAGTCTCCAAAGGTCGACGTGTGTGTGTGTGTGTGTGTGTGTGTGTGTGTGTGTGTGTGTGTGTGTCTGTGTGTCTGTGTGTCTGTGTGTCTGTGTGTCTGTGTGTCTGTGTGTCTGTGTGTGTGTGTCTGTGTGTGTCTGTGTGTGTCTGTGTGTGTGTGTGTTCAGCCGTGTGTTTAAATCAAACTGACAGACAGACGGGAAACAAACGATGAGTTTCCTTCAGGGATTTATTTAGAAACTCTCGTCAACAACCAAGTTTCCTCGGGACAAAGCAAACGCACACACACACACACACACACACACACACACACACACACACACACAAACTGCATGCTCACTGATTTACACAAACACATTTAAATTTCATATCCCTTAATGTTTTTCCCTTCGCCTTGATTTTGTCGTCCACATAGTTTCTTTTCTCTCTCTCTCTCTGTAACACACACACACACACACACACACACACACACACACACACACACACACACACACACACACACACACACACACACTCTGCATCAGATGAGCAGAGAGGAAGAGACAGTTTGTTCCTCGTCTGTCTCCACGTTGACAGTCCTGAGGAGGTCGTTTCCTCGAGTCAAGTGTTAAACACAAATGAACAACAGTGACGTTATCAAAGTTACGTTACACTACAGTACAACTGTTTATGAAAAATAGTAATAATAGTTATTGTTGGTTACATATGTACTCAGGCGTGGTTTGTTATTCACTCTTCACTGCACAGACACACATCCTATTTTCAGTTGAGTCTTTCTTCATTTACTCCCTCCTCCTCTTTTTCTGTCTCTCTCTCTCTGTTCAGACGTACTTTCATTTCGTCTTCCTTCTAATATACAAAACTTAAAGACGTGTGTTTGTTGTGTTTGGCTGTTCACAGTTTAGGAACATAATGTAGAGCGTTACAGAGGATAATCTGTCATCGCCAGGGCATTATGAGGGAATGCTTTTAATTTGAAAGGGTTTTCTCCCCAGGCTACCATTTGGTGGATAAAAGGTATCAGAGGCTGTGATTATTCACTCCCTGTTGAAGCTGTGAGTCATCGTCTTTTAGTAGTATTAAGGCTTTGAAACATAATCTTTCCACAGTGACAACATTTTAAAGCCTTTTGCAGCGTCAGACACAGAGACTCTGCTGGGTCGGATAAGAAACCTCTTCAGACTGTTCTGCACAGTAAACAAGCAACGTATAGAAGTCTCGTCTGAGGTGTGATGAATTGACGATTTCTTCCACACTTCTGACGAACGCAGTCTCAGTCACGCCGAGCCAAGTTAAAGCCCTCGGACTGTCTTTCCTCTCTCAGCAGGCGTCTTTCCAGCCTGCTGAGCTCTTTAAACCCTGCTGACAAGATGCTAGCCAGACAGATTATGATAAATTATGATGTGATAAAATGCTGGAACGCCGCTTGCAAGCTCGGCAAATGACTCTGCGTTGTGCCGTGCCACCTGGAATAATTTCATGGTGAGGCTGTAGTTCCAGTACAGGGGAGGGAATTAGCTTTCCTGTCAGAGACTTTTCAACATTTGGATTTCTGAACGAGCCTAGCCGACATGAGGCCCAGCGGGGTCAGCAGACCCACGGGACCACAGCCTCTGTTTGAACTGTAAATCAAACGACTACAAAGAGACTCAAAACGCCTTCAGTCGGAGTGTCTTGCTCCCGTTGTCTCGCTGTCCTGTGTCCTCTCTCTGCCTCAGAGTACAAGGGGGGGGGGTCAGCGTTCAGGCTAGCTAACAGGCTAACTGTATTCCCTCTCTCAGCAGGTTCTCTCACCTTGAATTCCTCAAACTAAACTCTTGAGACTGGCCTGCCACCACATTAGTAAACAGTACAAAATGATAAATTGACCTGTTTCCCTCGTGAACTACATTAACACAGCCACCCAGTTCTAGAGATTTATTCAGGTGTCCGCTGGCTTGCTAAGGACACAGGGACGGTGCAGAGGGGACATGGGAGTGAGTCAAAAGAGCAAAACTATGTTCTTTGGTTTGTTTATCCTGCAGATGTGCAGTGATTCCATGAGACTTGATATTGGGGTTGTTTCAGTTTAATTATCTGTAAGTATGAGATTCATCCCCTTGTTTTGAAAAATAAATGCTTTAATGTCTTTTATTCTTTTGTGTGATTACCACATAACCAGATTTAATCTGGTAAATAAATACATTTTTATTTAATACATGCGATGGAAAAGATTGCTTCTCGTGACTGTAATGTTTCTTGTTTTTCACAATAAGTTTCAAGTCTCTCTGCAAACAGAAAGCATGTGTTCAGTTTCTATTGTTTCTAACTCTCTCTCATTTACTCCCCCTCCCTCTCTCTCGCTCTCTCTTTCTCCCTCCCTCCCTCCTTCTCTCTCTCCCTCCTCCCTCCCTCCTTCTCTCTCTCTCTCCCTCTCTCCCTCTCTCCCTCTCTCTCTCTCTCCCCTCCCTCCCTCCTTCTCTCTCTCCCTCCTCCCTCCTCCTCTCTCTCTCCCTCTCTCTCCTCCCTCCTCCTTCTCTCTCTCCCTCCTCCCTCCTCCCTCCTCCTTCCTCCTCCTCTCTCTCTCTCTCTCTCTCTATCCCTCCCTCCTTGTCTCTCTCTCTCCCCTCCCTCCTTCTCTCTCTCCCTCCTCCCTCCTCTCTCTCTCTCTCTCTCTCTCTCTCTCCCTCCTTCTCTCTCTCTCTCTCCCTCCCTCTCTCTCTCTCTCTCTCCCTCCTTCTCTCTCTCTCTCCCTCCCTCCTTCTCTCTCTCCCTCTCTCTCGCTCTCTCTCCTTCTCCCCCCCCTCCCCCTCTCTCTCTCCTCTCCCTCCTTCTCTCTCCCTCTCTCTCCCTCCTTCTCTCTCCCTCTCCCTCTCTCTCCTCTCTCTCCTCTCTCTCTCCTCTCCCCTTCTCTCTCTCGCTCTCTCTCTCCCTCCCCCCCCCCCCTCTCTCTCTCTCCCTCTCCCTCTCTCCCTCTCTCTCCCCCTCTCTCCCCCTCTCTCTCCCTCTCTCTCCTCCCCCCTCCTTCTCTCTCTCCCTCCTCCCTCCTCCTCTCTCTCTCTCTCTCTATCCCTCCCTCCTTCTCTCTCTCCCTCCCTCCCTCCTTCTCTCTCTCCCTCCTCCCTCCCTCCCTCTCTCTCTCTCTCTCTCTCTCTCTCTCTCTCTCCCTCTCTCTCCTCCCCCTCCTTCTCTCTCTCTCTCCCTCCCTCCTTCTCTCTCTCCCTCTCTCTCGCTCTCTCTCCCCCCCTCCCTCTCTCTCGCTCTCTCTCCTTCTCTCCCCCCCCCCTCTCTCCCTCTCTCTCTCTCTCTCTCTCTCCTTCTCTCCCCCCCCCCCCCCTCCCTCTCTCTCCCTCCCTCTCTCTCTGTTTTTGAGTCTATGTGCTCACATTTAGGAATGTTTTATAAATGAGACCTCTGGATACTCTGCTCTGCCAAAAGAGCTGCAGTCAGTGTTTCCTCAGATGAAGAGGCTGGTAAGCCCCTTTGGTTGGAGTCTGGTCTCTTCCAATATGAATGTAAACACCTAAAATTCCAGTAATTCCAATAATTTATCTTTAACCTCTTTTGTTGACTTAATTTACTGGAATCTATCGCCATCTTTTCTTTCATATAAAGGAGTAGCCCAGGCCTCCCTCCTTTTATTAACTTTTATTAAATTTTTAGCTACTAAAGTGGCTACAGCAGCTGTTTGGTCCATCAGCGTAATTACCATTACTCTAAGTACAGCTGAGGCTGATGGGAATGCCATTAGTTTTGCAGGTATTTGGTCACAAAACAAAGTGCGGTATAAATTATAAGTTTGACCTGATGATGGCGCTAGATGAGAAGGGATCACCAGAGTTATTACAGTTCATCCTGAGGGGGACATGAATGTCTGTATCAAATTTCATGGCAGTCCATCCAATAGTTGTCAAGATATTTCACTCTGAACCAAAAATGTCGCCCGCATGATGGTGTACATACATCATCTGGGAAGCGTGACTGTCTGCACAAAACGTCATGGCAAAAATAAATCCAATCCGTCCCCACCTCCCTCTTTCTCATTTCTCCTCCTGCAGCCCAGAGTGTGATGTGACCAGTTGGTTGGACCTTCTTCCATCTATCTCTCCACGTCAGTGCAGATCAATCAGAGATGACAGCGGTCCTGCAGGCAGCAGGAGGAGTCAGAGCCCGAAGGGTGGAGTCTCTTCAGATACTGCTGGCGTGTCTCCTCCCGCTGCTGTGGCTGCAGCCTGCAGACTCCATCACTGCTCCAGATGCCAAAGCCTGGAGCCAAACCGGGCCCCGGCTGCAGCTCTCCCACTCAGGTAGGAAACCCTACACACTGCTCTGAACACGCAAAAGAATAACACGGCATCATGTGGCTTGATGCAATAATGTGAAATGATGTCAGGCTGTAATGATCAAGAGAGAACCGAGCTTCAAAACAAACACATTCCTTCAGATCTGACAATGTGTTAAATACATACAAGTGTTTCAATCGTGCATTGTTTACATCCACGTTTGCTGGATCATCGTCCTGGTTATCAGCGTCTCGTCACCGCCAGCTATTGATCGTTGTAATAGCATGAAAACAAAGGTAGGAACGTGTTCTGCGTTGCCTGCATCCTCGCGCGTGTGAACAAAACAAACTAGTGGTACCTCCAAGCAAATGCACTTTCACATTAAGAGGGTCCAGGTTGTTTGAGGTAACTGTTTCATAAATGAATAATCAATGTTTAACTCACACAAGTAAGAATATCAAGATAGGTACTTACAATACTTTGAGCTAGTTTGCTCCAAATGAAAAGTTCGACAGTAATTACTCACTACCTTTTGGAGGCAGCCATAGTTTTCTCACCGGCACCAACAGACCAGTGAGGGAGCACGCCCAGTCAAGCGTGACGTTCTGCTTTCATGTTGAAATATCAGAATCATGTGAGTGGTACAGTTAGTGATGAAGTTGTGATGCATGCTAGAAAAATATCAGTCGCTAGAAGCCGAGCGTCTCAGCGCTGAAAGTGAATTCTGTTCCACTAAACAGACAAATGACAGACTGAGCTCCATTTTTCTGTCTACAGTTAATGTTTTTGTATTTTCTATAACTTCAGAGAGAGAGAGAGAGAGCAGCACAAACTCTAAACCAGCAGCCCCATAAATGAGTGAAAAGTCAGAGACAGAACTGGTCTGTCCGTCCACCGTATGTCTTTTCCTTTCACATAGAGTCCATTTGTCTTTCACTTCCTGTCCTTACTTTTGGTTCAGTGGCGCTCAGTTAACATGCAACACTGCAACGAAAGCTCAGTCAAAACAGGATAAAGTTACTGAAAGTGAAGTGTTTCCCTGCTGTCGTGATGTCTGATTTTAGGGGTCTGTATCCAGTATATATGTATCCGCTGTCGGACATGAAGAGAACTTTATGACAGTATCATAAAGATCAGTGAAGTCATGTCTCCTCAGAGCAATCTGGTGAATGTGGTAACCTTAGAAATGTTCTCAATATGCAGTAAAATTGCTTTTTCTTTTCACTTTCCAGAGTTTTAGAAAACAATGTGCTATGACGTCTCACTTAATGTCGACAGCAGATGCTTTTTTCTACAATAAAACACTTAATTGGAGCAGCGGGAAGGAATACAATGGAGGATTAACAGATTAACAACATGGGAGGTGATGCTGTGTTGATGAGCACAATGGTGCCCTTAAATGTTAAAAACAGCCCCAATTAGATTAAGACGAAGGAAACGAATTTAAACTGCCTAAATAACTGCTAACTGTCATCCTGGATGTCCAGATTTAACGTTATTTCAAATCGGGCTTATTTCCCGTGTTACCCCCCAGACCCTGCAAAGCAAACGTTAGTAATGTTAATGATTTAATTAAATCTTGTACTGTGGGTTAAAGTAGATTATTATACCTTTATACGCACATGATATAATCTTACTATCCAATACGAACGTGGCTGAATGATGCTGGAAGTGGAGACTGGCGGTAAAACAGAATAAAACACAAATAATATGTTTCAGATGACTTGAGTAAGGTTAGGCACAGATCCCGATCATGATTAGAATAAAGCAGCGTTGACTGTCGATAGGAGACGGGATGCAAACGGTGTCAAAGTCACATCCCTCCGTCCGTCCTGAGGTTCTGCCGCACGTATTAACGTCACGCTATCTCTGCCTTCGTTGCTTAGAGACGGCAGTCAATGTTCACATCACCACAAGAAACACGTGTCAACGTCCAAATACTGTATATAGTACAGTACAGAGTATTTGGACTGTATGTAGTTGTATTACAGTATTTCTAATGCGTTCTGACTGTGTGAATGTGCAACAAAGAAAAGTGGGCCAGTGCCTCCAAAGCCAGTTTTTTTTATACATATTTTCCTTAATAAAAACGATTTTCTCGAAAACAAAAATAAGAACAAAAGGTGTTCTTCATGATGAGAGCCAGAGCGCTGCACAGACACTTAAATCACCAGTGAAGTCATCTGCCCTCTCCCAGTCTCTGTAACACGAATGCTTGCTTCCCGCTTGGCAACCAACAACAGCAGCAAAGCCAACAACTGTTTCCTATCCAGCAGCAATTAGTTCAGGGAGGCTGGTTTCATTGTGTGGCGGTTAGTGAGATGTTTGTCCAGTGAGCCGTCCGCTGAATGAATGAGTGGATGGATGAATGGAAGAACTGAAGCAGCGACTGTGTTGTTCTTTACAATTCAGGTTTTGTGTCCAAGTGAGGGGGGGGGGGGTTTGGCATGATTGCTAATGAGGTGACAGGACTGTGGCGGTCAAACACTGCATGAATGTCAGTGATACAATGAGTGATAAAGGACGCTTTGTTAAATGTCCTCAAAGTCCTGAAGGTTTAAATGTCATTTTGAGTAAAGACAACGTAATATGAGGCCAATCATAGGAAGCTGTAGATCTTTTACAAATAACCAGATGAAAAACAACAAATTCAACTTCAAGTTATGTTCATGAAAATATAGATTACATGTCCATGAAAACAATAAAATCTGAAGTACAGAAGTTCATTTTTGACCTTGGTATCTTTATGTGTGATGGTGTCCCACATTTAAAGCTCATGATAACGGTTCACTTTGCTGATGAAGAGCGTGAGATGCAGTTGTTCATGTAGACTTCCCCAAATGGCAACAGAAGCGAAGTACTTAATGCAGCTGTAGTCAATATTATTACCAACGATTGATTACATGACTTCTTGTATGCAAAAAGGGTCGTAGTGATGAATTATCACCTGAATCTGAATCTTTCTGGCTTCTTTCAGCTCATTGTTTGTGGTTTTCTGGTCCACAACTTCACCGCTTTGGTTCCCTTTGACTTTGTGTTGTGGACAAAGGACTGACGGTACACGACCTGGGGACGGGATCAGTAAAGTGCACCCAGAACATGGCGTTTACCTCCATGAATACTGTAGATACTGAGCAGCACCATTACACCAAATGGAAAGTTCCAGATGTCTCCTGCAACATAACTTATGTGGCATCTTTAGGTGCCAGTTGAATCTCTAAGTCTTGAATCTTTATTTGGGTATTTAATGTAAAGTTTTGAGGATGAAACTAGAAGAAGTTTGGTTTCCTTCAGACAGATTTGTTTTTTTTCCACCAGTCATTGTTTTTCCCTCGAGAGCAGGTGACCTCCTTCTCTTTCCGTTTTCCCCAAATAGTCAAGATCTCATTCTGGAGCAAATCTCATGATTTCATACCACTGACGTGTGATGGATTACATGGTGAGAGAAACATGTGTGTGTGTGTGTGTGGCGTTACTAACAGTAGCAGCACAGTGGTTTTCACGGCAGTAAAGTGAAGCAGTGAACTCCAGTTAATGAAGTCAGACGTGGTTCTCTTGCTGCGTTTGTAGCTGCAGGTTCAACAATAGAGAGACTATTAAGATTTTATAAGGCAGATACTCAGACAGGAGCTTCAGGGGCTAATACACACACACACACACACACACACACACACACACAGGGAGAGAGTGTGTGCGTCACAGCTGACCCAGTGTCTGACCTGAGCAGGAATCCAGAGAGACCAGCCCTCATCCTGCAGGGAGACACACTCCGTTAGCCTTTAACCTGACCAGGAGTGTGTGAGTGAGTGTGTTTGTGTGTGTGGGAGTGTGCGTATGAGTGTGTATGTGTGTGCACACATCATCGGCCAAAAGTAAACAGACAAAGACAGAGAGACAGACATGAGATGGACGGACATACACGATGTTTCTGAAAGTTTTAACCTGTTTGCGTGTGTGTGAACATTTTATCTTTTCACTCCAATCTGCTCTTTATTACTTTCTGGCTTCTGAAAAACACACACAGCCGAACATTCGTCAACTCTGCCTTGGTGTCTCTCTCACACACACACACACACACACACACACACACACACACTGACTCACATTTACAGAAATGTATTCAGGCAAACACAACACATACACACTTTCTCGGCCCGTCAACCTCACATATAAAAACCATAAATATGAATGTGATCGGTTAAACACATGCAGGTGCCCTTTATGTCCATCTGATCTGTTTGTGTGTGTGTGTGTGTGGAGATTTAATGTATATTTGAGAATATACCAGAATTGTAATGCATCTCACAATGTTCTTTTGTTTTCCATCCATCCAGTCGTCCATGTGAAACGACACGCTGGTTCTCAGCGATATTTAGTCGAGTTGTAAAGTAGCCAAATCAAATGAGGAAAATGTCATGAAAGATGTAGTTTTTTCACAAACACAGCTGGTGCACGTTGAAGGAAGAGTTTCAACTAAAGGTTCAGAGTCAAAGGGATTGAAAGCTGTGAGGTCATCAGGCGGCTACAGAATAACAACAACATGTATGTTGCTGCGTGTTCACGCTGTAGCTGACGAAGCATCTCCGTGTATTCACTGATCACCACACCCTCTGATCTGTACTCACCACCGGCCAGCACGGCTGCACTTTGCGCTGCTGCACATTCGCGTGAATAGCAGGTGCGCGTGGAGACGGCCCGCAAAGCGAACTGAGTTTCAGCCCCCCCCGAGCACAACGTCCCGGAGCCGCCTATCACGCCAACTAAATACTTTTTTACCTTTCAAATACTTTCCAGTTGTTGTGAAATCGTGTGTGCTTCGTGTTAAGACCAACGCCAAGCAGCATTTTAAATTCAGCTTTTCTCTTGCTCAGTGGCTCCAGGATGTTCATAACTGTGCTGTGTATTTTGACTACATTTCAAGAAGTCAGATGTATATATATAAGTGTGTCAGCTTGTGTTTGGGCGACTCGTTTATTGTTTCATGTGCGTCGGTGTCGGCCGGTTGGTTCTTCCTGCTGTTTTTCACGAGGAGTTTTGACGCTCGTGTGGAATAAATCCAACAAAAACACACTGACCTCATGTGGGACTGTGGGATGGGAAATTTATAAAACACACACGCAAAAGCACACAAACTGATAGCTGTGACAGTACAGAGCCAACAGACACACACACACACACACACACACACACACACTAATTTGATAGCAAAACATGAACTAGAATACTCTAACCCTAACCCTCTACATACGTACAAATATCCAATTATTATTTTGACAGCTGCCTTCACACACACACACACACACACACACACACACACAGTTATCCTCATACGTACACATCTGCAGCACACATGCGCTCCAGTCGAAGGTGTGTCACTACACGTGTGTGTCCGTCTTTATTACATAAACTCAGAGAATAAATGCATGTGTTGCTGTGGGGAATCTGTCAAAGCTCATTCAAGTCAGCCTGAATGACGACAAACCAAAACTAAGACTGAAATATGGAGTGTGTGTGTGTGTGTGTGTGTGTGTGTGTGTGTGTGTGTGTGTGTGTGTGTGTGTGTGTGTGTGTGTGTGTGTGTGTGTGTGTGTGTGTGTGTGTGTGTGTGTGTGTGTGTGTGTGTGCGGCCCACCGGGAGGTTTTGCCCGTACCTTGTGGTGTCATGCTGTGAACCTTGACCTTTGACCCCGCTGTGATTATAGTTAGTAGATTTAGGAGAACAGGAGACAGAAGAGAGAAGGGAGGAAAAGACAAGAGAGACAGGAGAGAGGAGAAGAGGAAAGGAGAAGAGGAAGAGAGAGAGAGGAAGAGGAGAGAAAACTGAAGGAGTCACGATGGAAGTAAAACTTTAATGAAAGATTAATGAGAAGCAGGAAATGAAAGGTTTGTGGAGGGTGAGGTGTCAATAAAGGAGGCAAGGAAAGAAAAGAAGAGGTAGAAAGGAAGGAAGGAGGGAGGAGGAGGGGGGGGGGGGTGGAGGGGGGAGGTGACACGTCGGGTGGAGCGGTTTCCTGATGTTAATGAAGCTGTCAACCACCTGAGTCGAACCAGAACAGGAGGAACAGACAGAGGAGGTCAGAGAGGACTGCTGCTAATTAAAACATTAAAACTGTGGTCGCTTAAGGTTAAACTGTGTGTGTGTGTGTGTGTGTGTGTGTGTGTGTGTGTGTGTGTGTGTGTGTGTGTGTGGGTAAAAAGTGAGGTAAGATGTGAGGAAAATAATAATTTTAATAATTAGTTCCATTTGATTTTAATTTGAAAGTTGAATTAAATCTATCTGAATCTAATAACAGGCAACGAGTGACGATGATGAAATCATTTCTGAAATAATTTTTTCTTTAATAATTTAAGTTTTTTTTAAACATGTCAGTGTGGTAGAAATACTGTAAAAAATATCTAATGTTGGTGTCAAAAGTGGCTGTGTATAGTACAAGTGGTTTGCTTTTTTCTTTTATCGCTAGTTGTTTGTGTGTCTGACTTCATTTAATTGACATTATTCTTATTATTTTATATGATTATTAATTTCATTTATATTTGTATTAATTCTGCTATTACTGTTCTATTACAATGTCATATCTACTATTTAGTACTATTTCAATTTCAGTTTGGCTATCATATGTTATTTCTGGCATTTATTTGGTTTGTTCTGCTTGTGTTGCAGACAGTGGTGAGAGGGTGAGGGGGTGTGTACACACACACACGCACACACACACACACACACACACACACACACACACACACACACACACACACACACACACTGACACTGGTTAACGTCGCACAGTCGGAGGCTGACAGACGCCCTCGATCTTTAACTCGTTACCAGATAAGAGACAGTGGGAACAGATAACAGCAGATTAAAGCTCGTAGTTACACACACACACACACACACACACACACACACACACACACACACACACACACTTTCCTGTGATTACCTGAAGGGAGGTTTTTATACGCTGCAGTTCTCACACTGTCAGATTTGGTTTCAGGTCAGAAGTCAGAGTTTTTTACCTCTCTGATGTTTGTCAGCGGCTCAGGAGGCGGCTGTGAGAGGGACGACTGTTCATGTCAGCTTCTACACAAGTGCAGAGTGATTAAACACACACACACACACACACACACACACACACACACACACACACACACTCAGTTCTGCTTGACTCACTTTGACACCTCGCTCAGTTTCACCCCAAGTGTTTACCAAACACTCTGTAACACTTCAACCTCCTTAAAAGTAAGTAATGCATGAGTGTGTGTGTGTGTGTGTGTGTGTGTGTGTGTGTGTGTGTGTGTGTGTGTGTGGACTTAAAAATTATGTTAAGAAAATTCTCTGTGTGTTCAGCGCAGTGGAAGCTCCAGATAAGGTTAGCTTAGCTTAGCTTAGCATAAACACTGGACGCAGCGGGAAATATGTCTGTTTGTATGATTTATTCTTTAGTGGTTTAAAAACTTCTGGCGTTCACCAGTTTTCTCGTACTCCTCCGTACGACATGAAGCTCCTGCAGCTCCTGAAGCTCCTGGAGCTCCTGCAGCTCCTGCAGCTCCTGAAGCTCCTGAAGCCCCTGAAGCTCCTGCAGCTCCTGCAGCTCCTGGAGCTCCTGAAGGTCCTGGAGCTCCTGCAGCTCCTGCAGCTCCTGAAGGTCCTGGAGCTCCTGCAGCTCCTGCAGCTCCTGAAGCTCCTGAAGCTCCTGAAGCTCCTGCAGCTCCTGAAGCTCCTGCAGCTCCTGGAGCTCCTGAAGGTCCTGGAGCTCCTGCAGCTCCTGCAGCTCCTGAAGGTCCTGGAGCTCCTGCAGCTCCTGCAGCTCCTGAAGCTCCTGAAGCTCCTGAAGCTCCTGCAGCTCCTGCAGCTCCTGGAGCTCCTGAAGCTCCTGGAGCTCCTGCAGCTCCTGAAACTCCTGCAGCTCCTGCAGCTCCTGCAGCTCCTGGAGCTCCTGCAGCTCCTGCAGCTCCTGGAGCACAGTGTGGAAGTCTTTTTTTCTGAATAAAACACGCCCACAGACAGAACAGGTAGCGTTGATAATGCTAATGATGAAATGAGTGGGAGTGAGTGATTTACAGCAAGTTAATGCAAAGAGAGTTTGTAGAATCTGAATCTTGATGTATTGGTGAGCTTTACAGTTAACAAGCTGCAACATGTGAACAAGGTACTTTCGGAGCTTGTTGTGGAGGCTAGCTTCCCCTGCATCCGGTGTTTGTGCTAAACTAAGCTAAGCTAAAGACATCTCTCACATCATGAGCGAGTCTCTCTGCTGAACTCACAGAGATGAAAGTGATATTAGTTTTATTGGTAAGTGAGTAAAAAAGCCTATTTCCAAAACCACAGACGTCTTCCTTTAAGAAGGGAACTGGGAGCCTCTGACATCACCCATAATCAGCCACAACGTGACCCAGTGAACACGGGATTATGGGTCAGCATGAACAGTGTTAGAAATCAGGATAAATAAAACATCCAGGCTACATTCCTGCTGTGATGTCAGTTAATGAACAGACATTTGAAGGGAATGTAAGAGTTCATCGTCCTCTCTGTCGCTTCTCCCCATAAACAGCAAAACATGAGAAAGAAATAAAAAGAGGAATATTCCAAAGAGACAGAGAGTCTCTGAGGACTCCTTAATAAAATATCCTCATTCCACACACAGTCACTGGCCTGCATTCGCCTCCACAGGGAGTGTGTTCACTCTCCATCTCCCCGATTAGCAAGAGATGCTTTATCTTGTAGATTCTTTGACTCTCTCTCCTTCATGTCGCTCCATAACAGTTGTGGATCTAAAAGCTGATCCCCCTTAAAGAAGTAGTTGTTGGCAGGACGCGGTGTACAGAGCAGAGATATATATATATATAAATATATATACGAAAACCCCACACTCTCCTTTATCTACACCACCTTCTTCTTCTTCTGTCTTCTTCTTTCCTCTCTTCTTTTCCTTGTATGTACATCTTCTGAACAACATTTTCTTGACCATTTAGAGAATTTAGCGTCCAGCCTGCCATTGAATGCACGCAAGCAATATATGTGATTAATGTAACTGCTGTCGAAGGTAAAGTGTTTCAGCCAACGAATGCTCTTAAAGCTGAAATCACTCTGTTCCCACAAATCTCCCTCAGCCTGGTTTCCGCAGACAGCGGTAGCCATCAAACACGGTGTCTGTCCTGATACACCCTCCTACTCCTTTTGTAAATGTTGCAGCAATAACAGAAAAGAATTATTGATGCACATTTTTAATGTCCAGAGAAGTGTTGCATTACTTTGCTGATAAGGAACAAAATGATCATCAA
This sequence comes from Enoplosus armatus, assembly GCF_043641665.1. Taxonomy (NCBI): domain Eukaryota; kingdom Metazoa; phylum Chordata; class Actinopteri; order Centrarchiformes; family Enoplosidae; genus Enoplosus; species Enoplosus armatus. The sequence continues at coordinate 26,727,684 of NC_092182.1, read as the reverse complement.
TTCTCTAAAGAACTCCTGTCAGTGTCCAAGCGTCAGTCCAGGAGCTCGGCGAGCCTGAAGTGTGTTCTTACAGTCACTGTGGGAGCAGCAGATATTTATTCCAGCCTCACTGCTCTGCACGAGTTGTGAGTATTCCTCATTAGGATGTGTACGGCCCTTATGGCCCTTATGGCTGTTGGCCTGTTTCCATCTTCTTGCCCATTAAAAACAAATGTGATCTTGGAGGGAGGAAGGAGGAGAGTGGCAGCATCTTCCCTGTGACAGGAAGCACCAGGTTTTATAGGAAATATGGTCTTAATTTTGGGGAACACACAATCCTACATGCAGCACCTTATAAAGTAAACTCCAGGATCACTTCCTCTCCTTTCATCTGTTTTCTATAATTACGATGTCGAGATGCTGCTGCTGAGCACTGGTTTACATTAAAGGTGTAGGACAGTTTCTCCTTTGTGATAAATGAAGTCTCAAACTGGGTGAATGTCTCTTCTGTATCTCTTGAGTTTCTGCTCTCTGCGTCTCTGTAATGTTGATTATCTTCCAGCCTGTGATTTATCTTTTCTACTGCCTCCCGTCAGTTGTACGCCACAAAGAAGTCTCACAGCGAAGTGAGAGAAGGTCACAGCATCTCTGAGGTCATAGATGATTATTTGTTTATCTAAATAAATGTATCTATGGTCAAATAAAAAGCTTGGAGACATGATGACTGGGTGCTGACCGTCTCAGGATCAGATGGGCTGAAACTTCTGGGAGTTCCTTCTTTGTGTCTTTGTGGATGATTTAGGATTTTGATGATGTACGAGTTGTAGCTCGTTGGTCATAACAAGCTGTTGTCTGCTGGAGATGATTTGTGGTTTTAGTTTCAGGGAGAAGTTGTGGTTTGGACCCAAAACTGTTGGTTTGGTCCCAGACAGTGAAGTTAATGTGTGTTTGTCTGTTTAGTATTAAAATGCTGTCAGAATATTTTCATTTAGGCATTTATTGTTAAATCTCTCTCTCTTTATGGAATTAGAAAATGTAAAAGTATCTACAGATCAGGATGTGCTGCAGATCGAAGACTGATTTGAATAAGCATTTATTTATTTGAGATTAATATTGATATCACCCAAACTTGGAAAACTTGTAGCAGTTAATGTGACTAATGTCCTTGTACAGTATGTGAAACCTTGAGAGAACCTGCCGCCTTTTTATTCCACAGACAGAACGTGTCAATCCAAGTAGGAGCTTGAAGGAAGAGCTATTATCAAACTTTACACATATGTCTCCTGCCTTTTTTTATTAGTTTAAAATCTCAAATCTATAACTGATATGTATATTAGAGGAATGTCTGCAGGGAAGATTGTGAAAAACGGACGTTATAGCAACATAAGAACGGTTTAAATCTGAGCGTGAAGCAGTTTCTCTCGATGTCACGGCTGAGCAGCTGACCTGTAAGTGGAGTCCAGTCTGCGATGTGATGCAGAGCCAACAGCCACACTGCAGCTTTGTGTGGAACTTAAATGTGTTTTCTGTCTGCACAAAAAACAAAAGAAGCGGAAACAGAGCGCACGTTCATACGATGGAGGAGGAATCTGCGTCTGGGTTCACATTGTGTCTTGTTGTCTTGTTGGCGTCCATGTGGCTCAGCAGTCCAAGATACGTGTCCTTGTTTCAGCCCTTAGAGTCTCGCTCAAAGCCTTTCCTTTTTCCTGTTTGTGTTCTGTACAGTATTGTACTGCATCTCTTCAGGATCCCGCTGTGGGATCTTTAAAATACCCATCAGCCCCAGCTGTACTGTGTGTGGTGCTAAATCTCAGCATTGTGCATTATCATTGAGAGCATGTTCGCATTTAGATCAAAGCAGCACTGTCCCTGCTAAAGCTTCACAGAGCTGCCAGACTGCCGGTCTTCAAACAGGTTAATAAGAGCGTTGAGAAACACTAAAGCTGAGGACCGTGGAACCGAAACAATAAGCTGAAAGACACTCAGACTCGGAGGAGAACTGCAGAGCGACTCCTTTTACATTACACATAGTTGTTTGATCCACTGTTAATATAAACAGCGTTTACAACCTGAAACTCTGTTGAATATAAATACCGTTTTTCAAAAAGCTAAAAATGAATGTTAACATGACACATTTAAAGAATGACATAACAAGTCCACGAACTAAACAAGCCAAGTCAAGTTAAAGCCAATGATAAACAGCTTTGTCATGATTAAGTACGGGCTCAGGATGAGAGAGGAGGCAGCTAAAACATCAGAAAAATGTTGGCTGAAAGCAAACAGAAAAGACACAGTAGAAGACGTCTTCTCATGAGCCGGCAATGAAACCTGGACGTCACCAGAACTGAAAGCAAATGCATCCACGCGTCCCATTTCTGTAAAGTGCCATCGAGGCCCGTCATTGTCCCCGACATCAGTCGGGCCGGCAGGTCAAACGAAGGATAAATAAATGTGACCCGACCGCTGAAATAATAGCTGGTTAAGTTATTTCGATGTTTAAAATCTCCTCCAAATGCTGAAACCTGATATATTAAATGCCCGCAGTCCTCTGTGTCAAGGTTCAGAGGGAAACTCTTTAGCGGTGATTTAGAGCTCGGAGACGTGCAGAGAGGCCACGAAGTGAGCGGCTGAAGACAAGAGGATGTGAAAAGTGACGTCGATGCCTCGCTGGGGGAGGATCAGAGACATTAAGAGACAAATGATCAGAATGAAGAAGGAATTAGCAGCAAAATCGCCTTATTTTCTTTGTTCTGTAGGTGCAGACACACACACACACACACACACACACACACACACACACACACACACACAACCTTGCAGACAGACTCTTGGACACAATGCAGAGAGGACTGAACCAAGGCCAAGATTCAACATAAACAATTAAATCATTAGGAGTGTGTGTGTGTGTGTGTGTGTGTGTGTGTGTGTGTGTGTGGAAGGAGAAATGGAGGCCCACGCTGACATTATGAGAGATGTCATCCTTCTCCGTCCTTCAGATAATCCTTCACCTCATCCGTCTTCTCTCTCCTCCTTAAAGAAGAAGAAATCTTTTGCTCCACATTGTAAAATACATCAGGTTCATACATGAACCACCTGCTCCGTCTGCTCCACCATCTACTTCAGTCTGGTCCTGGTCCTGGAGTAACGCTGGAGTGGTTTGAACCAGGCATGATACCTAGTTTGGTCAAGTTGGGATCACTTTGGGGTTCAGACTGAGGTCCCATGAACAGCAACACGTGTGAAGTGAAGCCAGATATGATCTGAATATGATGAACTTTGGCTGAAAAGAAGACGTGTTTCCATCCTGCGAGAGAGGAGAGGTGTATTAGCCCGATGTTGTTTAACATGAACAAAAACATCAACGACTGAATGAGTTCTCTGGGTGTAGTATTTATTTCAGTCTTTTTGTATATTGTCCATTGATAATTGTAATCAATAATTCAGTTTTGTCTTTGTAATCAGTGTTTCATCATTGTAGCTTCATAATAATTGAATCACTAAGCTGAAGATGATTGGCAGGTTGAAGGGGCCGCTCGCCCTCCTCTGTCCATATGTGTGGTCCTTCATTTTGATTTTCGGTTGCCTGGCAACTACTTTTCATAATGATTGTAACTGTAGAGAGTTCTTTCATTTGAGAGGAGAGGACGTTGAATGAAAAGCATCAGTGGAGAGAATGTGCCTCTGTCTGTGCTGTTTTGTGTTTTTCCTCTTGTCTGATGCCGTATCGACATCGAGAGGTTTAAAAAAGAGATAGTTTGTCCTCTTTGTTTCTTTAGTTTCCCACAGTGGAGAGAGAGAGAGTGGAGGAATACGATGAGGAGAGAGAGAGAGAGAGGTAATAAAGGACGAGGCTCGGGGAGGAATTTAGAGGTTGAGATTTTGTCAATGAACCTGCAAGAGGGGAGGAGGAGGAGGAGGAGGAGGAGTAGTAGAAGTAGAAGTGGGCTGAAGGAGTCAGTAAAGAGGGGAGATGAGTATTTGAGGCCTGTTATTTTCAGGTGAGACACACCCAGCCAACAGTCTGCTCTCTCATCGCTGGCTGTTCAGCTGCTTCAGAATGAATAATGCACTAAATCAGTGATTTCACCAGTTCAGTGCAGTTTCTCTTCTGTACTTCAGCCCTCACAAGAGGATGAAGCAATGAGGAAATCATTTGGTACAAAAGCTTTTTTTTATGCAACATGACTGAAATATTGGATGAATGTGTTCAGTGAATGTTGTGATGTTTTCTAGTCAGTGCAGAGAGCAGCTGTGGAAGGAGTGACGAGTGTTGAAGGAAGAGGTGATGGAGGAGGAAAAGAGTGTTAAACATTTAGCTAACAAAATACACAGGCCTTGTAAGTTATCGATACTCTGACATTTACGCCTGCTGACCCAAAATGGTCGACGTCCTTGACTTCATCCCCGTGGCAGCTACTGGATCCGCTATGCAAAACAAACATCATCTACCACCCAGACCAGGAAGTGTTTAGACTGGTGTTGAAACGTGAGCAGTCCTGGAAAGGGAACCAACGCCGAGCTTCAATCAGTCAAACTTTATTTACATAGCACATTTCCACAGACCGACCACAACAGAAACATGAGAACATCTGAACTGTAGCTAGCGGCTAGCAGCTAGCGGCTAGCAGTTATTGTAGTTTTATTTTGGCCTCAGCCTTGAACAAACAAACAGCTTCATTTGAATAAAACACAAAGTTGTGAAAAGTGCTAAACAGCATTAAAAGAAGAACATTGTGAAACTAAAGCACTGATTCAAATATACAAGATAAAGACATACATGAGCCAGAGATGGAACTATGATTAAAATGAAGAAAGCAAAGAAAATATGTCATTTCATAATATCCCAGATATGGACATCATCATCATCATCATCATCGAGTGCTTTGCTCAGACTCAGGCAGGTAAACGTGGTTTCGGCGGTTTCGTCCGGATGTGTCCTGTCAGTGCCGTCAGAAAGCTGAGAGAGGAGACACGGCTACCTGAAATCACTAGAACAACAAACAGACGAGTTCAGTTTCAGACTCCAACAGGAATTATGTGTTACTCTATACCTCGCCCGGTTTACCAGGAAAACAACACAGAGGCCCAGAGGAGGTCGGGAGGGTCCAGTTCAGTTTCTTTGCCGGGGAAACGACATTCTCCGTTGTGTGGTCCATCTGAACAACACTATGAACCCCCACCTGCTGATGTTTTAAATGCTGGTGTGACCAGAACTGAATGAAGAAAGCACGCTTTGCATGACATGTGTAAAACTGGACCATAGCTTCCCTTCAGTGAGGAGAGTATACAGAATGTGAGGAGCTCAGATTGTCCTCCCCGGATGAATATTTACATTTATAAGAAATATAAAAAGTCTAAAGCTCAGCAGCACAAAGACGGAGCCACTAATGGAAACAACCTGGTTCAAATGGCCTTGAAAGGCATCTTGAGGACAAGCTCTAAAAACATTTTACTGGCTGGTGTTTTCCTCTGAAAGTGCTCTTACAGTCTTTAATGGCTCAGGACGGGTCTCTCAGATCGTACTGGAGATAACGGCGCTGCTCCAAATCCTATCTGAACATCTGCATACTGCTGCTCTCTGTCTCATTCTCATTCTCTGTATCTCCTGTTTGTTATTACCAGACAGCCGGCCCACTCTAAAGAAGCTGCTGTTTTGAATTTCAGAAGTTATAATACGTTGTGTTGAACAGTAAAGCCTGCGGTCACAGTCTGTTGTTATTTCAGTGAATTCCAGTATGTTTTATCTTGATGCCTCTCGGGAGGTTGATAATGTGATATTTTTGCTATTAGCCTCAACTGCAATTGTATGTGCTTAAAAAGAAAAAGTGCATATTCATGTTTGACTGGGAGTTACGACAGCTGAGACAGCTTCCCGTGCAAATGGAGATTAAGGAACTCGTCTCCATCTCCTCCCAGGCCACGGAGTCAGCACAGCGGGGGTTTGGTTTCTGTCATCCTGCAGACCTGCTTTCATTTGTATCCAAACCCCGAACACACGAGCTGTGAGATGTTTGGTTCCCTCTGGTCCGCTGTAAGTGTTAGCATGTGCTAACCGAGTCAATGTGTTGCAGCTTGTCTGCAGAGGCCAATGACGAAACTGAGGAATCAACTAAATGTCAACACACCTGTGTGTGTAAAGCAGAAACGAATATATAAATATATATAAATATTTTTTTGGAAATCTAAAACTTTGCTTCTTCCAGCTACACGTCCTCTTCAGTCGATCTCATTCTCTGGCACTCTGTTTTGTTTTCTACACCATGAGAAGTGTTTCTCTCTGAGACGTAAGCGTCACATTATATGCAGTTTGGATAAAACATCAGATTCATTAGCTAATATTTAAAAAACAGAGAAGTTATGATTCACGGTGTCTCTGCAGCAGACGCTTCGCTGCCATCGACGGAGAATCTCCACAGATGATTCTTACATGGTGAATATTGGACTTCTGGAAGGTTGACATCGGCAAAAAAACATCTTTGCATTGCTGTTTTGAATCATCTAAATAGTCTTTCTTTAAAGCGAATGTCCTAAAAAGGTCAATAAATTCAGCGAAATACATTTTTACTTCGATAATGTCAACTTCTCTGATGGCTGCTGTTGCTGCCAGAGTTTCTGTCGGAGTTCAGCAGAGAACCAGATGTTTTCTGTGTGGCGTGAGAAACATCTGCCAGCTGACACACACCAGGTTACCCTCTCTCACACACACACACACACACACACACACACACACTCCCTATCCATATTGAAGCTTGTGTGTGAATGTGTGTGTCTCTGTGATCCAACCGAAGGCGTTGCCGGTGTGTTATAATGTGTTTGGTATTTGATGGGCGGTGATAATCAGAAATATATGAGGCAGAGCAGACAGGCCGTCTGACAGGTGAGGAATCCTGTCCGTTCTTATCTAATCACTGTGTTTTTATCTGTCAGCGATAACACACACACACACACACCCTCCCCTCCCTCTCAGCGTGGGGGAGGTCTCTGTCACTCATGTTGTCATGTGGGACTCTGACGTCGGCCACGTTGTGGAAGATAAACTAAACTGAAGGGAGAGAAATCATTTCCTTTAAGATGTAAATCACTTCACTCTTCAGACTTTTACTCGTTCTAGTTTCTTCTCATCAAAAAAACTCCTCACGTAAACACAACTGTACATTTCAATTCCTGCACGAAGGGAAATCTAAAAGTAACTTTTAACAGTTTCAGTTGAATAGTCTCAGCTGTATAAATGTGTTTCAGCAGCTGTTGTTGGTGAAATATTTTAATGGCTTCATTATAACTCAAACACAAACTTCATCCTGCTTTAATGAGACGATAACCAGCTTTGAAGTTTGAATAAATAACAGAGACTGCTGTCCGTAAACATTTTATCATGACGTTAAAATGAGAAAGAAATGTTTTCATGCAAAGACTTTGGCTGCTGTTCAGTGGCTGATGTTAGTGTGTGTGTGTGTGTGTGTGTGTGTGTGTTAATCAGAGACACCAGAGCTTTGGAGGGGAGATGAAAGAGGAGATGTTTCGAGCTGTAACACTGAGGATTTACACACACACACACACACACACACACACACACACACACACACACACACGCCAAACACGGAGTTAAATTCTTTACACATTTTTATTTATTTGAGTTTTTAACGATGCATGAACGCTCAGACTAACACGTTTCAGCGCAGCAGCACATGCTGTGATTTGATCCACCAGGATCCAGCCTGGCTCACAGTCCAGGTCCCTCAGGCCTTTTCTGTTTAACGATCAAGGTTTGAGTCATTTACTTCTCCTGGAGGCTGAATCCAAAACACACGTACGCTGCTTTCACTGTGTGTGTAGTTTGTTTGATAGTGAACATCTTCATGGGAGAAGGAAAACGTGTTATTGTCCTTTTATATACAAGCTGTCGCTGAAAGAAATCATTACGTCCAGCTAATTCACAGATCAGTCGATCAAGCAGCCGTCAGAAAATTTATCGGCAACTATTTTGACCAACGTTATAATCCTTAAGATTTCATCAAAGACATCAAACCCCATTTTTCATTCTGGTCTGCGTTTGTTATTTATCTCTTCATAATACAGTTTGTCTTGGTGGTGGCGGAGTCCGTCATTCCTGCGCTGGATGAGGGAAACAGGACAGGAAAGCGATGCAATCCAGCGTCACTGTTTGTAATTTAATCTCATTGATATCAGCCTGCTCTCTCTCTCTTTACGCCGTGTTAGAGCTGAAATACGTCACTGCTGACATCCGACTGTCACATTAAAAACCAGGACAGAAATCTCAGCTGCAGTTCTGAGGTGAAAGCACAACCTTTCTCCTCTGAAAGGCCTGATGTTTCCAGCTGTGGAAACAAACTGAAAACAAAGTGGTGCGAATGTTTGTGTCCCAACACGCAGAGAAATGTTGTTATTTCATAGTTCAGAAATGTTTTCATCAGAGACCAAAGTGAAAAATCTGATTGTAGTGTGCACTGAAGTGTTCTGGGCCAATCACATTCCACCTCTCACCTCGAGCACACAGAACACACACATGTCCGAGCACACAGAACACACACACACACACACACACACACACACACTCAAACATGCCAACTATTTTAATGAAGCAAATCCAGTTTTAATCACCTTCCTGATTGCAGGCAATCAGTGTTCATCACGGGGAGCAATCAATCACACACACACACACACACACACACACACACACACACACACACACACACACACACACACACACACACACACACACTCATGCGTGTGCTGTACAGGTGTTCGGCACGCACCCAGCTCTCCCAGTGAATTTGTTCTGCCTGAAGTCTTTTACAAATGTTTGCCATTATCCACAGAGCTCTCTGTCACACACACACACACACACACACACACACACACACACACACACACACACACACACAGACCTTCATGCTTAGTTTAGTGTCAGCTCTCTGAGAGGTTGGTGGAAATGATCCTGTTGATTCGACTGTAACAAGACGTGACTGAGTTAATCAACAGCAAGTCATCCGGCTACTTTCAGATCGTTGTGAAAAGACCATAAAAATCACAGTCAGCACGCCACTCATCATAAACGCTGAATGTATAATATATAATGAGATTTTTACTCACTACAGAATGTTTTCAAGTCTCCGCTGTGGTCAAATCGTAGAAAAGACGATAAAACAACCAGATGTGCAAGAAAAGAAAAAGAGTTGTATTTTACAGCAACTCTCAGCTCTTGTTTGGTCGTTTCTTATCATTTTATCCTATTGTCATGTTATGTACTGTGCATCACTAATCACTCACTCTTGTTACCAAAATGTCAGTTTTAGAATAGAATAAAAAATAAAAACTTGTTTTATTTGGTGACAAAAGATTTATTTCATAAGAATGAGTTTTTAAAAAGTTTACCAGGAAAAATATAAACTCACCTACATTTCTTTGAAGTGTCGTGAACTGATTGAAAGACAGCTTCTTCATTAATGCCCACACAGTCATTGAGCTTCTTAAAACAAGGAGGGGAGGCAGATTACCATTCTCTCAAAATGACCCTTTAATATTAATATTATTAGCCCGCTGGGTTTCATGTGGCAGCTTTTCAGAACAACTCTTGTGTTTTTACAGACAAACATTCGCTCTGGTTTTGTAAAACAGCAAAGAAGAAAGACGTGAATGCGTAAGTGGGAGTGTATGAATGTGTGTAGTCCATTATATTATATGTGTGTGTGATTAATGAAGGAGGTGATTAGATCTGGATCAGACCTTTCAGAGTGGACTGCGAGTGCCTGTTGATGTTTGTGCCCACTGAGTGTGGCTCAGAGTCCCTGCACTGTGACCACGTACAGACTCAACTTTTACTGTCCTGTTTTGTATGTTGAGTCATTGGGAAGAAGAAGTGGAATTAGGAGGACTGGGAACGTGCCGACTGGGGCTTCTGTTGGGGTAGAAACTGATTTGTCAGCGTGTGATGGTTGAACAATGATGGGAAATGGCTGCTCTAGAAAGAGTCCCTCGAAACCAGCGCAGAACTAAGAGCTGCACCTGAATCGAGATGTGTGGAGGTCGTGACCTCATGCCATTGACCAATCAGCAGAAATCCAGATTACCGCTGACCAATCAGAAGCAATCAGCATCAGCTCCGAGAGGAAAAGCAACATTTAACTGAATTGCATCCAGAAGCTTTGACGGATCGAGATAACTCACCGACTGCACTCAAGCTTTAATGCATTTTGTCTTTATCTTCGAATACTTCACTCCCCATAATCAGAATTGATTCCGGTGTGGAAAGTCTCGTGTTTTTACTCATTTTTAATGCATTTTCTAGAGACTGCCGACTTAAAAAAATGTGGGAGGCTGCACAAGTTATCAGGAAAACTAATGGAAAACTTCAGGGCAAAAAAAACAAAGACCAATTTGAACCCACGATGGTGTTGTGTGACGTAAAGCGTTTGGTTTCCTCTCCTCTTCAGTATTTCATGTCATATTTTCCCCCGCGTCCCCCTCAGCGAGAGTACTTTGAGATATCTCCTGCTACGCTTTCTTTCATCATGTGGTCTATTTCCCATCGTTGGTGCACTTGATGGATGGGATCTGTAGGACTGGGTGAGGCAGAGCCAAGTGCAGCAGGTCCATAAAATGAAATCCGTGCTTCCTTTTATTGTCTGCAGGTCTTTCTGAGGCTCAGGCCAATGCGTCTGTTTGTTTCTCACTCTGCGTCTCTTGATTGTTTCACCTTCTTTTATTCATAGATTGTTTTTAAGTAGTGCAAACCAGACAAATTCATATTTTGACTTCCATTAATAAATCCAACCTGCTACACAGTTCTGCAGTTGATGCCTCCCGTGTTTTCGTGTTTGTTTGAGTCGTAACAAACGTGCCGTGCTGCATTCAAAGTCACGACTCCCTCGTCTTTGGAGCCCCCCCGGACACACAGCAGCGTCTCTGCACACACAGAGTCTGTCCTGGAGATCCACAGTGTGGGCCGGGCCTGAACGTCTTGAGTCTTTGCAGCACAGGCAGGTCGACTCAGCTGACTTACAGAGTTTCAAGGTTAATGAGTTGCTTTTACTCAAGTTAACATTTCCAGCTGGAGGTCGTGGATTTACCTCCAGTCGACCCGAATTCACCAAATCTATTGCAGGTGGAGGACAAGAGATGTTTGCATAATGGAGACAAATAGAAAGATCAACCCAAAATCTGTTTTATTTATTTATTTTTTATTAAACATCTCGGAGAGAAAATTTGTCAAGTTGGGCCAAAGACACCACAGCTGCGATTATTTTCATTATAGATTCATCTGCAGATTCAGTCTACGATCACATAAAAGCCACAAATACTAACATTTGAGAAGTTGGGACCAGAGAATTGACTGACTTGAAAAATGAAAATGAATTGAATATTAAAATAGCTGTTGATTATTTTTTGGTGATCGATGTTTTAGCTCTAACATAGACTGAAGTGAGGAGAACGTGAGGTCAGTTGAAACTGCAAAAGACTTTTGGCATAAAACACATTATTATTGTAATTATAGGACTATACATCTCTTCAGTTCCCAGTCCTTCGCCCTCCTCGCTCCAGTTCTCTTCCACGGCTCTGGGAGACCCGGCTGACAGCTTCACAGAGTAAACAGAGTGGCGGGGCAGAGGCCGACTTTCAAGGTTCATTTGTTGCGCTTGTTCAGGTCGTTTTCTGCCTGCTTTAACACCGACTCCCCAGGGAGACCGGGGGCGAAGGCTCTGCAGCCCGACTGATGAACCGCTGTGTGTGTGAGTGTGTGTGTGTGTGTGTGTGTGTGTGTGTGTGTGTGTGTGTGTGTGTGTGTGTGTGTGTGTGTTTGCAGTGGGGGAAGAATTATTCAAATCATTTACTTCAGTAAAAGTAGCATAGTGTATTATATGTGTATATATAATGTTAGATACACGTCGTGGAGTAGAAGTAGAGTAGTATGACGTAGTATAAAACGGATAAAGACATAACCAAGTAAAGAACAAGAACCTTAAAATTGTACTCAAGTACATTATTTGAGTAAATGTACTTAGTTACTTTCCCCACCGGATGTTTGAGACATAGAGGCGCTGAGTAAAAGACGCTGATGGTTTCTTCTGTCTCTGTCAGACCTGAGGAACAGTTCGGCGGTCTTCTGGGAGGGCGGAGTCAGCGGGGGGTACCAGGCCTTGCTATTGGACGAGGATCAAGGATGGCTGCTGGTCGGAGGGAAAGACCACATCTACCTGCTGAGGCCCGACAGCTTGGATCTGCCCTCGCGTACGGTGAGACATTCAAACTGTCCGCTGCGCCTCAGTTCAAGTCCATAAAGAGGTTGTAATTCAAAGTGTTGCTGAACATTTGTTTCCATGTGTTTTCCCTGTCAGATCTACTGGCCTGCTGTCAGAGAGCATGTGGAGCACTGCAGGCTGGCAGGGAAGAGTCTGGAGGTAAGTGTCTTCAAATCACAGCAAAATATGAGACGATAAACATCTTTCCCTAAATATGTTTATATATGATTTTTAGTCAAATCGTAAGATAAAATCCTTCATTTCTATTTCAAAAGTTCTACGCAGACTCTGTTAGCTTTTGTTTTCCTTCCTTCAAGGAACAGTTCTCATCTGCTTTCTCTGTGAGAGTTCGATGCGATGACTGATAGCTAAATTAGCTTAGCTTGAAGACTTTGGATTCCCCCTGTTTCCAGTCGTTGTGCTAAGCTAAGTTAGCCGGCTGCTGGTGGTAGCCGGTGGTGTCGATCCTCTCACCTGACCATCAGCAAGAAAGCAAATACGTGTGTTTCCCAAAATGTCAAACTATTCCTTTAAGCTGCCTCACAGATTCTCTCTTTGTGTGACATGATGAAGTAATGTACAAAAGTATTCAAATGTTCATGTATGTTATTGTGTTTTATTTCACTTTCAGACGGACTGTGCCAACTTCGTGCGGCTGCTGCAGCCTTTCAATAAGACCCATGTCTATGCTTGTGGTACAGGTGCCTTCCATCCTCAGTGCACGTACCTGCACGTTGGACTCAGCTCGGAGGTAAGAGGGAACTCCTGTGTTTGTGTGTCAGTAAAGACACTCTCGCACTCGACGCTAAACCACACAAGACAAAACGTTTTCTGTGTCCCTCAAACTTCTCTTCTTGTTTTGTTGTTTGTTGGTGCGTTTTTTTTTTTTGAATTCCTGCAGATAATTATCCAAACAGACAATGTGATGTCACATTCAGATGTTTCCAATGAGCTTTATTCTCAAGTCTAAAACGTCAGTTATAAACACTGTGTTTGGTGTCCGTCCCTCTTTGTAGAGCGTCCGCTCATTGACCTTCTGTTTATCGGCCGTTCTGCGTTTGTGTGTGGTCTCTCTCCCTCTGTCTCTGTCTCTCCCTCTCTCTGTCTGTCTCTCTGTCTGTCTGTCACTCCCTCTGTCTCTCTCTCTCCCTCTGTCTCTCTCTCTCCCTCTCTCTGTCTGTCTGTCTCTCTGTCTCTGTCTGTCTCTCTGTCTCTCTCTCCCTCTCTCTGTCTGTCTCTCCCTCTCTCTGTCTGTCTGTCTCTCTCTCTGTCTGTCTCTCTGTCTCTCTCTCTCCCTCTCTCTGTCTGTCTCTCTGTCTCTCTGTCTCTCTCTCCCTCTCTCTGTCTCTCTCTCCGTCTCTCTTTCTGTCTCTCCTCTAGGATCCATCGTCCATGTTGTCTCATACAGTTGAGTCGGGCAGAGGAAAATGTCCCTTCAGTCCGAGGGAGCCTTTTACTGCCAGACTGACTGGTAGGTCTGATCCAGTCCACACATAATGTGCTGTGTCCACCCACACACACACACACACACACACACACACACATTATACTACATTAAATCATGTTGTGTCATTCTCTAACAGCCATGTTCATGTCCTGGTGACACTAATGTCCTGCAGCGTACAATCCCTCCCCTGTCTCCTTCCCCTGTGTGGTCCGCTTCAGTTGTTTCACATGCTGACGTCAGCTGTTGCCCCATGTGACATTACGGACATAACTTTTAGACAAAGAGGCCCCATAAAATCAGCTTTAAGTTTTCAAACAGAGTTTATTTTGTTTTGAATCAGATAGAACGAGGCTGTCCACATGGACTGTAGATGCCTCGGGAGGGAAACGTTTTTCACTATAAAATGAGATATCAGCTGTTTGAATACTGTGGCATCACTGAGACTCACTCGCTGTCAGGGGAGATGCAAATTGTGTGCAAGTTAGAAGTGGTTTTGGGAGCTGATGTGTTGTGTTTTGACATGTTTAATTACCCAGGGGGCAGTATGTTCTGTGTGTGGGATTCAAAAGAACGGAGCTTATTACGATCATAAATGAACTAACTAACCTTTCATTGTAAATGAAATCATTGGAATCATTTAGATGTGACTACAATATAAATTCAATATATTCAGGGATTCTTCTGAACGAGAGAAGCGTTTATCATTATTGATCAGATGCAGACGTTATCGTCTTGTGAGCATCTACTGTTTTAATCAGGACCACTGAAGAATAAAGCCGAGCTGCGAGCTCTGAATGTTGCAACAGTCTCTGCGTTGGTCAACTCGCAGCCTCTCAGTGGGAAAATGCATTTCACAAGAAAGAATGTGTTGTTTCTTTCTTCTTTCTGTCTTTCTTTCTGTCTTTCTTCTTTTCTTTCTTCTCTCAGTGGGAAAATGCATTTCACAAGAAAGAATGTGTTGTTGTGTTTAATGCAGACGTGATGTTCTGCAGTTATTCTGCTCCACAGTGGTGAGAGAAGATGTTAAAGTATGTCGGTGTTAATCCGTGCCATCCTTTCTGTCTTTCTGTCTGTCTTTCTTCTTTTCTGTCCTTCTAGACGGTGAACTTTATGCAGGTACCTCAGTAGATTTCATGGGAGCCAATGCTGCGGTCTTCCGTACGTCCATCCAGGGCGACAGTCAACATTACATCCGGACTGAAGCTTATGATCACAACTGGCTCAATGGTGAGAAGCTCCAGTGCCAGTGAGAGTTCAAGCAGCATATTATATTATTATTATATTGTATTATTTCTGTAAATTAAACTACATCCTCCCTCCCTCTCAGAGCCGGAGTTTGTGGGCTCCTTCTCCATCCCTGACACTCACAGTCCCGACGACGACAAGGTCTACTTCTTCTTCAAGGAGAGGGCGGTGGAGGCCGGACAGTGGGACAAGAGGGTGTACAGCCGAGTGGCTCGAGTCTGCAAGGTACAAACAAACTGGCATCTACTCAAGTACTTCAGTACAGTTTTGAGGTACTACCCAGCTGTTTAAGTGATTTAAATGTAGATCTGTAATGTGAATTTTGGGCTCTCTCCCTCTCCCCCTCCCTTTCTCCTCGTTGTCCTCCACCCTGTCTTTATCTTTCATACCTCCCTCTCACTTCCAGAATGACGTAGGGGGGAGGAGGAGTCTGATCAACCGCTGGACCACCTTCCTCAAAGCCAGGCTGGTCTGTTCTGTCCCCGGTCCGTCTGGAGTGGACACACAGTTTGATGAGCTAGGTAACCCTCCTTTCTCCACCCTTGTCTTTTCTCACCTCACTCCACTTGAAATGAGGCCCAAACTCTCTTTGAATAAGTCTGTAAGCTCAGTTTCACTTTCTTTAAATTAGGCAGGTCAGTTCACAGCAGTTCACAAGTCAATTCAACTTTATTTGTACATGTTAGTGCGATTAAGTGCTAATAATAAGACATCTGACAGGTTGGCCACCAGTTTCGATACGTCAATGACGTGTTTAGATTCTAAAAAACTGACTTTTAAAGCTGTCACTGTGGTTTTCTAGAGGACATCTTTGTTCTGGAGACCAAGGACCCTCAAAACCCGACCATCTATGGTGTCTTCAGTACGTCCAGGTGAGAATACTTTAATTCTGTACTCAGCAGTTCAGCATGATGTTTAGGAAATACATATCACACATATTTATGTCATTCTGGTGGAGGATACTGAGTTCCTTTCATTTGACTTTTATTTATTTATTGTTGTTGTTGTTATTTGTGATTTAAACAGTCGAATTTGTCTAAAAGAGGCTTCTAAGAGGTTTGTGTAAGGTTTGCTGTGCCAATGGAAGCAATGGTCTTCAGACGGTCAGTCAGGGTGAGAGGACCAGCAGACCTCTCCTCCACCTTTACGTGCACACTCGTAGCCGGCACGTGCACGCCCAGCGGGATGGAGGGTCAGAGGTCAGCAGTGGGTGGGTGTCAGGGTCAAAGGTGAAGAGGCCCAGCTGGTTGTGTTATTGTAACCCTGATGTTATAAAGCACTCCCACCTCTCCTCCCTCACTCACTCCCTCGTCTCCTCCCATCCCTCCTTCCTTCCTTCACTCAGATTTGATCCTTCCTTGTTGTACTGTTTTCTGTCCTGTCTTTCTTCTTTTCCTTTTCTCTCTCACTCTTTCATCCCCTTCTCTCTCTCCTTTTTGATTTAGGGCAACTGGTTCTTCTTCTTTTTCCTTCAGTCACTCTCCCTTTTCCTTTCTATCCGTCCGTCTCCCCCCTTTCTCTCCCTCTCTCTTCGTCTTCACCTTCATCCCTTTGCTTTTAATCTGTCTCTTCAGTCCCTCTCCCCCTCACACTCTCTACCGTTCCCACTGTACCTTTCAACCACAACCAGCATCAACAACTCGTCTTTCTCTCGCAGCTCCATCTTTCGTGGTTCGGCAGTGTGTGTGTTCTCCATGGCGTCTATCCGAGCTGCTTTCAACGGGCCGTTTGCCCACAAAGAAGGTCCTGACTATCGCTGGGTGGAGTACAAGGGCCGCATCCCCTATCCGAGACCTGGCACTGTGAGTACACACACACAAACACACACACACACACACACCACCTACAAAAAGCACACATTTCATCATATCTTACAAAAGTTAACAGCCTTATTTGTTGTTACAACACTGCAACATTTTGTTAAATAACTGCAAAAGTGCCACCACATCTATGTAAAGTAGTTTAGGGTTTAATTCTTTTGGTTCAGTTCAGTTTCTAACTGAATGCGCACACAGCGAGGTTCAGACTAACGTGAGCTTCAATGCAAGAGAAAACGAAGGGATGTCTTCACCTTGAATAAAGCATGTTGTAAAGTTTCAGATCAACCAAATCACACAGAAAAAAAAACATTTTCTCACACGCCTCCAGTGGTATTTAGTCATGCAGATAGTTTTGTGCCCACGTTTTTCTTTGGAGCTAAACTTTAAACCAAATAATTCCAAATGACATTCCATACGTCTCCATTGTATTAAGTTTGTGGCAGAAAATGCGGCGGGTATCTCAAAACCTTGCAGATAAAACGCTAACTTTCTGCAAGGTGCTTATTAGAGTTCACGGTCCATAATTCTTTGCACCTTGAATATAGTGACGACAGGATGGTATTTATGTTTGTGTGAATAACTAAGAGTTTCCTGTGAGATCAGACCCCAAACACACATAACACACGTAATGAAAACAAGCTGATGAAGCCGTGAGAGGCTTTAACCTCTGCTGATTTAACACCTCAGCAGTGAACTCCTCTGGGAAACTTCAACTTGTCAGGAAGGCTGAGGTTTTAGTGTTTGAGTGTGTCAGGTGTTATTTCACTGTTGGGGAGTTCACGTCTCTGCGGAGTGGTTTTGTATCATGTGGTTGATTGCAGAAGAGGTCAGCCACGGCAGTGTTTGTGCATGTGTGTGTGGAGGGGGAGAGGTTTGGGTCAGGCCCAGTGATTAAAAGCAAAATGAAACAGTCGCAGAGATGCTGTGGTCACAACCTCCGATCACTGACTCACTCACACATGTGCACGCTGCACAGAAAGTCAGGACTTCCATGTTGTTGACTGTCCAAAATATTCAACTCATCTCACTGTGCTGCACATTTCTTCTTTCTTTCATTTCAGCATTTTTCCTCTTTCCGTCTTTCTCATGTTATCCTTTTCTCAAGGGAAACGCGACTTTCTCTACAAACCTACATCTGAAAGTCATTTTTTGTAGGACTTTCCTCCTCTGTCTGCCATCTGTTCATCCCTCGCTTCTTCACTGTTTTTTTTATTTTAAATGTTCTGGTATTTCTGGAAAAATAAAAGAGATAAAAGATTCTGGTATAATCTTGTAAATCCAGCATAGTTTTTAAATGATGATGAAGATAATAGACAAACTTGTGACCCTTCAGATTCATCTTCCCCAGGTTGGGAACCACTGAATAGTATTAAAATCATCCATTAAACGACCCCAAACCTCTAACACTGATTTATTGAATAACACACTCATTGACCTTTTTGCTCATAATATGTCTCTGAATTGTCTCTCAGTGTCCCAGCGAGACCTACGACGCTCTCCACAAGTCCACCAAGGACTTCCCAGACGAGGTGGTGAGCTTCATGCGGCAGCACCAGCTGATGTGGGAGCCCGTCCTGCCTCTTGGTGGCAGACCCATCTTGACCCAGGTCAACGCGGCCTACATGTTGAAGAGGGTCGTAGTGGACAGGGTGGACGCCGAGGACGGACCTTACGATGTCTTACACCTGGGCACAGGTGAGGAGGATGGAGGGAGAGAGAGTAAGAGGAGAGGGAGATGTTAGAAAAGGAAAGATTTTGTGAGGAAATGAAAGCGTGCTTGCTTTGGGTGAAAATTGCAGGTGAACACTGTAAAAGGTAAAATAAGTTCAAATGTCTTACTGAAAGTTGAAACACTTCAAGGAGTTGAAGTGTTAGTTGAAGTTGAAACGCTGCCAGTTGAAATTTAAGAAGTTAAAGAAGTTGAAGTGTCCGCTGAAGTAGATGAAGTTTCAATTTCAAACCCTGCAGGCAGCAAAATTATTGGTTTGTATGGAAGAACTGAAAGTAGTTCAACTGTTATTTGAAGTAAAAGATGTTGAAACGTCAGTCGAAGTTGAAGCACTGGAGATAGTTGAAGTGTCAGTTGGTACAATCACTATCTCCAAAACAGCAAAACGGAGGAAAGAAAAGAATGAATAAAACACACAGCCGCTGTTGATGAATATAAAACTGAACACTGAACTCGGGTTGAATAATCGATGAACTTGTTTTCACGTTTAGGCTCTGAAATGAACATACTGTACGAATGTCCGCAGAATAGATGAAGAGTTTTAAGCCGAGGTAGAAGAGAATATAGATGTTCAAAGAGCGTTAAGGTCCAGTTTGTGTCTCTCTTTGTGTCTTTGAAAAACCCACAAGGTTGTTTAACACAACTTACAGCTGTTCTGAAGGTATTTCCAGAATCCTCAAAGACTCTTTTAACCATCTGGATGAAGAAATATTTTGTTGCTGAACTCAAAAGAATATTTTTAACCTTTTAAACAAGTTTGCAGCTGTAAGTTCACCATCATATATGCAGTATCTGCCTGTATTTATATATTATTACTTCCTATTGTTTTATATTTTCAAACAAAATAACAGGCTGTCATTTCTGGCTTCCTGAAAAGGAAATACAACAACTCGAGTCACAACTCCAGAAACAGTTTAAAAATCTTCTTTATCATGTAAACAACTGAGCAATTTTTCATCCAGATGGAGAGTGTTTAAGGGGCCAGGAAATCCCTGAAATTTCATAAATCTCCAGGTAATCATTTTTATTATCTTTCCCGGAGAGTCGGATCTCTGTGACTTGAGCGTAACGGCGAAACATGAGAGACACAACCTGGTGCTGGAGTCCAAACCAACAGGGGAAGAAATAAAGCATCTTTCTATAACTTCCCATTTGAACCAAATCAAATCCTTAAAATGTCGTTTCTGAAGACTGAGAGTGGTTCGTTTGTTCATTTGTTGCGTGTGAACATCCTGCATTCATTCATTGTCTCTTTAAAGTACCTCTTTAAAGTTTTATCCAAAGCAACACGTCTGACAGGGTGAACGGGTTCTTGAGTGTGTCTGGTCTTTGTAAGTCCGTGTGTGTGTGTGTGTGTGTGTGTGTGTGTTTGAGAGTGAATGGTTGTGTGTGTGTGATAAATGGTGGAGGTTATTTAACTGCTGGTGACAGTTCGAGGGGCCAGAGGTGCTCCGACGGCTCCATACATCTCCTCTAAGTGGATTCCTCTCCAACATCTCTCATCTCCCCATCAACTGCACATTTACCTGCCTGATAAATGCTCTTTCTGCTCTTTCAAGTGCTCTGATTTTCATGTTGTTCGACCAGGATGAATCTTTTGACTCGTCTTCCCGTCTGTTAGATAAGGGTAGATAATGTGCTCGGCCACGTGCTCACGTCAAGGTGGTTTATTCTAAAAATAAAATATACTCAGGAAAAGTCTTCGGGTTACTCTGAGGTCATACGCTGAGTTGAGTTGTGGTTTTCTAATTCAGTTTTAAGCGCGTGTTCGTCCCTGTTAATGTTGCTGTTTTAACTCTTTTGTCGTCTTAGAAAAGTTACGTTGGAGCTTTCGGATCTTACGCAGATGATGTTCAGTTATACATCAAACCTAAAATCGTCTGTTTCAGACAGGTGCCTGACCTTGTCCCTACGGTCATGGAAGGTCTCGGTTCTCTTTCCTCTTCTGCTAAATCCTGCCTCTGAAGGTTTGGTGCCACTATGGACCAGGCGCTCTGACTCTGGACCAACATGTCAAGTGTTTGATTCAGTCCTCTTCAGCTGAGAAACTCACACAAAGCTCAGGCCCAATGGTCCAATAAGCTTTTGACCAGGTCCTCCAAAAGGTGTTAGACCATGTTTGGTATGCAGAGGACCAGATCCATTAACCCGAACCTCCATTAAATATTAACCACAATGTCAAAAGTGAGCTGCTAATTATAATTCATATGTGAACACCCAGTGGCCTTCACGCTGCTGCAGCTGCAGCCTGGAGCTCCTCAGAGAATGTGAAAGTTCAAACCGAATGGGAACAAATGTTAAGGAAACAGCCTTCTCATCCATACGGTAGCATTACTGTGCCTTTGAGGAAGAAAGCGTCGACCCCATGTGAGTTGAGTTACAGTCAGAGCAAAATTTGCCAAGCGAAATGTATCCACATGCTGTGGCCGAAAGCAGGCGGGGGGCATGAACTGGGTTTGCAAACCTAAACTTCAGGAGCTATCATGGCTGCCTTTCTAACAACAACAGGCTTCTTATCAAACACCTCTCATTAACCGCTGTGACCGCCTTTGCACAGCATCATCCCGTCCTCTCTGCTGCTTGTATTATTTCATCATGCAGTTATAAAACAAGAGTTTAAACGAACATATTGACATTGTCCGTCATACCATGAGTCCACAAGAGTAAAAGAAGAAAAGTAAAAGACATACCAGCAGCCCAACAGTAGTTTAACAGTGTTGTATTTTCTTGGACAGCGAGTGTGATGGACAGCCTGGTTTGCAATAAACTGATTGCAGATAATAATCTCAGAACAGCGACAGTAAATATAGTACCTGCAGATGAAGATCAGGTCTGACAGAACAGGTTAAACTGTCAGTTAAACTGATTCATCTGCTGCTTGTGGCAGAATACTGCATTTTAAACTCAGCGTGCGTCTTTGGCTCACAAAATGTTTTTACACTCTACATTCTGTATGTTGTGGAGATATTTAATGATGAGCCTGTACGGCACACATACACAAGCTGAAGCTCACTCTCGACTCCGAGGAAGAAGAAATGCCGGCCTGTTGTCGGAGGAGCACATCATTAGTCTGTGGAGGGTAGGCTTGTTGGACAGACTCATCTGTAGAGACACACACACACACACACACACACACACGTGTACACACAGCATGTAACAGCCTCAGTCTGGTACTCCCATACAGCTGTAAACACACACACACACACACACACACACAGGAGATTTCCCATGGCAAGTTTAAACCATGAGGTTTATGAGGTTCCCTGGCAGCATCCTGACATGTGTGTGTGTGTGTGTGTGTGTGTGTGTGTGTGTGTGTGTGTGTGTATGGTGTTTGTACACTATATGCTGTGTGTAGTTGCACTGTAACAGCTGGTGTGTGTGTGTGTGTGTGTGTGTGTGTGTGTAGCAGTTGTAGTAGACAAAACACCATAAATCCTCCCTGAGATTTCTTACCTTGTGTGTGCGTTTAGTTCCTGGATTCCTCCGTTACTAAGGTTACCACTATAGAATGTGTCCTGTGTTACCACGGCAACAGTTACAGAATGTTTAAACCCACTGAAATGGAGGCGACTTACTGATGTGGTCATCACGACTTCGCAACGGACGTGTTCAACGATGTTTTTGTTGTTGACACTTTTCTCATCCCTGAAACATCATGAGCGTGAAGGTCCGACATGTCATCCCAAACAACTGTGCTGTGATGTACGTCGGCAGCATTGAGGAGGTTCTACAAGGAGGAGACAGATACCTGGAAGAAACGGCTTGAACAAAAAAACAAAACCCTTGTAGCTAGATAAAGAAATTGGTGTCCAGCTGAGTGTCCAGAGAAGTTTGATATCGTTCAGGAAATGTATTCAATGGAAAAACTGATCTTTCTTTAGAGAGCTAAAGAAAGTGAAGAAAAAGAAAGTAACACAATTGTTTAAATATAGAATAACTGGAAGAAGTATATAGTACATAGAAGTATATATTATTATAAACGACTTGTCCTGTGTTCTGGTGTATTTGTGCTGCTGCCTCATGTTGTTTCCTTTAACCAATAAAAGTATTAAAAAACCATAAACACAAAATCCTTCACCAGTTTGGATTAAAAGCAACATCAGTCGCCTAGCAACAGTGTCCTCACAACTTAAACCACCTGAATGCCAAATATTTTATGATCATAACTAGCTGCGGCTCAGTCGACCGTTAAAGCTTTAAAATCTCATTTCACATTGTTAAGCTCAGAGGATTCACTCTGACTTTTTCCTTGACGCACTATATGTGACGTGAGGGGCTCATTGTTGGCAGTTTTTCCACCAGACCACTTGGTATTCAGATGCCAGGCAACAAATGGCTGCTGAAGTGTCCCGTCCTCTGCAATTAAGGATTAAGGCAGGGAAAGATCTGCCCGGAGCGTGACAGTCAGCTTGTGTCTCGAACAGCAAATAGAAAAGCTTTTATTGTGTTGAACTGATGTGTTCAATCAATGATGCACTTTTGAAGCATGCTGCAACTTTTGCCATTCTTTATTTGAGATTCTCAGTCGTTGTGTTTGGTTCTACAGATCAGCCTAATTCATTTGTCTGTGTAATACTAGACGACAATCGGGGTTCAAAAAGCTTAATTATGAATGAGTGAACAGTTTTTCTCTCCTCAGTGAGTAGAGTATAACTAGTGTGTGTGCACCAGTGTACGTACATTATGTGTGTTCAGACGTATGAGTAAATGTTCTTTTCTGATATCCTCCAGATGATGGGAAGGTGGTGAAGGTCGTGTCGGTCATCAAAGACAACTGGGACTCAGAGGAGATCATTCTGGAGGAGCTGACTGTCTTCCAGGTGAGATACGGCTGTCAATAAAGTTTTTTCAATGGCAGCTACTTTTACCCACATTAGTGTAAGACAAGGCGCTCTGAAATGTGTTATTTCTTCTGTTCACGTCATCCCACAGAACCTTAAAGGTCCCGTTGCGCAGCCAAACACACACATGTAGCTTCACGGGACTTTTATGGTGAAAACCACGGAGCTTGTTTCGGTGCCCCCCGGTGCCCCCCGGTGCCCGTCTGCCAGCCCCGCACTATGTGATGTGCTGCGTGAGGCCTTGCATGTAGTTTCCAGTGGAACATATTTGTCTGGAATAACTCCACTAAACAGAAAAACAGATAGCAGGGCACATATTTCCCAAGGTCCTCTATGTAAATAAGCTAATAGGGAAGACGAGAGAGGAGGCGAAAATAGACAAATACAGTAGGATTAAAAAAAGGAAAGAGCAGAAGGGACGGAAATAGAGGGCAGGAATTAAAAGAGAAAAGACATGAGGAAATAAGGCTTTAAACAGAGCACAGGTGAAGGGAAGGAAGAAAGACAGAAAACCACAACATGCAACAAACAAACAGGATGCCAGATGCACATTGTCCGTTTACTTCAAACTGAGATTAAAACAGGAACTCAACCATTTCCACCAGCTGCACACAAAAACAAGGACAGGGGTAAACCAGCGTACAGCCATATGATGAACTGCAGTGTTTACTTCAGAGTTTTCTATCCGCTGAAGGAGGCACCCTGACTGGCTTTCAGAGCGGAGGCACCTGAATGGTTGGTCAGTTTGTTGGCTGTGGCAGGACACAGGATCCAGATCACTGTACAGATACCGTTTCTCCTGCCCTCTATCATATTCCCAGTCTCCTTTATCTCCTCCTTCAGTTGGACCCCTCCCCTCTGAGTGGTCAGGGGTCATTTACTCCCTTTGTGAAACGCTGAAACAAGTCAGTGAGCTAGAAAAATGGAGCTGTGGGGTAATTTAGTCTTCTGAAGAAAAAAAGAGACTTATTAGATTTCTAATGCCAGTGGCTGCCCTGACCTCAAAGCCTGCCGCAGCGTTTAACGTAGCTCCGAGACATTCCTCTGAAATATCAGAGCAATGCTGTTGGTTTAAATGTCAATCTTAGAAACCGCCCGTCTTCCCTCCATTATTCCAGGTTTCTCTGCACACAGTGAGCGTAGTTTTGTGTTTCAGGGTGTTTTCCTTGATTCGGCAGAAGCTATTTGGTGCCATTCATTTAGCCTCCATCACAGTATAAAACCCAACTTTCACAGATATTCATATTCAAGTGTTTCATGTTCATGAATTTCTGTACAGTAAGTGTGTCTGTATGCCATTTGTACAGTGTGATTGACATATTAATTCATGCCATTATTTAATGATTTCCAAATGGGTCGAAACTTGAGGGCAAACCCCCAACTTGGTGAAGATTTTGTCCGATTTCTCCTCGATTCTTCTTCTAATCATTAAATCACATCTATTACCCTCATTATGTCCTGCTGAATGTATAAGTGTTGTTGTATGTTCTTGTCTAGTGAGGAAAGTCTCTAAATTCATCCCTTTTATCCCGCAGAGTCCCACTCCCATCCTGAGCATGGAGCTGTCCACCAAGAGGGTAGGTGTCTCTGTCTGTCTCCTGACTTTTATGTCTCCGTCTGTGTGTTCATGATACTCATTCAGAGTAGCTGCTTACAAAACTTCACAATGTTTAAGGAGAAACACGAGATTATGGCCCCCTTTTCCCTTTTTCAAGTGACTTTACAATGACAATGATCACGCAAACCTGGTCTCCTCAGTGTTTTTATATTCAGACAAAACAAAAATGGAATAAATAGTGTTCAGACCACATTTATTTTATTTATCTATTGCTCCAAAGCCGAAGACCTAAACTCTCATCCCTCTCGCTCTTCGTGACAATATCAGGTGAACCTACAGAAATGTGACGGCTGTCTCTCCTCCACAGCAACAGCTGTATGTGTCCAGTGAGCTCGGTGTGGTCCAGCTGGGGCTCCAGAGGTGTGAGTTATACGGGTCCGACTGCGCCGCGTGCTGCCTGGCCAGAGACCCCTACTGCTCCTGGGACGGACAGACCTGCTCCAGATTCTTCCCCACCAGCAAGAGGTAAAGAGACTCTAAAGAGAGGGGGGGGGGGCACACACATGAGAGGGTTACACTTTCAATCTTTGTATCTGCTTCCTGATCGAAGGCTGTGGTCAGCAAATGGCTTATATTTCTATAAGAATACTGTGAAGCTGATACTTCCCACCCACACAGGCCATACTGACACACAGGTTCAAATACAATGAAAACTCAATCAATAGTTCATATAAAATATGTATATTGTGTATAATAAGATAGGACAATAGATAACAACTTGATAAAAGCAGCAATAAAAATGAAATTGACATGAGCTGAGATCCACAAACACTGATAGTATGCTCATACAGTGGTTCAGTTTGTTTTCAGGTCGGATAAGATGTCTCTGAGTGTTTCCCCAAACATCCGGAGAGAGAGAGAGAATAGCAAAAGGAAGGAATGGGAAGACTATTGGAGAGAGAATGAGAGACCTGGTGATGAAGGAAGGAAAGGGTGAGAGTACGAGGAAGGGATGACAAATAAATGTGTTACAGTCTAAAGGACATAAAGCAAAGAAGAGGGGGGGGGGCAGGGTCGGAAAACGACAGAGGGAGGTCGAACTAGAAGGAGAAGGAGACATGACAACACTCTTTACCATGGCTGAAACAACATTCTGTATTTTCATAGCCTGTTCTTGCTCCGTGTTTTCACATTCATAATCGCAGTGGCTTCATATTTTCTCCTCTGAGGAGCCGGCAGAAGCCCAGCATCAACAGTGAGGAGGAGGATTTAATGCTGTTACACAGCTGTATCTAAAGGCACCTCCACTATCTGCTGCTGTCAGCTGCTGTTTAACTGATGAGTCTACTATCTACTAGTGCGCACTCACACTTCACTCACAGACTGTAGCCTCCATTATGTTTTCACACATCATCAGTACAGACAATAATAATGATGAAACAGTGAGGTGATATAAAACAAGTTAAGTGCGCTAAGATGTTTGATAATAGTCAGATAAATATAGAATTAGTATTAAAATTCAAATTAAAGCAAAAGTGATGTTAAAAGGTTTCTTGCTAAGATAACACAATACATACAGTTGCAAACATATACACAACAGACATCTAAATGTGTGTGTGTGTGTGTGTGTGTGTGTGTGTGTGTGTGTCAGGCGGGCACGGAGACAGGATATAAAGTACGGAGACCCCTGGAGTCAGTGCCCAATCACAGAGGACGGTAAGGATTTCCGCCGTCTGATGTGAATGAAGTGTTTTAAAGACTTTCCTGTCGTCAGTTACATAATGAACAGCCAGTGTGGTCAGTATGTACTTAGAAACTGAGGACGTCCACTTACATGTACACTCTGTGATTGATGACGTAGTGCGATTGTGGGGATGGATTGTAAAGCCTCACAGTGGGACTGCTGTTCGGCTGGTGGCTCCATAAGAGATCTGCATAAATCTCTGAGTGTGTTTGACTGTGAGCGAATACTTAAAGAGTAACCTGATTTCATGGACTCACAAACAGTGAGATGATGGTACGAGGATGTACTCCAATACATATTCAAGCTAAACGGGTTTTGAGTATGTAGTGTGACTGCAAATATATAAATTGACGTGTATTTTTGAAGTTTAATCTGCAGTTCGACATCTGATCTCATGTATTATATCATTTCCTCTTAGTATAAAAGACAATTGTTATCTGTTATCACTGTTTTTCAATTTTATTTTTAGCAAAAATAGTCATGTACTATTGCTGAACTACCATAATACAAAAAATATACAGTGCTGGCCGAGAATATACAGTAAAATACCTTCTCTTACCACGGTGTTCTGCTGAAGTAAGGCGCCCTCTAGGGGTTGTACTGTGCAACTGCAGTTTTCTCTGCTTCCAGCCAAATAGGTGGCTGTAATGTCAATTAAGAAAAGGATAAAATGTTAATATGTCTTCCTGTCTGTGCTCAGCGTTTCTCTGCATGACAAGTGTCAAGAGAAAGTGATACGCTGAGTACCGCCTTTCTCACAATCCCTCCTTTTTCAGTTTCACACCCTTTTTTTCTGTGTTGCTCCGTCAGATTCGGACTCTGTGGAGGTGAAGTTGGTGTACGGCGTGGAGGGAAATTCAACGTTCCTGGAGTGTGTTCCTCGCTCGCCGCAGGCTGAGCTCAGGTGGACGGTGCAGCACACAGAGAGCCGGCAGCAGACTCTCGGTCAGACGCATGACAGCAGAGAAGTGAGTAACCTTTTTATGACTATATTTACATTTATGTTCAAATGAAGTAAATATATATATATAGATATCACGAACAAACTAGAGGACTATGACCCTCTGTGTGAGCGAACAGACAAACCCTCTTCGTCAGAGAGATGCTGCGGCTGCTGTCTAGTTTTGTTGCTGTGCAGCTGTAATATGAAGGAAAACGTGCCACATTCACTCGTGGTGTTAAATGTGCATGTGAGATGACTTCGTCACCCTCTCTTCTGCTCTTAGCTCCCTCAGAGTGATGACAACCGCTCCCTTCACATGAAGCGGGGGTTGCTGGTTCAACGCCTGGAGCTGGCCGACACAGGCCTCTACACCTGCGCCAGCCACGAGCACTCCTACAGCCAGGTCCTGGCCCGATACCGTGTTCACATTATCCCCAACGACAGCCTCCACCCAACCCGCTACCAGCAGAGCCACAGCCCGAACCACCCGGGCCCCGCGGTCCTCGGGAAGATAGGGGTTGCTGGGTTTCTCGGCCAATCAGGGGCCTCTCATCCGCCACCTCCGCTGCCGGGACACAGGAACTCGTGGCTGTCCCAGCATCCCCAGCAGCTCTCTCTGAGGAGCTACAAAGACCTGCACATGGTGGGGACCAACAGTCTGAGCGTGGACGAGTACTGTGAGCAGCTGTGGTACCGCGAGAAACGCCGGCAGCAGAAACTCCGCACTCTGAAGCTGAAGCAGGAGAGCAGGAAAGCCCGGGTGAGGAGGAACAACCCTCCTGAAGTTCCCCTCTAGTCAGCTGCAGGACACAGAGACTGCCTATGGACAACAGATCCTGTACATGCAGAGGACAAGGAAAGGGTTCATCAACAATGTTTGCTTTTTGAGCAAATAATGCTATATAACTATATTTGCCATGAAAGACTGACAGTAATAAAAAAAAAAAAAAAGAGATTAGTATATCCTCATCCTGAATATTTAGACACAACAAAAACACCGACATGTAGAAAAAAGTTATTTTGTCTCTGAATTTATATTATTAGCAATATTCATGATTGTTTTGGACATAGCTTCAGCTAAAATAGAAGATGTTATTTGAAATTCAGACTGGCATGGAGGCATCAGGTGTCTGAATGATAAATCAGCTCATGACAAACACACTAATGTGCCAAGTATTACGGGTGCGTAACACATTTAAACTTGCATGTTTGACAATATACTGTATAATCTGTCCATCTGAACAGAAACCAGTAGACGAGATGCAGCTGATCATATTTCAGGTAACATAATGTCAGCGTATTAACTGTCAAGTACAAGCTGCCATTTGTTGTGGCTCCCAGTTGAACCTTAACAATAACATTTGTTGCTTTTGCTAAAATATCCTAATTAGCCAACTAAGCTAATTAGCTTAGCAATGCCAAAAACAGTTCAAGCTAACTCAAATGAGTTTCAAGTCACTACTTGTAGTGTGAGAGAGACTAATGGCTTAAAGCAGAAAACCTTATCAGACTATGATGTATCAGGATCTCAGACACAATGCAGAAACACACACACACACACACACACATACACACACACATATATATATATGTGTGTGTGTATTATACATACACAGCATAAATGAATGACAGAAGACTAAACAAGTGTTTGCCCAGTTTACTGCTACACATTTAACTGTGTTTAACAAAAACATGTAATGTTTTCGACGTGTATTTATGTTTGTTTGGAGATGTAATGCGGATCTACACAGATCAGATCCAGGCTTCGTGCACACCTAATGGATTCAGTATGGGCCTCAGTGGGAACGCACACATGAAATGGACCTTGCTTGAAAATACATTATGTATAGCTTATTAATTCTGCCATGTAACTAATAATTATTATTCACATCAATGTATATTAAAGAACTCTATTTTTGATAGTTTTCTTTCTTCATATACTAGAACGTAGTACTTTTTCTCTGTGTTTATATAAACTTGTGTGTTTCTCATAAGCAAAAGGAAAACTTTTTTTAAACTTCACAACTCTACTTGGAGATCAAGAACTGAGTGATGAAATTGTGTTATACTGTATGTGAATAAGCCACAAAATGAACTTACATGTAGAATAAAAAAATAAAAACATTCAAGGGTTTTCATTTTTCATGCAATACAATACTTTCCAAAGGCAGAATAATGCACAATTTGTTTTGAGTGTAATATCTAAGCTATTACTATTAATATTAGACTACTTTGTATTCCTGCAACAGAGAGAAGAACGAATTGCAGTGAGAGTGCATAACATGCATTATTGCATTATTATTGCAGATTATTATTGTATTATGCCATGTTGTATCATTGTTATTAGAAACTAATTAGAGTTGGAGTTCAAATTAAGTTGAGACACGTGTTTACTGTTTGATTTAAGCAGTCAGTAACCTGGCCATCGTAGTTCCAAGTCAGAGGAAGTTCTGCTGTGTGCCACTTTGATTGTGTTGGAGTGGCTTGAACACAAATTGACTCAGCGTCAGCTCTGTCATGTATTTAGTCATGTGCATCATGTAATCTTTAGGATGTAATATATAAAATCTTGTCAATACATTGAAGGAAAAACACAGAGGTTACATTCATGTGGGTCCCTACAGTCCATACAGGTATTCTGGATTAGTTAAAATAGAAAATGTAGATACTGTATCAGGGCTGGATTAACCTGATAAGGGTTCAGTGTTTTAGCCCAGAGAAACCAACCAGTTAAATGACTACAAACTTGTGTCCTGGAGCCTTTAGAGCCCCCAGGGAAGCTGCCCGCTTTGCCTGTTTGGCAATCCTGCCTTGATTATTATTGAACTGAAAATAAATCAACAGTGGCAAACTTAGTGGCATAACTTGAACCTCACATTGCACATTGCAGGAAAGCAACGTGCAGAAAACATGTGGCAGAGAGATGGACATTTACTGAGCTACTGCAGAGACAGACAGAAAAGAGCTAATTAATTATAGAGGTAGTGGACAAGGCAGAGCATTATTATTATTATTGTTGTTGTTGTTGTTGTTGTTGAGAACAGGACCCGAGGGAACGGATCTACAGTGGAAATGTATATTGGAGGATATCAGTAGCTCCAGAAGGTGGCAGTAATGTGCAGCAACATGACTACCCGCCTAAACACCACAGAAGAAGACGTCAGCGCCTGCATGGGGGCCAGTCAATTCTTCACTGGCCCACATTTTGAAACGCGGTTGATGGGAAAGTAGTCGAAATCTTGAATTAGTGTCAGCGGCGAAGGTAAAGAAGCGTTAAAGTTTGCTCCATCTTCGTGGTTCATTTGCTGACTTCACGGCTGCTGCTGTCAGTTTAGGAATCTTTGCTAGCTAAGTAAGTTATGACGTTAGTTACTTATCGCTAGCTAGCCCGCTCATGCTAACGTTAACTTACGTGGTTCATTGACTGACTGTCTGCCTGTCTGCCTACTGAGTTTCCCTGTCAATGGAAGACATTGTTGTCGGATGAACAGTACACACAGTTATCATCCTGTTTCCACAGCATCCTCTCGTTTCAATGATCGGCACGTTTGTTTTATGCTGAAGGCGCTAACAAAGTAATGCTAGGCTAGTTTATGTCGCCAGCTAACTCCAACTGAGCAAATAAAAAAAACTTTTGTGCGTGTTTACCTCCTGCAGGTAGGATCCGAGTGGACTGTACATAGGGAAAAAACAAACATAAGGGTCCTCCATGGCTGCTCCAACATTGCAACAGCCCAGTTTCCTGCTGGTGAGTCTCTTTTAACAGTCTCTTGTTTACTTTTTCTAGTCGAGAATCATGATGAATGACCCCTGGTGGTGATGACGAAATCGCATCCAGCTCTGATTCTTGCACGTTCATACAGCAAATACCTTCAGCTGGTTTTAGTATTTAACTGTTGTTTTAGTCTTCCTTCTGAGTAGTGCCCGATGACAGCTGAGTTGTCCCTCAGAATGACAGCATGACAGCAGCTAATCTAGTCTCTTGTCTCTGTGACTCACGAAATGTGCTCGTTCATGTGTTGTGATGTTGCTCCAGGCCAATCTTAAGGCTGATTCGACCATCAAGCCTCTCCTCCAGCGGTGCCAAGATCTGGTGAAGATCATTGATGAATATCCTGCGAAGGTACTGTGGACCCTCCCGCCTCTGTCCTGTCTATATGTTGTGGATGGGGATGAACTTCTGACAGCCATATCTGCTGAAATGACTGATCACTGTGAGGCTGTAAGATGAAGATAGAAATTGCATATGGGCAGCATTGATTGTGATAGTTATTGCATCATTAACGCCTACACGGTGAAAGTCACAAGCTTATTCATGTCACGTCATGCCAAACGTATTATTCATGTTATTAGAATTGATTGATTGATTGGTGCACTAGATGCTGTTGTGTAAAAATGACTGCTGAAATTTTACTATGATATTTAAAGACCTGCTTGTTTTTTGACTAATGGTCATACGTGTATGCCGAAACAACACACGCAGTCCCAGCGCAGTTTAACTATAATTGACTATGTACTGTATAGCAGCTGTGTTATGAACACTGTACTGTGAAGTGCCATTCTTGTTAGTCTCCACAAAGTGTTTGAACAAGCAGCTTGTCGGCTAGAAATATTTGGAAAAGACAATCATTGGATTTGTACTCACAACAGACTCAGTCAGCTGTTGGTCTCTTGACTGGATGCAGCAGGGCAGGGCTGACCTAACCTTTTATGGCTATTGCTTGTAGTACGAGGAGACAGCTGTCAGTGCTGTGACTTCTGAGTCGCACTTTCTGTTGAAAGTGAATTTGTAGTTTGCATCCAGAAAGAGATGCACGAATCCAAGATCAAAGGTGGAATCGTCACTGTGGACAGCTGAAGTTGTGTTTGAGAGCAGCTGTTGGAGCTTTTTTTTTTTTTTTTTACTGTCTCTTATATCATGTCTTACCTCCTAGAAGTCAGAGGCTCCTGTCGTTTTAAAAAATGCATTGAAACAGCTGTACAGTGTGTGTGTGTGTGTGTGTGTGATTCCCTTTAGGAGCTGCACTTGATTTTCCCCTGGCTGGTGGAGAGTGTGTTTGGCAGTCTGGACGGCATCATCGCTGGCTGGAACCTGCGACTCCTGCATTCACGGAGCAATGAGTTCAACATTGTCTTGGAGTTTCTAAACCCCAGGTAGTTAAAGTGTCTTCTCTGTACGATCTCAGCAAAACGTGTTCACATCAGCCAAGCGTCATTTTGCTTATTGTTTAAAGAATGAAGTGAAACGTTGTTCTTCTTCTTATCTTATTTTGTTCTCAGTGGGCCAATGATGAAGCTCGTCTATAAACTGCAAGCAGAAGAATACAAATATGAAATACCTGTCAATTATCTCCCGGTAGGAACATTTGTCTCTTAAGGTTTTGCATCATTAGCTGCACTTAGTGATACTTTCTACATCACTTGTTTCCACTAGGTGTGTGTGTGTGTGTGTGTGTGTGAGAGAGAGAGAACAGCTTTTTAAATCTCTTAAACAGTTATTTTAGAGCTGGCATCCCATCTGCCATGAATGTTTGATGATATTTCACGATATTGAGTTTCTCCACACACACAGAGCCCTCTTTAAGCATCTAATAATTCTTGGTGGCCGATGCTTCGTCATGTCTGACTTAACACACGTGTCAAGCAGAAGTTCACCACTTCACCTGTGCATGTGTCTTTACTTTGTTCTCAAACCCAAACTGAACTGCTAAGCTAGATGTCTCCTGCAGAGTGTTTACAGAAAACACCACTGTGACGTGACAGTGCAGTTTGAGCGACAGAATGACGATAAATAGTGATCAATTAGGAAATAGTGTGCTGTTCAGGTGTGGTGCATCGCAGCCACCGAGTGAATGAGGTGGGAAAACTGATCTGTGATTTTTACCTTTGTGTGTGCTTATGTTGATAATGTGCAACGTTCAAAATGTCAGCCATAGCTTGTTTCACTGTTTAACATTGTGGCTTGAATTCTCATCCTTGGTGTGTCTTGAAGGGTCCTGTGAAGGCCTGCATCCAGGAGGGGGTTCTCCCCGACTGTCCGCTCTTCCACAACAAGCTGCAGTTGCCGCTGTCTGGTCTGCTGACTCTGAACCTTGCTCTCAGTATCCTTCCCAACACAAACACTGCCCTGTCTGGGTTCTCTGTATGGTGTTAGTGAGGGACTGCCCACGACGAGTCGAGCATTTATTAGAAAACTAAACCATGTGCAGGTTAATAACTAATAATAAGAGCTGTTTTGTGTCATCTCAGTATACTACTATTATTTATCAGTTGTTGAACTACAACTAATGACTATTTTCATTGTCAGTTAATCTGCAAATAATGTTTTGATCAATCATTTCGTCCATGAAATGTCAAAAAATGCCCATCACAACCTCCCACAGCCGTTGTTTTACCCCAAAGGTCTTCGGTTTACTGGCATATATGACAAAGAAAAGCAGCAAGCTGGAACTTGAGAATATGTGGCAATCAATTATCAATATGGTTGCCAGATTTCTGCGGTACAACAGACGGGCTTTAGTGCAGTTAAGATATTCCTTAACGTTCTTCAGATCCATTTGAATTCTTCATGTTCAACTTTGCCTACTGTCTCATCACGCCAAAGGTGAGTTTGTACCATCACTGATACTTTGTGAAGATAAGTCTTCGTTGTCCACTGAAGTTGTGGGCTGCTAAAGGTTTTTTTTTTTTTTTTGCTCCTTCATACAAAGCTGACTGACCTTTTATGCTTTATACAGAAAATTAGAAATAACTTGATGTAGTAATGAAGTGGTGCCTGGCTGTTGTCTCAGGAAT
The DNA here is from genome assembly GCF_043641665.1 of Enoplosus armatus. Classification (NCBI taxonomy): domain Eukaryota; kingdom Metazoa; phylum Chordata; class Actinopteri; order Centrarchiformes; family Enoplosidae; genus Enoplosus; species Enoplosus armatus. The sequence goes on along the minus strand of NC_092182.1, from coordinate 26,693,323 downwards.
GAGCACAACCAGCTGTCATATTATTTCTCACAGGGAGAACTGATCAGTAATCTGTTTTCAGAACTACCCTCAAGGCCAACATGGAAGCTCCACTGACAGTGCCTACTTTGTGTTAGTGGACACTTACCTCAAATACTTCCTCCCCAGTGAAGGAAGTGTACCCCCTTCCCCTTTCTCTGACTCCAGAGGTTCTGTCACTGCGCCTTCACCAAGGTATTTACAGCAAGAAGGTTTAATAAACCTGTTGGAGTCAAATCAGTCTGAAGATGTGATGATGTGTTCTAATTCTCTCTTCCTACCTTAAACTCAACAGATCCTCAAGTGTTTCTTTTGCTGGTTATGGCGTTCACAGCCCCAGTCTCCTGAAACATCACATATTCCATCAGCCCTCAGTCAACGCAGACCCCGCAGCCCAGGAAATCTGGAGGTCTGAAGCGCTGTTACAGGTAGGACACAAATCAAGCTGTGGGTTACTGCGCTTCCCGTATACAGAGGGTTAACATTTGTCAGTGCAGTGAAAGTATTTATAAATGGAATGACTTGGGGTTTTGTGTCTGGGAGCAACAAAATGTTCTCAAAGTGAAACGTTTTAGATATGTTTTGTAGTTCAGAATCTGAAAAAAGAAAACCCTCAACAAAAAAAAATCAGTTGACAATAAACTGATTCAATAATATCAGTTGAATGAAATATGTGTTTTAACAGATTCTGGTTTTAGTGTTTGAACTGTATGTAATTAAGGCTAAATGTGTGTGTGTGTGTCTGTGTGTGTGTGTGTGTGTGTGTGTGTGTGTGTGTGTGTGTGTGTGTGTGTGTGTGTGTGTCTGTGTCTGTGTTGGTCCTAAGATGTTTGTGGAGATCTGGCTTCATCACTACTCCTTGGAAATGTACCAGAAGCTGCAGTCTCCACAGGTGAAGGTAAGAGACCCCCCCCCCCCGCACTGCAGCGTTGCACAGCTGGCTGTTGACTGGCTGACCACAACCCCCCCTGCCCCCCCTACACCTCCACCCACCATCTCTGTCCCATCTCGGAGCAAGCCCAGGGTTAGCAGGTCCCACTCTGAAACCACGTTTTGTATAATTGTGTGAGCTCAGTTTTAAGATATTCAAGCTGCTGTGGCTGGTAAATACAAAGAACACCCTGAGCCGGCTCGGGTGAAGTTGTCCATAAAAAAAAAAAGAAGATAGTTTTCATGTTTTAGGTAAGAATGTGTTGTTTATCGCTATTGAAGGACAGCTTCACCCATAACTCTGTGTTCACACTGCAAGCAGCCACATTTCTACTCTCCAGTTGCACATCGTTTCCTGTTGGCTGCACTGAAAAACAAAGAGACATGAATCAGAAGTTTTCTTGAGTTGCTTGCCGTGTGAACTCACAGCAGGCGTCCCTGTCCCCCGCTTTAGAAGCATCACATTAGCTGGGTTGTATTTGAAATGTGTTTTTAAAATCCTGTTTAGAATGTACAGCTATGAGTAGCTGCAGAGTAAAGCTACTGCATTAAGGAATTTGGCATGTGTTCCCGGTAGTAGTGCTTTTGCTTCCTTTCACGTCCTCTGCATGCTGGCATGTCCACGTCACCAGGTGTTTGTTGTGTTAATACGTTCTGTGTGTGGTTGCACGTGAAACACCAACATAAAGCCACAACGCGGTGAAGGTTTCTGGGGAGTCTGTAGAGGGTCTCCTTCACTGCAGGGGTCATCAGACATTTTCATGTCAAGGATCTCCAAGCAGAGATGCTCCACACTACTGCCTGTAGTGATATTTCCTATCTCAGGAACCTCAGCAGAATTTAACTTTGAGAAGTTTGACGCAGTTCTGGCCTGTGGAGATGCCCTTGAATAAATGTCCATCCTGTTTCCTATCAGGTCTGCTGTTGTTGCACGCGGATCATGCAGCACTCTCACCTCCCAGATAATCTGCCATCACACTCAGCTTCTTTCTTTAGAAGGCAGCATAACCGCAGTGAAAGTCAGTCTCAAATCTGTAAACAAACAGATGAAACTGCAGGATGATTCGGTTCCTTGAGCCTTGAGTTGAAGGTGCACTTATTAAACAGCAGCACTGCAGAATGTTCTTGAAGCATCCAGCGGGTTGCTCGAAAGGTGTCCACCTGTTACAGCTGCAGTACATCGAATACATTTCCCATTCTGAATATGTTATGGTGGCCACGTGTTTATGTAATATTTGATATACTGTAGGTTCAGTTTCCCACCCATCAAAAGCGATCACAGTGAGACTTTATGCTGGTGTTGTTTGTTCCTTTTCCTGCATCAGACATACAGTATGTAGACTAAGCTACACACGCTTTGACCCTCGGCCATATAGATTGCATGGTTAGTGTGATGCAGCACACACTTGCTTATACACCCAACAACCCTGTTTCCTCAGTATTTATGTGGCAGTATTGTTGTGTGTTGTTACTTCAAAATCTAAAGTAGTGGAGTGCTTATTGCTTGATTAGATTAGGACTGCAACTAACAGTTATTTTCATTATTAATTAAAAAAATGACTTAAACGATGAATCACATATCAAAATAGTTGCTGATTAATTATCTGTATCAGGTATTCAAGTACTGCTCCATAAGGCTGCGTTGGAAACAGTGAAAACAACCTTTCACCTCCTCGTGTAACATGCTGACCAATGACCTGCATCATAAATTGCTGTTGTCAAGTGTACCTCCCTGTGCTAAATACTCACCCCTTAAAATATATTAACCACAGAGTGAGTTACTGTGTTGTGTTGTGTTGTGTTGAGTGTCCATTGTGTTAAGAGTGGACTTAAACAGCAAGATTTTGGTCATTTTGATTTCAGTGTGGACGACCTAAACTAACGGGCTGAGATGTTCTCAGATCTACGGTGTATATTGGATGCTGTCAAATATTAATTCGATTTTTTTTTTAGTGTATAAGATGTGATGTGTTTAATGTGGACTACCAGACCACAAAACACACATTTTCCTGTATGTTGTGCCTCTGTTAACACAGTTGGGCACTGTTGATTATTTTGACAGTTTTATTGGCACAAAACAAAATCTTACAGTTTGGAGTTCACTCTGTTAATAATGTTAAATATTAGGGATGGGAATTATTAAAACTGGTATGCAAGATTCTATCTAAAAGTTAACATCTGGAATATATGGTGACCTGCTGTAAAACACCACACTCTTTTCTGTATCTTTTTTATTTAGAAACATGTGGATGTAGCAGTCCAGTCGCTCTGTGTACATCATACAGCTACGTCAAAAATTTATATTAATGTGTTAATAGAAAAACTATATTTGACAAATATACCAGTTTGATGTTGTGTGAAAGGATTCCCATCCCTACATCCATGTAGTCCTCTTTGTCTGGAGTGTAGACCAGGTCTCTGTGTCGTCCCCGGCAGTTACAGCTTTGTGTTCCCACAGTCAATATTTTATTTTTGTTTGTCTCCTCCCCTGTTTTCTGCTCTTTTCCTCCTGAACGTTTGAATTGTTTCTGTCTGGTTGCACTCTCCTTTTTGCTGCCTCCTTTTCACATGTGTACCTTCCTCCTGCCACCTTTTCTTCTCCTTCCTCCTCTTCCTCATCCTCCCTTATTGTGACTCTCCCCCTTCCTCTCTCTTCGCTGTTCCTCCTCCACCCTTTGTTGTTGTCTTTCCTCTTACTCATCTTCCTCTCCCCCCTGGTGGTTACGGTTGAACAGCTGGCGCTGCTGCAGTATCGCCTCAGTATGTCCAGCATGCCGTGCCAACCCCACGCCCCACCAGGCTCTGGGACCCTCCACACCTACCAAGTACTTATACCTTTTCATTCACCCCCGCCCCTCTGGGGCCTCCTGGAGGTAAACCTCAGTCAGTTACGGTCACAGTCAAGGGTACTTCTCTCACATTGACAACCACGGTGAGACATTGTCCCTCCACTCACCAGCCTGATGCTGGCAGACATCAGCTTCGGCTGATTAGGTTGCCTGTTTTATTCTTCCAAGTAGTCATTATGTGCATGGTTAAAGCTTTTCTAAAAAAAACAGGTTGGCTCATAAAAAGATGCAAGTGATTGTTGAATTGCAATGCACAACATATTGTCACCCACAACCCAACTGATGAAAGACAATTCAGCCTTATTAAATGGCAGAAGTTCCTTATTCATGTTGGTCTCTTTTTTCGCCCTTCGGTCAGGGATCAGCTCCCGCTTCAACGAGCTTGACTTTAAAATGTGGCCGTTTAATGACTTTAGGCTGAAAGAGGGTCAATCTTTTCATATCAGGATCCACAAGCAGCAGTGTTTGAGAAACCAGAGACGTTACGAGGCCTGTCCTCTACGATGGACCGCTGTCAACAGTTTAACAGAAAATCCTTCTGCTTTAATAGTCTCCCAAAATCTTGCTCTTTTGTTTCCTCTATGAGACCCCCCCAGTCTGACTGTAAATTGTGAATTTCTGCAGAGAAGTATCCTTGACAGGAAAAGTAATGGTGGAATGAAGCTTTGGAGCTGCTGGTTCTCGTTTGCTGTTTGTTTGTTACAGGCATGCTTTTACACTAAGTCGGTTGTGCTTTGCTGCTTTACATGTTCATGTGGTTGATAAATATGTCTTTCTATTGACACTATTACTCTGTGCAAAGCAAAAGATACTACTACATTTTGAACTATCTTTATCTTACATGCCATTCATAAAATAAATTCAGTATAAATGATGTTTAATTCATAATGTTTGTGTTTCCTATCATTGTCTATAAGAGAATCATTGCATCCTTTTAGCAAAGCAGCTTTGCTGTAAGCAGTTAATGGAGCACTGAGGTCCCACCTTTCATTCTGTTTCCCAGAGTGTCATTTATTAAAGTGCAATTTGATACTTACATGTTTATATCTTAAACAGTTTTACAACCTCGACTTGGGATGAGAAAAACATTTATTATTATTGTTGGGATACATTTGAATGAAGTGGTCACAGAGGTGAGTTGAAGGAAAGATGACGATGAAATGATCTTATTGAGCACCAGATTTAACACGGTTAGCGTGCTCAGATGAAACCGCCGTCAGCAGCAGGTCAGTCACCATCGATTTTGGATTTTGGGACCAAAATCAGACAGAAGCACCCACACAGGTGACGCAGCCATTTGCTCTCTGCCACTTACGTTAAAACCAGAACAGACTCCAGACTCAGTCACTCCCAGTAACACTGGAAAAACTAAATGATTAATGGGCGTGAGACCTCTGTACTCTATAAAATAGAAAATGCTCTTAGCCTTTGGTGATTGTCTGGCTGCTTTTGGACTGGGATGCATTATGATTGGCTGCTTTGGAAACTGGGAGCTGATTGGCTGTCATGGATTTGTGCAGCACTTTTGTGACCGGTTGCCTTTTCAGGAGCCCTTCAGCCCGACAGAGGAGCACGTGCTGGTGGTGCGTCTCCTGGTGAAACATCTGCATGCCTTCTCCAGCAGCCTGAAGCCCGAGCAGCTGTCCTCCTCACCCTCAGCCCACTCGCACACCAGCCCGCTGGAGGAGTTCAAGAGGTCAGCTACTGTCAGACTCTGTGTGAATGCTGCAGGTCTTACTTCATGTTTGACACCATGTTATGATCTGCTGACAGCGTCAAGAAAAGCGGAGCTGTACTTGTTGCCTGTCTCTTGTTTTTACTCTGACTTCAGGTGCTAAACTAACTTGCCTCTGCCTACCAGTTCTCACAATATTAGGAAAACTATTTTAAATTTTAAATGGGATTCAAATGAATGAATGGCTCTGATTTAATTCTGTGTACATATTGTGTTTTCTTCTTGCCTACAGGGTGGTGGTGCAGCGTTTTGTGCAACAGAAACTGTACCTGTTTCTCCAGCATTGCTTCGGTCACTGGCCCCTAGACGCCTCTTTCAGAGCGGTGGGTCTCACCAAAATAAATACTTATTTATATTTATATTTCTAACCTGGGAGCTGCCATGTTCAACAGCTCCCAGCTTGTGTTCAGTGGTGCTTCATCTCTGCTTAGACCTTTCCAGCAGGGTTCCTTCTTTTTTCCCCCTTTAGCCATTTAGTTGATGCACCATTTCACACTGAATTAAGAGTTTCTCAATTATCGCACCAAGCCGCCTGGGGTAAGGAGTGAGAGGGTTTATTTCAGCTATAAAGCTGTAGAAACACACACTGTTTTAGCTTTTAGTTCATTGTTGAGAGAGTGCATCATCTCTGTGTTCAGGTGTTGGAGACATGGCTGAGCTACATCCAGCCGTGGAGATACACAGGGGAGAAGACCAATTCTCAGCCAGACCAAAACAGAACAGTGCCTGACAAATGGTGAGTCTGATGTCTTTTGGCTTAAATTCAGGAACATCTGATCCAAGATGCAGTGAACATCAAGTCTTTTTCTGGAGAGTTGTCCTCACGAATGGAATATAATTAAAAATACACAGTAATTGGTGTTATTACCTGTGTTGGTCAGCAGGGTGATTGTTGTGGTTATGCTGTACTAGAGGAGATGCAGGTGACGAGTGACTGTAGTCACTTTGGATGTGATGTTAACTTGCTCTTTTACAGGGAGTCGTTTGTTCAGGAGAACCTGCTCATGTACACGAAGCTCTTCCAGGTGTTTTTGAACAGAACCGTGAGGACAGATCTGGTTAATGCCAAAAATGCACTGATGGTCTTCAGGGTGGCCAAAGTCTTCGCTCAGCCAAACCTTGCTGACATGATCCAGAAAGGTGAGGACAGAAATGCAAACAACACGGACATGAGGTGAAGACATGTTGTCACAGACGATCAATCGATTTATCCGTGTTTTGAAGTATTGTGAGAATAATCCCTTGTTCTTTATATGATATGAAATAGTTCTTTAAAGAACTATAAATGTTTTATACGCCAACCAACTCAACCTACGATTAAATGAGATCAACTTACAACACAGCTCTGAGCTCAACACAAAATGCACAAACTTCTTCGGGTTTGGGTCTGTTGGTCGCTCAAAAAACTGATCTGAAGACGTCACCTTCAGTTATTATAGAGAATGTAATCTGCAGATTAATCCATAATGAAAATACATTTGAATAACTTTTGACTTTCGGGTCACTCTGACAATAAAAGGGAAAGTATGTCTGGTATATACAAACAAACTAAACCAAACGTTTCTCACCAGGAGAGCAGTTGTTTCTGGAACCAGAGCACGTCCTCCACCACCGCCAACCCCGCGGCTACCTGACGCCGAGCCAAGGAGGCAGCTACCTGTCGTCACGGCAACGGGTGATGACAGACATGGTGTTCAGGGTGAAGAGCCACGTGTATTCTTTGGAAGGCCAGGACTGCCAGTACAAACAGATGTTCGGCACAGAGCTCAGAGGAGCAGTAAGTTTAGTCCTCGTGTAGGATTTTTCTATATTTTGTCTATATTTATAAACGTATATATAGACTTATTTTCTAAGTCTATATTTTGTTCATTTTGCAGATCATGAAGTTAATCCAGATAATTGCACAAGCCAGACAGACAGCCAAGAGGATATCGGATCACTCCAATGAGGTGGCGGCTAATAACTCGTTCCTGTCCTGGTTTGGGATGGGCTCTCCTGACCTCAACAACACCTTCTCCGGGGCCGAGCCAGAGGAGAGCGGGGAATGTCTGAAAAAGACCCACGAATTCCTGGAGAGAGCTTTGGAGAACTTGTGTCAGATCTTCAAGGTCAGATTGCTTTGACTGTGTTTTATTTCCTCCCAGTAAACATTCAAGGTTGTTTTATTGACATATATATTTTTATTTTTATATATCTAATCCTTCTATTTACATGTATTATATTGGGATATCATAAACTTTCAGGTATTTGGTCATAAAGCAAAGTATTGGACAAATTGAAATTTTGACCTGTTAAGTTACTATACTTCATCCTGAGGGGAACATGAATGTCTGAACCAAATTTCATGGCCTTCCATCCAATAGTTGTATTTCAGTCCGGACCAAAGTGGTGGACGACCGTCAGGCCAGAATAACCATCATGCTGCTAGCATGGCTAACCATTTGATAAACAAATCCTTATGGCATTTTGAAAACTTCTCAGGATTACTTTCTTTAGTCCAAATCCAGTGAGTTTTCTTGATGTTCTAAAACCCAAAAGCTTTTAACAGAAGTAGACTTGTCTTGATCCCTAAATCTTGTAACCTAAGACTGATACATACATAGTATATGACATTATTGAGTATATACTGCACATTTCATGTGTTGTTATTGCCAATGCCAACAGAAAGTGCTGCACATTCAGAGGAACTTACTCGTGCATGTAAAAACATCCTGGTTAATTGTATGTTTCTTTGTTTTGTAGCTGAACCAAGGGCAGCTGAGTCAGCTTATATCCAACCTGGGTTCTTCCCAGGAGGATGGCAACTGCAAGCAGCTGCCAGACTGCACCCAGGGAGAGAACGGACTTGTTCTGACCGACCTGGGCAGGAGGCAGGTTAGTATTTCCAATGCATTACAGCTGTGGGCCACGAGGCAAAGACTAAAACCCTGACTGTGTGTGTGTGTGTCTTTTGGTGCAGATCATAAATGGACTGCGCAGGTTTGATATTCAGTATCAAGGAGACCCGGAGCTCCAGCCCATAAGGAGCTATGAGAACGCCCTGCTGGTCAGGCTTTTCTACAGGATCTCTTCTCTGGTTAACGAGAGGGTAAGTGGTGTCTGGAGGTAGCTGCCAGATACGTTATAATAACATTTATGATACTGCCTTAGTTGTGACGAGTAATTCAAACACAGACTAAACCTCTCAGTAAGTTAACCCTGCTGATGTCCTCCCACAGTTCGGAGGGCACATGAATGCGCTCTGCTCACGTCCAGACTTCCTGGGTCGCCTGGGTCGTCGCTACTTGACGGATCCAAGTTTAGCCACAAAACTAAAGCAGAGCCCGACATCCCGGCAGACGTTGGAGAGCAAGCACCAGCCGAGGCTGAGCCTGCGCCTGCTGGCCAGCTACAGGACGATACTGCTGCTGCTGCTCTTCTACGCAATTGGAGCCCTCCTGTCGTTCGGCCCCATATCCAGCACCCTGCTCATCCTCGCAGGGGGATTCCTGTACGGACTTTTGATGACGCTGGTTGGAGACAAACTGAAAACACACTAGCTGAGTTACAGGGTTCCTACATGTCTGGAAAAATACACATAATGAATGTTTTGCAAAAAATGTGTGAAGTGTTGAGTGGTCCCATGCAACGTGTGATGGATAATGTAGTATGTTATTGGTTCAGGGCTGCAACTAACCATTATTTTGAAAATGGATTAATTGTTTGGCCTATATAACATCAGAAAACTGCTTAAAAATGTCCTAAAGCCCAAAGTCCAAGCAGCACCCCAAAATATTAAATTTACTATTATGTAAAGACGAAAAGCAGCACATTTGAGAAGCTTCAACAAGAACATGTTTGGATCGTTCACTTAAAAGATTACTTAAAACGATGAATCAATTATCAAAGTATTTGCCAATAGAGTGTCTGTCGATCGACTAATTGATTAATTGACTAATCAACATGGATCCCTGTAGAGAAATAGTTCAGTTTGCCACCTGCTGCAGCGAAGTCAGAGATCAGAGCCAGAGTCCATGGGTAAGGAATAATCCTGTTATTCTCATGAGGTCCAGAGTGAGATGGTGTACAGTAGTGTGAGTGGTTTATGTCTGAACATTGAACCAAATCTTCCGATATCCAGGACTTTCTAAAGGGACAGCATTTTGAAGTGGGCCGTGTAGGAACCTTGTTGGCAGTAGACTGGCAGCTCTGTGGTTCTTGCTTTTGATATGACTGTTGACTGTTTTAAATGTGGCTGTAAATAAAGTGTTGCTGCTCTGTTTGGAGGGAAATTCATTTTTCAACAAGCATCTGAAAACAGGTGCACGCCAAAACATTCAAAATGCGCTGATGGAATAAACGGACTATTTTTCTCTGTGAAAGCAGAACCCATTTCTGTCCAAGAAACTCAATAAACTGTTTGCACTTGTTTGTAGTTATTTCTGCCTAATTCATTGACGGGAAGTGTGCCAATCTCATACACAATGAAAGACAAATATTTGAAACTAAATTGGAGGTATGCAAGGGACCTACCATTAATTATTGCAGATATTGATACTCTGCATTTTAAGGATCTCATACATAAACTGTTCTGAAGAGGTAAATAAAAGTTGAATATATATTGTGAGTAATACAGCATGTAGCTCTCCACATAGCAGCAATTTACAATTATTCAACCAACAACAGAGTGTGATTTTATTACTGTTGTGTCACATTAGGCCATGAGTCTTGATATTTCAGTGACCTACTTGTCAGATGAAACTGTACTTATAGTTCATTGTTGACTTTAGGAAAAGTAGTTTGATCCAAAAAACTAAACAAAAAAATCCTAACTGAAGAGCCACTTTTTCAACCACATCCCAAACTCCATCTTCTGAAGAAGACAGTGACCTGTGGTTATAAGTGATAGTAAGTGGACCTTGAGTTAAGTGAAAATACTGGATTTGATTTTAGACACTAATGTGTTATAATAAATTGCTGTTACATGTAGAAAAGAGATTTGTAGTACATAAGCTAGAACAAACTAAAAAAAACTACAAATCCCATCAGGAGGTTCGCCGTCTTTCGTCATCTAACGTCGACTGTCATTCGGTGACGTAGCGCGCGGCCGCCGGGAGAAGTTTGAAAATAAACGTGAAACTTTTTTTTTTCTTCTTCATGTCAGCGCTCTTTCATTTGCTCCTTTACGGCAAATTTTGCGGAATTTCTGCCAACGACGAGCCGAAGTGAGAACCCGCCGCAGAGGACGCGCGTCTCCAGGTGAGGGTGACGTTTCAAACGGACAGAACTCGCTAGCTGAAGCTGTTTGCGTCTCTGACATGAGGCGACCGTGCTGTCAACATGCTGCTGCTTCCTCTCCTCGCTGAGCTCCTCGGGAGATTTCAGCAGCTAAACTCACCACGACGCTGATCAGAGGGCGGGGAGACCGTGTGGAGTTTAATACTGAGAGGAAAAAAAAGCAGATGAACCGAAGGAAGCGGCGTGAAGTTAAGCAAGTTAGCTAAGTTTGCTAACTGTCACCTTCTTGCCGCGTTAGCTAAGCTCTCGCACACAGAGCAGAAAGTGTCCTCTGGTCGATGAGCCAGCTGTCCCGACCAGAGGACACCTGTTGGGGGGGGGGGGGGGGGGGGGGATTCACAGCACCACGGAGGCATTTCCAGCTGTGATGATCTCTTGTAGTGTGTGAAACAGCCTGCTCTGTGGTGTCTCAGCGTCGAGCCACAGTCACGCAGCTGCTGGTGAGTGTTAGGAAGAATAAAGAACAGAGGTGTACCAGGTGAAAAGGAAGCCTATCCAGAGAGTATATATATATATATATATATATATATATATATATACTCTCTATATATACCAGCTGCTGGTGAGTGTTAGGAAGAATAAAGAACAGAGGTGTACCAGGTGAAAAGGAAGCCTATCCAGAGAGTATATATATATGTATATGTATATATTACTTTGTTTACACCTCTCTGACTCCTGTCATTATTTTTTTCACCATCACTTCTGAAAAAGCACCAGCGTTGAGGGAAAATGTCATATCATATAAAACAAACTGAGTTCCACTATTTGATGTTACACGAGACCAAACTCTTTATATGTGATAACAAATTCTTTGTTATTTTTTTTTTAAATTGTTTAATAACTGGTTCATTTTGGCCAACAGAGATGTGTAGATCAACAACATGGAAAGATCCTACCATCACACTCGAGTCACAGAGCCAAACATCTGGACACAGAGCTAAACATCTGGACACGTCGTACAAACTCCATCATAACTCGGCCATTACACTATGACTTATACAGTTAACACTAACACTGACACATGATGCAGGGATGCTTACACATGTTGTCATATTGATTGTTTTGTTGAAGCGTGTCTGCACAGCTCTTTCATCTTTTTGCTTGTCTTAAATCTCCTCACGTGTTTGTCCTCTTTCTGTCCTCCACCTCGTCTCCTTCTCCTGTCTTCCAGGCAGCAATGTCTTCCCCAGGAGAAGAGCCGCCGGCTGCCGTGTCGGCTGTCCTGTCGTCCGCCTTGTCGGCCGCCGTGTCTGCTGCCATGGCGGTTGCCTTGTCCGTGGATGCTAAGGCGGATCTCGCCGCGCTGTTAGACGAATGGGAAGAAACGCAGCAAGGCACCACAGAGCAACTGGTGTCCATCCTTACTAAGTTAGCGGTGATTTGTTTTTGAAGAGCTGCCATCGTTATGTTATTTGTTTTATTGGATGAGACGCAGGCGGAGCTTAATGTCAGACCCCGTCTGTGTCTCTGGATGTTACAGAGGAGCTGACTGTCTTCCATCTGTGTTTTCTGCAGAATATCTGAGCTGATTGAACGGGAGACAGGAGAGTATCACAAAGCAGACCCTGATCCGTTTGATGACCGTCATCCAGGTTATCTTTACGCTTTTATAAACGCTCCGTCTTTTCTAACAGTCCAAACATTTTCTGAAGCTTCTGTGAATCTCAGTCATCGGTCGGTGAGTTTCTGACCCCTGTATAACTTTGCAGGACGGGCAGACCCAGAGTGCATGCTGGGACAGCTCCTGAAGATGCTCTTCATGAATGATGACTTCACTAATGCGGTGAGGACTTTGGTTTGTGAAGGCTGTGTCCCTCAAAGTGTGATGGAAGAGTTTCATTCACATTCTGACAAGCAGAGCATGTATGAATCTGAAACGCCCAGTAGATTTTGTATTATTCATTCCCTAACATTAACATGTGTTTGGAATAATATATATATATATATTCATTATTTTCATTATTGATTAATCTGTTTAATTAATTAATTAAATGTCAAAAAATAGAGAAAAAATGTCCATCACAGTGTCCCAGTGTCCGAGGTGACGACCAGCAGCCCAATCACCAAAGATATTCAGTTTACAATGTTATACAACCCAGAAAAGCACAACCAGACCTTCCTTTCGCTACATAATTATAATCCATATTTTATATATATATATATATATATTATATATATATATATATATTATATATATATTTAAGTAGAAAATGTCTTAAAACAGTAGGAAAAAGAAATGAGCACTTAAAAGCAGTTTTAAATAAACAGCATAATCTAAATTAAACTTGTCTTGAGGTTGAATTGCTTTGATTTGTTTTTTTTGTCTGTCTTCCAGCTGTTGGACACGTATATAATGACCAGCAGAGAGCTGAGCCTCAACACGGCGGCCTGTCGTCTGCTGCAGAACATCATGCCGGGCCTGGAGACCGCCGTCGTCTTCCAAGAGAAGGTAAAAGTTCAAAAGATGAATTATAGATTTACATCAGAGAGGACTCAACTTTGTTAGTAAAAGCAGGTTGTGTGAGGATGTTAGATTGTGATGACCAATAATCCTACAAGAAACAGAGCAGTAATTCATTACAATAACAGGGATGCTGCAGTTATATGGAATCCATTTTAACTTGTTAAGCAGATTAAGATATCAGTCGTCAAGAAAAAGTGACACAACAATAATCTACTTTAAGTTTGTTTTTATTTTGAAGTTTACTTTAACTGCCTGCCCTTTATACTGCTTATGAATGCTTAATAGTGGGAGACTAAAGTGAACTTTTACCAGTGCTTCTTCATTGTGTGTGTGTGTGTGTGAGACAGGAGGGTCTGGTTGAGATGTTGTTCTCTTGGGCTCGTGAAGCAGAGCGACCGCTGTGTGTCTACGCCACGGGCCTGCTGGCCAGAGCCATGAGCAACCAGGAAGTGGCGGCCAGCCACCGAGAGGGGAACGCTTTGCTGGTGGGCCTCGCACGCATGTACACAAACATCCTGTCATTCACACACTGTCCCACTTTTGTCTAAACACTGTTTCTTCTCCAAGTGGAATAAAGTTTGCATATTACGTCCCGCTGTGGTGTTTTCAGGCTCTGCTGATGTTTGAAAGGTTTTCACGCCAATACTTTTATTTAAAGCCTCCACATTCTCGTTGAGGTTATTAAAGTCCAACTGAAATGAAATAGCAGGTTTTTGTCTTCTACAACACGTTATCTGCTCTGTAAATCAGTTGTGTAAGACACCAAAAGGGAGAAATGTATCGATGGAGAACTTGTTTCCACACATACTGTATGTGCAGTTTGGGTGGAGTTGAAGAGATAGTTGATAACGAGACGTGAAAGTGTGTGTGTATATATTCAGCTATATGAAATATTACATTTTCTGATAGTCAGTCCCATATGTGGCTGAGTTAGCATCTTGGAAAACTCTTTGTGATTCTTATAACATCACTTGTTTCCTCCGAACATCCAGGTACCGATCATGATTCAACGCCTGCATGAGCTGCAAACTGAAGAGGCCAAGAGTCACTTTAGTCCCACCAAGGTGCCCCAGAATCTACCTCAGGACTCTCAGGTTGAAGCCAACCAAACCTCAAGCATCTCGGCTGACCATCAAGACAAGACGGAGGGGGGAGATGTGGGAGAGGAGGAAGAGAGAAAAGACAGAGACGGAGAGAGAAGCAGGCCAATGTCAAAAGCCAAATCCAAACCTTTGTCACTGCTCAGTTCCGCCCTGAAAAATGGTGGCTGTAGCAGCAGCAGCAGCAGCAGCAGCGGATCCAGCTCGACCCGTCTGCTTCCAGACTTTGTTTACCAAGCGAGCCCGGACCCTGCCTCCAGGGAGACGGAGGACAGGCAGGGAGGAAGAGGAGGGGGGAAGAGGCGAGCAGTGAAGGAAAACGGGAGGAAGGCTAAGCAGAAACTCAACTTCACCTCCTCCTCCTGCAGGACTGAGGAGGAGGGGGAGAGAAACGATTCCAGCGACCAGCCGGCCAACAGCACCTCCTGGTCTGAGGTGAGCTCCATGGTGATTGGCTCTGACTACCGCCTGTCACCGCTGAGCCCGGCCATGGAGCAGAGGCTCATCCTGCAGTATCTGACCCCGCTCGGAGATTACCAGGAGGTGAGACTCTCTCAGACTTCACACAGCTCCCTCTGGAGACACTAAAGGCTTTAGACAACCTTCCGTCCCCACATGTGCAGTCGAACTCACCTGTAAACAGACTCTCATGCGGACTTTATGGTGGAGTTCCCCTTTAAACTTTAAAATTAGACATTTTGTAAAAAATTGCACTGCACTCTTTGATATTCTGACGTTAAACTAAAGTGTTTCTCATCATAACCAGTGTAGACTCTTTCCTCCTCAGGCTGCAGTGGGTTCTTTGAGTATCTTCAGCCTCCATCTTTTAATCTCTTATTTTACTTACTTTTCTTAAACCACCTGTTAAGTCAATAATCTGTCTCTCCTCTGCAGCTGCTTGCCGTCTTCATGCAGCTGGACACCCGGTCGTTGCTGATGAACTACATAGACCTCAGGCAGACCAAAAATGTCCAGCTCACCTTTGATGCCCTCCTGGTAAGACTGTCGTCCTCAAACACAACATCATGGCTATAGCAGGACATTTGCTGAAGTAGATTATTTTGTTAGATCCTCCCCAGGCCACCCAGTCCATATGTCCCTCGTCGCTGCTCTCAAATCTGATGGCTTTGCTCTACTTTGAATACAACACTCAGTCACAGTCAGTTAGTCGGTTCATTAGTCAAGTACATTAATATACACATTTAATACAAGTGAACTCTTAAACTCTCTAAATTCTAAATTCTGCCCTAAAACAATATGTAATGTTGTACATTTTCTGATCAGTTACGTTTCTAAAAAACAGCAGTAAACAGGAGGACGTGTCTGTCTGTGAAGGATAAGCTAAACCTTTGTGGGTGGGGCCGTGCTGAGCTCCAAAGATAGAGTTTGCAGACTTTATTCGGCAGTGTCTCATCTTTCTTTCTCATTTGTTTGCCTAGTTTTTAATGTGACTTGTTGAAACAAAAGTGGTCCATCTACACAGGGACGTGTTACACCACCTCCAGTTTAAAACCTAAGACGTCTCAGTCATGTGGATGTCATGCGTATGGTGTTCTGTACACAACTGGAAAACGGCAGGCACAGTTATTATTATTATTATTTGATTATAAAGCAGGTCTAGATGCTGTATGGATGCTGTATAAACACTGTGAAAGCATCAAAACGCTCAGTCCTCGGAGAAACGCACACAGCCCGTATTCTGACACTGTGCCTTTAAACGAGCCGCCAGGACTTCAGTAAGGTTGTGATGTCACAACTATACCAGCCACGCCCCCAGCAGGTCATCTGCTCCAATCACAGCACGCCCACCAAGTACAGGGACGCTCATCCCCCCGTTCAGGCTGTCTGAGTTATTGGAGCGCTCTGCTCAGGACTACACTTCAGGTTTTTTGGAGGTTGTTCAGTTTGTCTTGTTTCAGACAGACGGTGAACTGGCGGCTGCATGAAGAGCCAGGACAAGATACATAAGGACTTTTCTGAACTGTGAATCATGCAAAGCTACTCCAGTGGAGTCCCAGAATAAAAATATAGAGCTGAAATGAGCAGAATATGGGAGCTTTTAATGGAATCAGAACGTCTTTGTCTCTTCAGTATCTCGCCTCACTGCTCCTCCATAAGAAGTTTGCAGCAGAGTTCATCTCTCATGGAGGAGTGCAAAAACTTCTGGAGATCCCGAGGCCCTCTATGGCAGCAACCGGACTCTCACTCTGCTTGTACTACCTGGCATACAATCAGGATGCTATGGAGAGGGTACGGTTAACACACACACACACACACACACACACACACACACACTGGTGGGTTAGACGTTGAAATGAAGATGATTTTTGAAAATTGACATTTTAGCGGCTCCAGACTTCTTAAAGCGGTTAAATTAAGGGTAACGGTTTAGCTTCTGTTTCAGGTTAGAATTACTATTTCTGAAACAAGTAGTAGTAGTAGGCTTTTATCGGGTAAATCTATTTGGTTTTATCCATTTTATAGAATAGTAAAAGTTTCATGGCAGTTGATCAGGCTTTAGATAGAGTTAGTGTGCTACTGTGGAGGATTGAGAGTCAGGGTTTTCACATTGATTTTGTTTTGGATAAATCTCCGTTTGAAAGCACAAACTGAGGCGGAGTGAACGGGCCGAAGGTGAACTGGCTAGAATGAGACTGAGCCTTTGTATCCTTTATCTCTACTGTGTGTGTGTGTGTGTGTGTGTGTGTGTAGGTGTGCACGCTTCCAGACGGTGTGCTGTCAGACATGGTGTCCTACGCTCTGTGGCTGCTGGAGTCGTCCCACGCTTCAGGCGTCTGCCACGCCACCATGTTTTTCTCTATTTCGTTCTCCTTCCGAGCCGTGCTGCAGCTCTTCGACCACCAGGACGGCCTGCGCAGGCTGGTCAACTTAGTCAGTACAGCGTCTCTCATCTTACATCGCCTCAGTGCTTTAAATGTGGAGCAAGTTGTATTTTCAATATGAGTATATTATTGTTTAATCAATTCTGGTACCTAAAGTCTTAATTGGAAACTTTTGCATTGTGATTCATTCATTCTCCCTCTGTAGGTCAGTACTTTGGAGATCCTGAACACAGAGAACGAGGTGTCCGTAATGAGTGATGACCAGGTCTTCTCCAGCCGACAGACAGCCAAACACACCTGCATGGCCCTGCGCAGGTACGACGATGGATGGATGCGTGTATAGATGGGTAGAACTGCACAAATGTATGCAAGTAAATGGGAGGTGGTCGCTGGATGCAAACATATGCATCCCAACTTGAGGTGAAGAAGCCAGCGTTCCAGTTTTCCTTTTTATTATTTACAGTCAGGCTTTTTAAAAGTTTTGTATTTAGTTAAATGTTGCATAAAATTACTTTGTTAAACATTTACTTTGACTTTTAAAATTATGACTTTTTCAGAGGGTCAGACTTGTAGTCGTTTTCATTCTCAAGTTTCAGTTTGTCAGTTCATTTACTTCACGGTGATGTTTGTAAAAGTCTTAAATCATGCAGAACTCTGTCTCATACATAACTGTATCTACTCATCGAACCTGCAGCAGTGAGCATCTTTTAAGCACCATGTTATTACATGTGCATAAAATACACTGAGCATTAATTGATTATTGATGACTTTGTTCAGGTACTTTGAGGCTCACCTGGCAGTAAAGGCTGAACAGGTCAAACAGTCCCTGCACTCGTCAGATGGAAGTACTGTCGTTCCCCAGCAGCCATTTTACAAGGTATTTGTTGTATCATCATCATGTCCTTTCAAATACTAGATGTAACAATATTATATACTGATGTTTAAAAACCAAAACTATTTTCTGTCAACCGTTTTCATGAGCAAACACTGTTCATATCTGCTTTTGAGTAAAGGATGGGTTATGCCCGAACACCACCGACGTGGTAAAGATGTGGGGGGGAGGGTGTTCGCGAAGCTGTCCGGCCGTCTGTCATGCACTTCTGAAGAAGCTTAAATCTGCTTCTCTTTCTAAAGAAATGTTAGAAAAGAAATGAAAGAAGGAACACTGTTCATCTTCTCACATATAAACTCTGTAAATGTGTGTGGCTCCCTGTTTCCAGGCTTATACGTACACCAGAGAGCAGATCATTGAGATGATGGAGTTCCTCATCGAGTGTGGACCTCCTCAGCTCCACTGGGAACCAGTAGAGGTTTTCTACAAGTTGTCCTGTGTCCCTTTAATGCTGCAGCTCATATCTACAGCCTGTGACTGGAGGACTTACTATGGCAGGTAAAGTTGCATGCACAAGTACGCTGTCAGTAGTTAGTCATAATCATGTAAATCCAAGAAATGTTAATTCTCAAACAAATGCAGAAGTGAACTGCGAAGGGAGACCTCGGCTGACTTTATGTAAATCACACAGCTTTCACCTTTTTCAATGCTGTTTTCTTCTGTCCATCTGTGTGAGTATATATTGACACGTTCACAACACTGATGATTAACTGCACCCTTTCCCTTCACTTTCTGTCTCATTGTGTCCGTCTGTGTGTCCAGGAGTGACACAGTGCGTTACTCCTTGGACATCCTGGCCATCCTGATGGTGGTCCCCAAAGTCCAGTTGGTGCTGGCGGACACTGTAAAGGTTCTGGATGAAACCAGGTCGCCTGTTTCCACTGTGGGTCAGTAAAACGCACTTTCAGTTCTGCTTTACTGAAATGTTTTGGAGTTTCAGCCTTTGGATCTTTGTCCTGGATGTGCATCAGTGTGTCTCTGTTTGTCTGCTGTAGGTATGAGCATCATTCTGGGTGTCGCAGAGGGGGAGGTGTTTGTCAACGATGCCGAGATCCAGAAGTCTGCACTGCAAGTAAGGAGATGGAAGCTAGCGGCACGTGTGTCCGTCTGTCCACCACTTTGGTTCCAGACTGAAATATCTGTGTATAATTTTGTTGAGACATTCATGTTTCCTGAGAATGACTCCTGATGGATCATCAAAGCTTCAAAGACTTTTCCTCTAGCGCCACCAACAGGTTGGCGTTTTCGTTTTATAGTGACATTTCCATGACATTTTGTGCAGGCATTCATGGTCTTCATCAATTGTTATCACTTACGTGATCCTCTGACTATTCATCTAGCGCCATAATCAGGTCAAAATTATAATTTGTCCAACAACTTTATTTATGACTAAATTCCTGCAAAACTAGTGACATTCCCATCAGCCTCAGCTGTACTTTGTGCTTAGTGCAAATTAACAGATGTTGGCATGCTAACACGCTAAACTAAGATGGTGAACATGGTAAAAATGAATTTAGCTAAAAGCCTCTCAGAGCTGCTAGCATGGCTGTAGACTCGTAGTTCTGTTGAATTACGTGCTCTGTCTACAGTGTTGAGAGAAAGAAATCTTTTTCACAGCTAATTCCACCGTTAACAATATGCAACCAGTATCCACAATAACAATGCTTCATGGTTTCACCGAGTCCAGTGATGTTCTCAAGAAGAGTTCTCAGTGCTCCTCATCGGAGGCTCGTTCAATGACCTCAGCTTGCAGCCGGTGTTCACCTGTTCTAAATATGGCTGCGCCTCAAGTTTCCAGCAGGTCATTGCTCACTAAGCAGCACTGTGATAGTGGGAAACATGGCACCAGAACTAAGTGAAAGTGTCAGAAGTCAAACTGTTATTCTGAGCAAAGAGGGGCTTTCTCAGAGTCAAATCATGGCCGGACTAAAGGTTTCTAAGGTGGCAGTGCATGGAACTCTAAAACGCTTTGTATCCAAAGCTCGATCAGGCAGACCAACAGTGACCACACCATCAGAAGATCAATACATCAAGCTTAGTTCCCTGAGAGATAGAAAAGCAGCTTCATCACAGATACACAGTCTGCTAAATAAAGAACGCCACACTCCAATCAGCAAAAGTCCTGTCAAAAGAAGGCTGTCCTGTAGTGGTCTCAGAGGACCAGCAGCAGTTTCTAAACCACTTCTCAGAAGGGGAAACAAGGCCAAACTCTTGGGGTGGGAAGAGCACCACTCCATCCTTCAGAGACATGCTGGACCCTCTGGTCTGCATCTTTGTGGAGAGGGCTTCATACTGCAGCAGGATAAGGACCCCAAACACACCTCAGAGCTTTGCAAGAACTACTTGAAGACCAAAGAAGACCAAAGAGTCCTGACTCACCTGACCTCAACCCCATTGAACTATTTATGGGGGGGCACTTGAAGACTCAGAAAGCCAAGCCTTCTGTGACGTCACAAGAAGCCCTCTGGAACATATTCAGATCATGCTGGGAGTCCATGCCAGCTGGAGTGCACGCTGTCGTTAGAGCAAAAGATTCTCTGAAATTCCTGAACAGATTCAGCTTTTCACTCAAAGTGTTAAGCTGATATTATCATTTGTAATGAAGAAATAGTATTACATTCAAAACAAATGCAAAACAGAAGCATCTTGACTGGTGGTCTCAGACTTTTGGACCCCTCTGTATTAAGACAAAACCTTCCATTAGTTTGTCAAATACAACAGTTTAAGAGGATGACAGTTACCAGTTTGTGTCCAGTTCAAATTCTTTCTGGGTTTGTTTCCTGTCTGCCAACCTGAACTCCACACCAACACCCATCTTCTCCCTGTCCCACCCCAGGTGATAATAAACTGTGTGTGCGCTCCAGACCAGAGCCTGAACACTGTGGGTGCTTTTGCTGTCGCCCCCCTTAGGCCGTCCCTGCACCCCCAGCAGCCCTCCGCTCCCCACAACAGAGTGCTGGCCCACATGTGGCAAGAAGTGCAGAACAACAACGGTATAAAGGTAAGAATGAAAGGACACTTTTATGATGTTGCGTTTGATTTTTAAGAATTGCAGAAGAGTCGTGGGTTCATGTGAGTTTTCATGAGAAAATGTATATAAAGCAAGAAGAAAGGAATGTCTACAAATGTATGTATGCTGCGTTAGCCTGCTGCCACCGTGATCAAACACGGTCTTCTCCTTCAATGAAATATTAAAAGACCATCCCACACTCCCATATGTGTCTCCCCCAGGTGCTTCTGTCTCTGCTGTCGGTGAAGATGCCCATCACAGATGCAGACCTGATCCGTGCTCTGGCCTGCAAGGCTCTGGTTGGACTCTCTCGCAGCTCCGCGATCAGACAGATCATCAGCAAACTGCCGCTCTTCACCAGCAGCCATATTCAGCAGGTGAGCACAGGATCAGAGCTGTCAAAGTCAACAGAAGCTGAATGCAAGAACAACACGTTACAGTTGGAAATTACCAACAGGCTAAACTAAGATTGAGACCATCTGCAGTCAGACTGAAATGTTCTGTTTGCCTCCCTAGCTGATGAAGGAGCCAGTGCTGCAGGACAAACGAAGCGAGCACGTCCGTTTCTGCCGATATGCTGCCGAGCTGACCGAGCGAGTGTCCGGCAAGCCTCTCCTCATGGGTACCGACGTCTCATTGGCTCGTCTGCAGAGGGCTAACGTGGTGGCCCAGTCGCGGATCACCTTTTCTGAGAAGGAACTCCTCATGCTCATCAGAAACCACCTCGTGGCCAAAGGGCTCCATGAGACGGCGAACACGCTCGTTAAAGAGGCAAATTTACCCATAGGATCCTTCTGTCCGAACTCTTCCTCCTGTGCCACCCCTCCCTCCTCCTCCTCAGTGATTCCTAGGACTTGCCGGTTAGCTGGCGGGATCGCAGCTCGTATTGCGGGTCACGTTGGATCCTCTCCTGTGTCCTCAGCTGCTGCCTCCGCTTCCTCTCGTTCCCTCGTCACTCCTCACCCTTCATGCTCCTCTTCGTCTACCTCTGCCCTCCCCCCTACTCCTCATCCTCATCCTCATCCCACATCTCACGGGCAGGGCTCACATCTGGTTGGCCGGATTTTGTTCACACGGGAACGCTCGGTGTCCCATTGCAGCTCAGGGAAAAAACTCCGCGCGCTGAAACAGAAGTCTGACCACGGCGCTTTCATACAGGTCAGTGATGCACTTTGTGTTGTGTCTCTCATTATTTATTGATTCAAAGCTGAAACCATTAATCGATAAGTAGATACTAAAAAGGTTTCTTTGTTTTCCTGCATCACTCTGTTTTTATATTATTATATTATTAAAAGTCGACTTGCATTGAAATTAGTGAAGCAACTTGTGGCCATTTTCTTCTCTCGTGATCAGACTCCAGCCATGAAGAAGCAGCTGGAGCGCCACCTTCCTTCCCCCCCGACCCTCGACAGCATCATCACCGAGTACCTGAGGGAACAACACGCCCGCTGCCCCAATCCTGTCACCACCTGCCCCCCCTTTTCCCTTTTCACCCCCCACCGCTGCCCTGAGCCCAAGCAGAGGCGACAGGCATCGCCCAACTTCACTGCCCGCCTGGGGAGCAGGGTGCTGTACCCGAAATATGGAGGCGTGGACAGAGGGTGTCTGGATAGACATCTGATATTTAGCAGGTAATGAACAGACACTTCACCTGTGGAGTAAAAGACTTTTAGCTTTGTAAAATGAGGTGAGAAAATGTAAACTTGTAAACCGGTTCATCATTTCTCTACCGGTCTTTGTGTCTCTCCCCTTGCTAAATTTATTTATTTTTGTCTCTGTTCAGGTTTCGTCCTATGTCAGTCTTCCACGAGGGCGACGGAGACGAGAGCGGTTTCACCTGTTGTGCCTTCTCAGCTCGCGAGCGTTTCCTGATGCTGGGAACCTGCTCCGGTCACCTCAAATTCTACAATGTCTTCTCCGGAGAGGAGGAGGCCAACTACACCTGCCACACATCGGCCATCACACACCTCGAACCCTCCAGGGTATGTTTACACACACACATTTCAAAACACCTGCTGTCGTGTTGGACAGACCGGAAGCAAATCAGCATCACTACAAAAATACCGAGATTTAGCTGGCGGTGATGGGGCTCATCAGCCTCGCGTGAGGTTGTTCCACACTCTGGCTTTAACTGAGTTTTTATGGTAGTTTTGTGCTAAAACCAAAATAGCATGTGATCCCTAAATATGACGCATCGAGAGTGGAACAGAAAAACATCAGCAGATGTTTGTTGCTTCCTGTGGGAACTCTGGGTTTTGTGTTGTGTATTCCAGTTAACTAGACAGCTACATCTGAAAACTGACTGCTAACGGTGTCCTACCTGCTTTTAGTCTTTTCCCTTGAATGAAGGTTGTGTAAAATTACATAATTTTAAATGAAAAAACACATATTAAAACTTGTATGTTTCTCAGGATGGGAAATTGCTGCTCACCTCTGCCTCTTGGAGCGTCCCCTTATCTGCTCTCTGGAGTATGGATGGTGTCTTTAGCTTGAAGTAAAGCTCACACACACACACACACACCTTTAACTTCACACACCGTGGCTTCTCATGGTGTTTGGACTGTGGTGTTTGATGTTGTTTGTTTTATCCCCCAGGAACTCGTTTGTAGACGACCACTACGTGGAGTTCAGTAAACTCTCTCAGGACAGAGTCATCGGCACCAAGGACCAAGTCGCTCACGTACGTTACCCGAGCTCACGTTCTTCCATGTTAGTAACCAGTGGACGGAGTCTGTAACTCTTTTCATCGCTACCTCTTATGTTTCTCTGTCAGTAATTCTCTCTGTCTCTTCTTTCTTTTTGAATGCACGTCAAACCAGAAAAGATTGACCCAAAGCCCCCATTCAACATTTATATTCTTCTCTTTTGAACATTTTTCATATTTCCTTATCATTTCTCTCCCTGCAGATCTACGACATCCAGACGGGTCAGAAGACTCTGACCCTGAACGACCCCGCCCTGGCCAACAACTACAAGAGGAACTGTGCCACCTTCAACCCCTCCGACGACCTGGTGCTGAATGACGGGGTGCTGTGGGACGTGCGGGCGTCACGGGCCATTCACAAGTTCGACAAGTTCAACATGAACATCAGTGGAGTTTTCCACCCTAACGGCCTGGAGGTCATCGTCAACACTGAGATTGTATCCTCTGATTGGTGGTTTTTAAACTGTTTCTCTAGAATATTTATCGAAAGTGACTTTAAAACACGAGCTTTGCACCTGTTTTGTGTTTTGTGCTCTATAAAGCTCAATGTCAAAAACTGCAAGAGACCAAACCTTCATTTACTTTCTTCTTCATCTCCTGACTTGATGAAAATAGTTCTCGCCATGTTAGTGGATGGTCTGTTTTGTCTTGTGATGTTTAAGAGCCTAACAGTTGAAATGAAATCTACATTTAAAGGAAGAGTTTGACATTTTGGGAGATTGGAGAGTTAGATGTTCAGATTGATACCTCTCTCATGTTTGTACAGAGAATATGAAGCTACAGCCAGCAGCCGGTTAGCTTAGCTTAGCATAACGACTGGGAACAGGGGGAACCAGCTAGCCTGGCTCAGTCCAAAGGTAACTAAATCTTTCTGCCGGCACCTCTAAAGCTCATTGATTAACATGTTTTATCTCGTTTGTTCAATCCGTACAAAAAGTTGTTGCGGTTTTACGGGGGTTTTGTTTCTGAGCCAAAGTGTCAAACTATTCCTTCAAGTGATCGTGTTTGAACTTTGAACTAATATTTACTGTTTACATGTGTTAGGCGGTAATATAAACACGTTTGGAATTAATGATGAATTAATCTAAAAAATGTTTTTTCTTCTTAAAATCACATTTTCCAGGAAAGTATTACGAAATCCAAACGGTCAGATGATTAATCCTTTACAAACTGTAAGTTTAGCAGTTACCAAGCATAAAGCGTGGCCAGTCAGTTAGCTGACACTCCATATCTGTGTCTGTACCGTTGGACTGTTGTTGTCAGCCTTGACAGCGGGTGTCAGTGGGACCTGAGGACCTTCCACCTCCTGCACACTGTCCCTGCTCTGGACCAGTGCAGGGTGGTCTTCAACAGCAACGCCACCATTATGTATGGAGGTACGTCCTGTTTTCAACAACGTACTGTTGGAGCCGCATGTGCGTCTCACTTATTACTGACACGGTGACAGACGGCCGTCTTTGATGGACTGAATCAAGTTATTCTCTGTCTCCCCCCCACGTGTATAACAGCAATGCTGCAAGCCGATGATGAAGATGATGCTATGGACCAGCAGATGAAGAGTCCCTTCGGCTCGTCCTTCAGAACCTTTGATGCTACTGACTACAAGCCCATCAGTAGGCTGCACTTCCTGTTTATTTCAGACTTAAAGCTCATTGGAAATGTTTTTTTCCAGGTCTGAATGAGGCTCATGTGGTACCTCAGTTGAGACCGACTGAACCTTGATTTTAACCCAGATTTAAACAGGAAAAACAAATGTAAAGTGTTTGTGTTTGGGTCTAAAAACACCGGCCTTCTCCTTCTAACTTCAGCTTCAGCCGATCTCAGCTGTTTCTCCTGTTTTTACGCACCAGTTGCTTGTAGGACAGTGAATTTATATTTCAGCTCGGCTTTACTTCATAACTCAGAACTTGGGTTTTGTTTTCTTCCAGCCACCGTGGACGTAAAGAGGAACATCTTTGACCTGTGTACCGACTCCAAAGACTGCTACCTGGCTGTCATTGAGGTACTTCACTTGACTTTTAGCCTCCATCTCACCAGCGTTCATGTTGTCTTGGAAGTAGCCTGAACATGTTATGGTCTTTCAAACGTGACCCAAACTGTCTTTGGCTCAAGTCTCTTCTAAGTTCTTTGATTAAACATTTGGAAAGATTATTAGTCAAGAATAGAGGATCTCCAATATGGCCATTGTAGGATGTGTTACATCTCCTGAAGGCACATGTTGTGTCTGAACTTGGCAATTCAGCTGACTTGTTTTTCTCCAGACTTGGAATTATTTGTGGTTTCTAAAGCAACAGGAAATAAAACTCTCGCGATGTAATGATATAAATACACCGATTCAGCAGGTCCAGAGCACCTGTGGTCAGTGAAAGTCCTGCACTGAGCTTTAAATCCTGACACAGATATGATGCACATTAAAGCAGGCTGCGTGCTACAACATGTAAAAAGACTGTTTTAATCTTGTTTGCCTTGTCTTTCTTTTTTCTTGTGCTCCCTGTAAGAGCTGCAACTGATTGTATTCATTATTGATTCATCTGGAAAATTATTTTCTCAATGAATCGATTGTCTGCTTGGACTAAAAGAAAATGTTAAAAAACTTGAAATTTAAATTTTACGATCACATGAGATAAAAGAAAAGCAGCACAATCGAGAAGCTGGAAGAAAAGACTTCCGACTAATCAAACAAACGACTAATCAATTATCAGAATAGTTGCTGATTAATTTTCTGTTGATCAACTAATTGATTGTTCGACTCATTGTTTCATATTTATAATTATATACTTATTTGTATAACTTCTTTCACCAGATTACTTTTTGTTTTGATCGAATTGAAAGATGACATTTGAAACCACAGATTCGTATTTGTCTCGTCCACATTTACTCTGCAGAACCAGGACACAGTGAGCCTGGACACGGTGTGCCGGCTGTACGAGGTGGGACGGCAGAAACTGGCCGAGGAGGGAGACGATGATGATCAGGTGAGACGTGGTGTTCGTCTCAGAGCAGGAAGTTTAGTTTTTAATCAACAGTTTGTGAGGGCTGCACATTTAACTCTGTAATTATGTATAACATTCATCTACATTATAAGTTATGTTAAAACATTTAATTACACTTAGAATGTGTCCGTGTTGTCAAGATGTTAATTGAAGTGTAGTACTTACTAATAATCAATACGGCTCATCGTGAGTCAGGATGATGATGACTCGGCAGTGTTTTTAACGCATGTTCTGCTCCTCCAGGATGATGAAGACCAGGACGATGACGATTCCTCAGATACGGACGACGACGACGACGACGATGACGATGACGACATGGACACTGACCCGCTCATAGAGGAGCTGGCCAATAACGACGACCCGGAAAACGACGAGCGACCCAACTCCCCCACAGATGAAGAGGTAGCAGATCTTTTTACATACGTCTTCACAATACTGAAAGCTATTTAACGCAATCCATGAAATCATTATAAAGCGATCATTTCAATCACAGTTTAATCTGATCTGAAGTGTACACTACGCCGTGTGCTAATGTTAGCAGCTAAATAAAATATAAATAAATAAATATAATTTCCTGTCTTGTTTGCTTTGCTGAGCTGTCACGTTGATTCGTGGATCAGACATCTGATCCAGGACCACACAGGAAAGTGGTTCGACTGGTCGGATCTTGGGCTGGTTTGCTTGCTTCTGTTGGTCGCTCTGGCTGAAGGCCCGACAATGGAAATGGAACGATAACTATACGTGCAGTACCTCGTCCAGATGTTTCTCGTGGTGTCGCAGGTGTTTGTGGTGTTTGCTGTGAAGGATCCCCAGTAAGGTTTTTCTCTCCCTCCTCCCCCCCAGATTGCAGATCTTCTTGGCAGCAACAGCGATGATGACAACAGTGATGATGATGATGAGTCAGAAGACTCGGACCATTCATACCGCAGTGATGATGGCTCTGACTCATTCGACCCTGACAACTCAAACTGTAAGTATCTCTTTCAGAGCTGTTTCGGTGATGGTCTGAGGTCTCGGTCACACCTGTAGAACCAACGACACATTTCATAGGTTTTTCATTATAATTCACAGTGTAAGTAGTTCAAAATAAAGGTGTGTGTGTGTGTGTGTCCTCATGCTGCAGACTACCCAGAACAATCAGATGATGAAAATCTGTTGCTTCAGGCCCTCAGCGACAGATGGTTCTCCTGACCTGGGAGATGACGCTCCTCTGCAGACAGTGTGAACCTCAACAAGGACTTGACTTTTTTTTTTTTTCCCTTTTTAAAACCATCGTTTCTCCTTTAATCAGGCAAGTTGACTGTGAACACACCGACATGCTCCTCAGTGTCCTGGAGGATAACAGAAACATCTGTGATATCAACTTTAGAGAGACGACGGCAAATAAATATTTCCCAAAGATCACGGGGCTCCGATGAATACGCCGACTTTTCACTCGACCCGACCGAGTTATTTGTGCGAGTTTTGAAAGTATTTATGATGTTTTACCTGGCTCTCTGCTGGAAGGAAGATTTAATGTTCTGCTTGAAATGAGACGTTTTTTCATGTTTATATCAGACTTTTTTTGTCGCCTCACAGTTGCGTTCATTGACCACGACCTACCAAACCGCCAAGGAACTTAAACTGATGTCGGTTTTCCCATCGATGAATCTTTCAGGTTTAACCTAAAACTCTTAGAGCCATGAATTGAAATGAAATAGTGTTTCTCTGTGTTAAAACGTAATCTCAGAGAATAGTTTGGCCAGGTGCTGGAGGTGCAGTCAACCTCCACAGTGTCTTCCACACATGTTGAGCTGTGAGCCAAATCTTCACATAAAGGCAGAGAACAAGGTGGAGGAACAGAAACAGTCAGGCTCGTTAGCTTTCCTCATTTTACAGCAATAAAAACTTGAATACCAATTCCAATACGGTCGGAGACCGCGTGACGCGCAGACGTGAAGATATGATTGTAAGTAAGATGAACCCTGGATCTGGTGGCGACCTTCACCCTGTTGGATCACACACGTTACCTGGAAACAAAGAAATACCTCTGGTGCTTGCAAACATTACAAATACCTCTATGTTTCCAGCACATACAGTAATAAAAGTACCAACGTCTGTGTCTTGTGAAGAATCAAGATGCCCACCTCATCTCGGGACCGTCACTTCCTGTTCCCATCAAACTGGTTTCTGTTTTATCATCCGAAGCAGATTTCTGCAGAAAGGCTCGGTCCAGTGCTCCGGTTCACGGGTCACCACGAGCCACTTCTGCACTTCACATGGTTTATCATTTCCCACAAACTTCAACAAACATTTTAATGAGGATAACTTGGATGTGACTGTGTTTCATTTGTTTTCCAGTCAAAGAATTATAATTTAGTTCCATAGAAGTTATTTTGACTGTTCTTTGATTTAATTTAATTTATTTTAGCTGGTCTTTATTGGGCTTGAGCTTTTGGAAGGAGTCGTTTTGTTGTTGATTTAATGCTTTTAGCTCCTGTATCCTTCAGGCAGCCTGCTGTTCGGTAAACTGGTGTAATCCATTAAATTAAATATTATTTAATTATTAAAAATAAAATCCTTTGAGTCTCAGTCTTCTGAGGACAGTGTGTGGACATTAAAACCAGTCACGCATCAGTCATGGCTGCTGGGTGGAGGTGTGTAGCAGTGTTTGTGACTTGTAAAGATGTGAATGTGAAAACTTCATTATTATTTAACATGTCAGTCACGTCTGTCAGGCGTATTATTAATATGTTGTCTCCCGTATGAAGGAATAACCAGGTTATCAATCATTTCATTATCAGCTGCTACAAGTTAGTTACAAAGTTAGATTTAGTTTTAATACAATTCTTCTCTTTTACAGCGTGCTTGCCTCATCACTGAGTGGGGGGGGGGGGGGGGTTAACAGTTATTGACTATTAGAGCCCACAAAAGGATGTAAATCACATGTGTTGTACCAACAGGAGACCAACTTTAGCTGTTGGAGCAACCTGCTGCATCCAAAGCTGTTTGAGTAGTTTCTCTGTTGACGATCGTTCTGCTGGTTAACCAGTCGACACGGCTGCTGTTGGAGGAAAACTTTACAACTCCAAAAGGTCAGGGTTTATACCCTTTATATATATATAAATACAAGCCTTGAAGGCCTCGCGCACTCTGTGTTTGTGACATTTACAACCTCAAGTCAAGCTTAATGGAAAATAAAGCGTCTGGAGGCACAGCAGCTTGTCAGAGGCTACAGTTTCACAACAGATTGTATTGTCAGTAAGTCTGAATTGTTGTAAATGGTTAATGAGACTATCAGTCTGTACTTCAGTTAATAAGCTTTAATAATAAAAGACCCTCTTCCTTCTTGTAACTTGCCTCGTCTCATTATAGTGGTGATCAGCTTTAGTGAACTGTGTGCCTTCCAGAGCCTCTTGTTGGTTCACACATGAAGGATCACACCTCGTCGTGACTGAGCAAACAGGAAGTTGGTGGTGATGTCATGAGACGGAGACACTTTTAAAAGTTGTTGAAGGAACAACAACTTTTAAAACTCCTGAATGGAATGCAGCCATTTGAGATGTTACTGATTACAAGTGTGACGTTTCAGTCCCTAATTAATACATTTAATTAAAGATGGCGGGATTCCATTTACACACGTCAGTGTCGGGCCTCTCAGGTGTTGTGCATGCTGGTCACTGGGACACATAAATGGAACGGAGCCATAATTAATGTCGTAAGGTGTCTGTGAAAAAAGCTTTATTCATGAGCTGAAGGTTCCTGAATCACAAGAACAAAAACTTTTTTTGTGGGAGGAATTTACTTCTTTCTCGTCACTTCTCATCCAGTCGCCTAGCAACAGGGGTCAAAGTTACAGCATGTTGAGTGATGAACTTTAAGCGGAGTTAAAGTTATGAAGGCTGCTCGACTTCCCAGCTGGAAAATAAGAGAAACTCGGGCATCTTTACGTCTCTCCGGCCCCCTGAGCTGAAACCTTCCTTTAATGCCAGCTTCACGTGTTCAGACTGAATTTAATGGGATTAACTTTAAAACAAGCTGCCAAAAAGTTGTTCACTTCATTTCAGTGTATTTCACTCATTGAACGCTGCAAACAACCTCTTCATGGAGTCCGCCGACATCATCATCATCATCATCATCATCACGTGAGCTCTCAGTTTTACTTTACAAACAGAACGAAAAATAAAAAACTGTTATTTTCACCCAGAAAGTGTTTTTACCGTCAGTAATCACCGAGGTCACCATGGTTACCAGTTACGCTGCGTGAAGCCGCGTGAGATGGTGTGTTGGCCGAGAGTGCACACGTGGTGGCACAACACACACGGCCAATACAGCTCGTGCTGCTCCTCTGCGGCACATCCACACACACACACACACACACACACACACACACACACACACACTGTCACGCACACACACACACTCTGTCACGCACAACATGACAGTTATGTCTCTGTGGTGATGAAGCTTCATGAGTCACGTCAGGTTGTGTGTGTGTGTGTGTGTGTGTGTGTGTGTGTGTGCGCGCGTCATGTCACCAATGATAACCTTTAACGATCGGGTGGCGCTGCGGACCCCCCCCCCCCCCCTCTCCATCTGTAGGCTTCTCACTCGCCTGATCCTCTTAAAGTGATGTAGGTTCTCTGCCGCTGGCTGCGCACGACTCTCCCGGTCGGTTCGTACCGACACCGAGCACCGGCGGGACGGCTCTCTTATTTTTCCTCATCTGCTCACAACAAGTTTGCCAGCTGCGACGGGCAAAACACGGCAGAGCGGGAGAACTGCATGCGTACATAGACACAGGAGGAGCTGGGGGGGCTGAGGGACGCCGCACTGACTGAGAAGGGGATCCCTGCGAGGCGGACACGGCGGGGCTGAACTTGACGGAGAACGCGGTCGTGATTTCGTGGTTTTCCAATGTGGACTTGGAGCGTTGCGCGCTCTCTCATAGTCGTGTAGTCTGCGTGTTGTCCCCACGCAGGAACTGGTTTCAGTGTGTGTTCTGAGCACTCCACGGCTCCACCGTCGTTCAGGGGTTTGCGGGGTTTGCGGTACAGTGGCAGCCTGGCCCCGGTGCTTTGAAACATCCCTGTAGAAGTAACGGATTCCTATGGCGTGACGCCTGTATAGCATCTGTATAGAAGTGTTGTTCCGCATGAGGAACCCTGCGGGTTGTCCCCGCAGAGCGCAGCAGCCTCCAGCAGAGATGGACACCACATCGCGCCATGCGTCACTCCGAAGCTGACGGGATATGAAAGCATTTATCATTTGCTCATCATTGAAAACAACCCGCACCTGAAGAGTCACTGTTTGTTTTCCTCCCATCATCCAGATCAATCGAAGTAAACTTTTCCTCTCCGGTCCTCCTCCCCCGTCTCCCCCGTCTCCCCCCTCTCCATGAAGCGACGCAGCGGGTGATTATACTTTCTTGGGGATTTTGCTCTTTGTGCACCGGGACATCATGTGGACGCCGACGGAGGACGAGAAAATAGGAGTGGGTGAGTCCATCTGTGTCTGTGTGTTTATTGTCAGGACGCTGGGTGTCCTCTGCAGGACCAGACCTGATGTGACGCTCTAACACACCACATGTCATGTCTGCTCATTTTCAGCATCATCAAAACAATGAACTTGGTATCTGAGATTCGTTCTGCTGCTTGTAGCCATGAAGCTCTCTGTGGTTTGAGATGAGACCCTCTGCTCCTCCTCTGTAATAGTTCTGAAGGGACGCCTGCGGGTCTGTGGAGCTCTGCGGGGAGTCTGTAGCGCTTCATGATGCGTTTTCTTTCCTGTCTCTGTAATATTCCCCTACAATCTTTGAGTATTCCCTTTGAGATGTGAGTGTGTGCTACTTGAGGCACTCCACAGTGGGCCTTTTTGTGACATCATGGTAGTTTATGGCGTTTCCTATTATCTTTTGAATGTGTGTTTATAAAATGGTCTTGGAGTCTTACAGGAGGCGATCCTTTGTAAATGGAAGAGGTGCTGATGGGGGGGGGGTTTGTTGGAATAAGGCGCCGTGCAGCAGCTCCAGATGTGCAGAGCTTGTATAATATATGAATATAGAAACTGTGTGACGGCGGGCAAAGAAACAACAGTCCGCCAGTGTTATATTGCAGCATTATGAGAGTGAATGTTTTCCTCGTGTGCTTTTCCATCCTCTTTTCTTTGGTTCTGAATCTGCTTTTTCTACCTGCTGAGTTGTGGTGCACCTGTGTCAGATGTTTTTGTTTTGTGATCATGTTAATGAAGTTTATTAGTTAAGTTAAGTCATCAAAACTACCCTTCTTGTGCATACTCCTGACACCTGAATCCAGATTTGATAACTGATGCTGAAACACTGATGGAGAAACTGTATTTAATGTGCTCACGTCTGACACCAGATCTGCGGATAATCGGTCCAACACCCGATTGGTGCATCCTGAGTCATAAGAATAAACACTTCCTGGGCACGTTATTCGTTTCTCCTATAAAACCGAATGCAATCCAGGGCAACAGCTCTGCCACATGTTTTACCTTTACGGAGCTCATAATGCTCAGTTCTTGTTAAAACCTTCCAAGAAATCTTAATTCAACTATGTGTTTATGATTGAGATCGCAGCTGGACTGGACTCAATAACCCCTCTGACATTATTCTCTTTGTAAAGGTAGAATTTGTGGCTGAGCTGTTGTATTGGATTGCTTTAGATTTTACAAGTGTACCTGTTAAAGTGGCCGCGGAGTTTATTTCCTGTGTCATCACCTCAGTTCTGACATCTGTCCTGTATTTTCCAACCACATTCATCCAATCAGACTGCATCACATCTACCGTTAACCAATCATCGCGCGGCTATCAAAGTTTGAAGCAGTTGTTTCACCAGCTGAGGTTTCGATGAACGGGCCTCTGAGACCACCTGTGCAGCAGAAGCATGCTGTGAAAAACTAACTTGCACAGTCCAACAAAATTAGCATAAGGGTCTCAAATGAGGTGCCTGACCCCCCCCCCCCCCCCCCCCCCTCCTGATATCGATTGACAGCTGCCTGGGCCTTTCCAAGTGACCGATCAGGCGAAACTCTACACCAGTGTCTGCAGCGGGAGTGAGCAGGGACTCTGCTGACAGGAAGTCAATGTGGGGAATCATGACTCTGGCACTCTGTTAATTGGAAAGAGACATTACCTGAATTTGAATGAGAGGCTGTTTTTTTCTCTTTCTGCTGCTTGATACCTTCATTAGACTCCAGCTGTGGCTCCATGCTGCTTTACTCTGCTAGCAGCCTTTTAACTTCCAAATCAGAATTGCATCCCAGCTTACAAGGTTTCACAGTGCATGCTGGCAGCCATGATACAAGGACAACGCCACCGTAATCTGACAGCGCAACAGTGTGGGAAGGCAACTGTAAATATTGCCCTTCATAGACTCTATCACTCTGAACAGTAAGTGTCTCCGCCCTTCGCTCTGCAGGACGGTGATTCGTCTCCCCGTAAAAGAAAAATCCACTCTGAAACGTTTTGATTTCGTTAAGCAGCCGTATAAAAGAATCCCCACAAGGAGCACT
Source organism: Enoplosus armatus (assembly GCF_043641665.1). Lineage (NCBI taxonomy): Eukaryota > Metazoa > Chordata > Actinopteri > Centrarchiformes > Enoplosidae > Enoplosus > Enoplosus armatus. The sequence goes on along the minus strand of NC_092182.1, from coordinate 26,658,996 downwards.
GCTGCAGTCGCCCCAAATGTTCACAATGCATTTGTGAACTTATTTATTTTTTGGGGGGGAAAGTAGTAAGTTCCTGCCACACAGTTTATGGTTCCTGTGCAGAAGGCATTCTGGGAAATGTAGAACTCCAGTACTTTAAGTAGGAGGAGAGAAAGTGAGCAGAAAACAACGTCTGTTTTCCTTCCAACATGATCATCTGTCATATTTGATGTCTGTGTAACCTGCACTGTGACTTACTGACACTTTATCATGTGACTCTCAACCGTCCATCCCTCCGTCCCATGAGGATGAGGAGAAATGAGGGTCCAGAAATCCTCATCCTTTGAAATTGGAGAGTGTCCCTTCAGTGTTGTCATGTAAGTGTGTTTTGTGTCTTTTGTTAATCCAACCATTTGTGTTTTTGCTGGATAAGGCTTTGCATACCAAGGCAGGGAGAGTGGTAACTCATAGAGGCGTTCCAGTGGAGTTGGGATGACTAGTGCCTGGTTGTAGAAAACATCTATTCAGTTGGATGAATGCAGCTTTGTGGCGCCCATAGAGGTTCCTGAATGCGGCTTCACCTCCCCCAGGGCTGCACAGCATAGCACTCAGTTCTCACACTCACAGATAACACAGACCACAGACGCACACACACAGACAGGCAGGCAGGCAGACAGACAGGCAGGCAGGCACAGAGACAGACAGACGGACAAGTGAACAGACACACTCTTTTTGAAATGCACCTGCTAAATGGTGGAATATTTACCAGCCGCAGTAATTATTTTTCATTTCAATATGTTTTGCAAGTTTGTAAATCAAAGCAAAATGCAACAAAACCAAATGTAACGGAGATATTCAGAGAAACTCACGGGGCTGACGACATTCTCCAGATAATAACATAACACACACACACACCAGTGGACAGGGCAAGTTTAACACTGATATGTGTGACACACACATGCCACAGCACATTTCTCACACCCACACCAGGCGTGCACCAGCGTCGTACACGGCGGTGAAACTGGGTCACGGTGAAAGTGACAGACGTGTAACGGAAGTCCTTCTTGTGTCGAGCGCTGCACCTTTTGTTTTCTTTGTCTGTTGTTTTTATTCCTCGTCTGTTTTCCCTCCTGACCTATTTATCCTGAACCGGCTTTTCATTTAGCTGCCGTTGCTCGTGCTCATCTGTCACCGTTGTGTCCTTGTGTTTGCCTCTCGATCGGGGCTCCGACCTCTCAGACGTCTTGAAACGCACTTTAATGACCTTCCCCATGTGTCATTTGTTTGTCCTGTCTTTGGGTCTGTCAAAAAGTCATATCTCGAGTGAATCTTAAAAACTCTTGCTCTTATTTTGACAAACCATTGATGGATGATGCATCTTCCTGCTGCGTTCCACCATTTAAATAATTACCCTGAAAATTACATAACATCGTAATGTGAATTAACAATGCATCAGGACAAAGCACATAATTACAAGATAACAAATATTATTTCAAATTCATTACCCCCAAAGACAAAATCTGTGCTTTACTTTAAATCTGTAACTGTTTCCCTGATTATAATTTGGATAAGACTGGGTGATGTTGGTGTGTTTACTCTCCTCTACATTAAAGCACATGTTAGAGTCTAAAAACAAAAGACATGCCATGTGTGATAATGTGACCTATTTTAGTGTTTCTGCCTAAAACTACTGATGCTGCCGCCCGAAGCTTTACATGCTAGAAGTGACGTCTCTGAGGAATTATATTCCCTCCCTTCTCCCCCATGACTCTGTAACTGGCAAATGATTAAGGAGAAGAGTTCTCAGGTCCTACATGCTGAAATATCCACACCGCCTATGGAAACTGACAGCAAATCAAGTTGATTGCTTCTGCTCCCGCCCCATCACTCCCTCTCTCCACCTCGCCCTCCTCAGGGTGCTGGCTTGGCCTTTTAATCACATCTCAAAGAAAGGAGCTAACAAGCAGACATCACACGGATTCTCTTTGCTTAATTTAGTCCTTTTTTAGAGGTTTGTCTGTTGTGTTATACAGTAATTCTCTCATCTCCCTTGGTGACGTTGGAAACAGGCAATCCTTCTCTCTGTCTTCCCCCCCGCCCGGAGTGAAGCTTCAAGTCTCACAGATACAGTTCAGATGTGATTGTTTCGGCTCTGCGCTGTAATGTAGCCATTAAAAAGAAATTACAGCCATTAAAACATATCTACCAGCTCTGAGGCGGCAGGGAGCCTCTGTTCAGCTGTGCACTTTCTATTCAACTTGACCGATCCATCCATTTTCTAAACCACCCACCCTGGGTCTCATGGGGGCTAAAGCCTATCGCAGAATCGGTCAGGAGGTAGGGGACACCCTGGACATCACATGACTGACACACTTGTACACAAACATGTTCACATTTCCACTTCATCCAACCTGCATGTTTGTGGACTGTGAGGAAACCCACAGAAAGAATATGCAGATTCCTCGGTTCTCTTTCAAAGCACACAAAGAAATGTGACTTTACAATTCGATGGCTTTCATTGTCAATATATTTTGGAAATATCTCTCCTTGATATGTGTCAAATGAGCACTCTTTGCATGTAGATGTATACTTTTGTATGTTTTGAACTTAAGCTGACATGCCTACATCCCAACGCAGAGTGTATTAATAATATTAGTCTCCTCCTACATTCGGCCAGTTGTGTAAATATAAATCAATCAATCTACGGAGCCGGGACAGCAGTGGTTCTTTGCCTGGATCCATTAATCGTAATGAACAGGATTATTTCTGCCAGGAACTGTTTTAATAAATAAACATTACAGTCTGCCATTTTGTGTCTATGTGCAGACCGAAGCACCTTTGACCAGGAAACTGAACCCCTACCTGCTGGGTCACTATGAGCTGTCTGGATCTGAGCTTTGCAAATGTAAAACAATCACAGTGAGGCATTTAGCAACTTATCATTCCTGTGAGAGTGTTTACTGACCCAGATTTATAGCTTTAATCATACAGCTTCTGTAAAATAAAAGCTATTCTCAGAGGAGAAACACATCTAATTGGGAAGAGGTCCAGGATGTTTCCCCAGACACTGGATTCTAACCAGGCCAGTCCTCTGCAGTGGAAACTGCTGACGGTTAAATAGAGTAGAAGGCTACAATACATTATGATGTTAATGCAATGTATAAAACCAGCCCATGATGTAAGGATTTAGGTCACCGTGGAACTGGTGCATTTACATGTGTTTGAAAAACAGAATGCAAATAAAATGATATCATGATGATGATAAATATAACGACTGTAGAAATATTAATAAAACAACGTTTTGTTGCATTAAAATCAACTCAGATTCATGGCTTCACGCAGAGAACCAGTGCAGAGAGTAACTGACCGTGTCCTTGTGTATTGGCACACACTGACCATATCAGTGGGCGTTTAGGACCAAACTGTTCTCCCTGAGAGGAAGTGTCCACTGGGGAGCCCCCCCCCCCGAGAACAGCACACCTTCACGTCTGGACCCTCCGCATGTTCTTAGGGCTACGACACTCGCTCGGTCCTCAAGAAGCAGAGAAACAGCAGACTGAAGAAAGATATAGTGGAATAAACAGACTGAGCTGGTAATGTGATGTTGTGTTTCCAGCTGAGGATGACTCTGCTAAACAGAGATGAAGTCATCACCACAGTCCTCAACACGCACACACACACACACACAGTGAAGTGTGTTTATTCATGTATGTGCGTGTACAAGTACGACAACAACAACTGAGGCAACAAAGGACTCTTCAAGTCAGTTTTATTCATAAAGCCCAATATCACAGACTCATTTGAATAAACATTGTTACCAAATAATTGCTAACAGCTAAACTGCACATTAGCCTGCTCTAATTTATCTTAATCCAGCCTTGTGCACTAGTTTCACACTGATTATTAGCTTTGACTCCGTCTGTTTAGTGGGTAACGCTTTCATAAAAGGCGCAACACTGAGTCATTAATTCCTGTTTCATAATTCTGCTTATAAGCAGTTCATTAATTGGACTTTATTGGGGCAAACTGGGTTATTGAGGGGACATTTCCTATTAGAGAATTATCTTATTCGTGAAAATTATATGGAGTAAAGACCAAGTAGAGTTCAAGAAAGCCTTTGAGATCATCCCGGCACATTTACAAGCTATAATCAGGCGAAATGTGAAGGCTCAGGTTAACCATGCCTGACTGAGCTGCTTCATGCATTATTCTCTGTGTAGGAAACTTTCACCATGGGCAGTGCAGCTGCGTTCAGATGACATGTATGCAAACATGCCCAGACCACACGCAAACAAAACGTGATGGGTGCTGTCCTTAATGTGGTCATGCTCACTGTAAGTGGGAGCCAGCGGGAGGGGGATGCATCTTGTTAACGCAATGTAATGTAGCACGCGATGTGATGATGCTTAAAGATTAAAAGTGCTGAAACACAGCCAGCCAGGTGGAGGGGGGGGGGGTTCCTCCACTCTGTTCTTTCTCTCTGTAAGTCACGATGGAGAGGCTGGGGGCTTTTCAAATGTAGGCGGGAAGTTCCTCACGAGCCGTGCATGTGTGTGCAATGCGTTTCCTACCTCTCCGCTTGTTCAGCAACGGTGCACCACCAACAGTGAACCGTGCATCAGATCCATAACTGAAACGAACCCCCCGGGCGGCCCTGCTGTAGAGAATGAAGCTGCATATTGAAGGGCAGGCGAGTAAGGAAGGAAACCAAAGGCAGAGAGCTCGGAGGTGGATCATGCGCAGAGCAGCAGGACTTCAGGAGTGTTCCACGAGCTTGCTGCCCCTCAGCGATGCATGACAGTGTGCCTTAATTGCTTTTCTCCACGATAAGCAGGACATTATTTACACGTGCCACTTTAAATCACACATCATCTCGTGGATCTAAGTAGTCTCGACTCATCTGTGTGTGTGTGTGTGTGTGTGTAAAGCATTATTTGCTTGCATGTAAATCTTGCTTTATGTGTTTGTGTGAGTGTTTGTCAGTTTCATGTCAGTGTGTTAGTGGAGCTTCCACTAAACGTCTCCTCTATTCTGACACAATGCTGGCATGTGTTGACTCTGCACAGGCTGCGCCCGAAGCTTTGATACCAGGAAGCCCCCCCCCACGTGGACTCTGGGAGGGTCTTTTCTTTAGACTAGAGACTTTAATTCTATTTATTCTATCCCTGAATATGTCTGTCACTATCTATATCTATAACTCCTCATGTCTTTATCTGCTCACAAACTCTCAGTACTCCCATTCAAGAGTAGAAAGCAGCATAAATTTATAAATATTGTGTCTGACCAGTACGTCGTGGAGAGGCTGTGAGACATCGTCCAAGATGACCCGCAGCTTGGACAGCATCCTCCTCTCTGACACCACCGTCAGAGAGTCCAGCCCCCCCCCCCCCCGTCAGAGAGTCCAGCTCCACCCCCACAACGTCACTGGCCTTTATTTTCAACAACAACACATATTTAAATCATCTTATTAATTTTCAAAGTTAGATTTCACTGTTCACACCTTACTGGCTGTACGCACCCCCCCCCACCCCCACCCCCCCCATGGTTCTGGTTTGTGAGTTTGGGTTGTGTCTAAGCTTTCTTACCCTTTGAACCAGGAGAGTAAGTTAAAAACAAAGTTTGTATTTGTGGTTCATGTGAAAATCTCTTCAGCTTCTTTCAGTGTGTTGACTTCTGGTTTGGATGTGGGCTGCATCTCTACTGGCAGTCAGCCAGTGGGCGTGTGTGTGTGTGTGTGTGTGTGTGTGTGTGTGTGTGTGTGTGTGTGTGTGTGTGTGTGTGTGAGTGTGTGTGTGTGTGTGTGTGAGTGTGTGTGTGTGTGAGTGTGTGTGTGTGTGAGTGTGTGTGTGTGTGAGTGTGAGTGTGTGTGTGTGTGTGTGTGTGTGTGTGAGTGTGTGTGTGTGTGAGTGTGAGTGTGTGTGTGTGTGTGTGTGTGTGTGAGTGTGTGTGTGTGAGTGTGAGTGTGTGTGTGTGTGTGTGTGTGTGTGAGTGTGTGTGTGTGTGTGTGTGTGTGTGTGTGTGTGTGTGTCTTGAGGGTCTTAAACACAGCAGCATTCTAGAGGAGAGTTCCGTCGTTGTTATGGTTACGCTCGGTTTCCGCAGACACCCTGGCAAGACTGGTTCCACTATCGCCATAACAACGGTCCAACTTCTCCGCTTCCTTCCAGAGGAGGGAAGACGATCGCAAACATCCCCGATCGGTGCCTCACACTGACATCACAAACACATCGGCTTCAGAATCAAACACAGACGTTGCTCCACGAGTGCATCCCAGAGATACCAAACAGCACTGTGTCAGATTCAAAGTTAGTTAGAAGTCTTTTATCAAGTGGATTCACAACTGATCATTGACTTTCCCAGCTTTAGCTAGCATTAGCTCGCCAATCAACATTACTTCACATAATTGTTTTCACGTAATCGGCATCCGCAGGACAACATCGTCCTTCCACAACTGCTACAGACCAAATCTGACCTGGTTAGGTTTGGGTTGAAATGTGTGTTTTGTTAAGGTTAGGGGGGCTTCGTCGTCATGGTTACAATAAAAAGCACATGGTTAAAGTATGTCATCGTTATTTTTCTGGGGAAAGTTGATTCAGAGCGCCTCCCTCAAATTCATCCAGTCCCTGTTCTACGTTACAGTTAAGCACTGAGCACCGTCCCGTCCTGCTCAGCTCCGAGGAGCTCCACTCGAGCAGTTTGAAAGTGCTTCGCACACTTTGTCACTTTCCCCATGGAGTCTGGAACTGAAACCTCCATCAGTATTCTGCGTCCGTCCGGCTGCTGCTCGCAAACACTTAGTGGAAATGACTGTTTGGAGTCACAGAAGCTGCTTTGGCTTATCTGTTCTTGAATTAGGCAAAAGTGGTTTTGTGTGGTCTTTTCTGTCTTTATGGGACGTGTGATTTGAAACTGAACGAGCTGGTGTCCCCACAGAGACTTGAAGCTGAAATTCATGAGCTGTTTCTGGACTGCTGCACATGTCGTGGCTCTGATTTTACTCTCGCTGTGACAGTATTTGTGTGACAAATTGAACTGTGAGATTTTGACGGTGCACACATATTTAGATTTTGGTATATTTGAGAGACAACAGCTGAAACTGTGACTGTGACGCGTATTACATCTTTATTATTTCTCTGTTGGTTTCTTCTCGTCTCTTATCTTTCTTTCTCTCTCTCTGCCCCCCCACCCCCCCACCCTCAGAATAGAAAGGAGTCGTCAGCTGTTCTAGACGTCTCTGAGCTCCATAGTTTCCTGAAATGTAATGCCACCCTGTCTGTCTCTGTATTTATTGATTAGTGCTTTAAAAAGCTCTGCTAGTTCAATAGGTCTGCAGTCCTGCAGCTGGTCCAAAGTACGTTCAAGAGAGTTACACTTTTCACAATGTCAACAAATTCCCTCTCTACAGCTGACGGGACGGCAGACCTGTGGTCCACGCCGGCCCACTTCAGCAGAAACGACCAGACCACCTCTGTTACACATTTATTTATTTGAGTGTTTGGGCTACATGGACATTTTTAATGTGTCGCTAGAATTGTAACAGATGGTTGTCTGGTTCAGTTATAAAATACCCGATAAAGGTTTTATTGACGACCTCCAGTGTTGAATCCTCTCGTGTTGAGTCCTTGTTGGTCCATGAAAGACGGGAGGAAGATTAAAGAAAAATAAATCACCTCCTCAAGTTTAGAAGGAAAGAAAACTAAAGCAGACAAGACAAATGTTACTTTAATATTTTTCGGTTTAATTCATGAAATGTCCCTTTCGGACTGAGGATCCGTGACCCACCACCGACTGCATGTTATAGTTTGCTTCGCTGCCCACCTTGTCTTGCCTGTTTCTCTCCAGTGACTCATGCTTGACAGTGTCTCCACATACAAAGCCAGGGCTACGTTTTAATGAGCCTGGACCCCAAGGTGAGAAAAACAATTACTTATTCAGGCACCGGGGTGAAGAAAGTTTAACGCCTCCTCATTTATTCCATGTTTGTATTTATTCCGGTGTTGCAGAGGGAAGATTGTCTGTGTGTTTTTGTCATTTCTGTGACAGTGTTTTGCTCTGAGCCTCGCTCCCTCTCTCTGCATGGGAGAGGAGACAAATGGTGGGTGACACTGCAGGCTGGGGGGCAGACGCCATGGCCCAATTATCTGTCTGTTTTCCCTCGTTTCTTAGCCTCTTTTTCACTCTCCCCCCCAATTCTTCCAAATGTTTATCTGAGTTCTTACCTCCATTCTGCCTGTAAGTCTCCCACTCTCTGATAACCTCTCTCTGTCTGTCTCTCTCTCTCTCTCTCCCTGTCTCTCTCTCTCTCTGTCTGTCTCTCTCTCTCTGTCTCTGTCTCTCCCTGTCTCTCTCTCTCTCTCTGTCTCTCTCTGTCTGTCTGTCTGTCTCTCCCTGTCTCTCTCTGTCTGTCTGTCTCTCTCCCTGTCTCTCTCTGTCTGTCTGTCTCTGTCTCTCCCTGTCTCTCTCTGTCTCTCTCTGTCTCTCTCTCTCTGTCTCTCTCTCTCTGTCTGTCTCTCTCTCTCTGTCTCTCCCTGTCTCTCTCTCTCTCTCTGTCTCTCTCTCTCTGTCTGTCTCTCTCTCTCTGTCTCTGTCTCTCTCTCTCTGTCTGTCTCTCTCTCTCTGTCTCTGTCTCTCCCTGTCTCTCTCTGTCTCTCTCTGTCTGTCTGTCTGTCTCTCCCTGTCTGTCTCTCTCTCTCTGTCTCTCCCTGTCTCTCTCTCTGTCTCTCCCTGTCTCTCTCTCTGTCTCTCCCTGTCTCTCTCTCTGTCTCTCTCTCTCGCTGTCTCTCTCACCCTGTCTCTCTCTGTCTGTCTCTCTGTCTCTCTCTCTCCCTGTCTCTCTCTGTCTGTCTGTCTGTCTCTCTCTCTCTCTCTCTCTCTCTGTCTGTCTGTCTGTCTGTCTCTCTCTCTGTCTGTCTCTCTCTCTCTCCCTGTCTCTCTCTGTCTCTCTCTGTCTGTCTCTCTCTCTCTCTCCCTGTCTCTCTCACATCTCTCTTCTAAATCTGTATTTTTTTTCCTGTGCCCCCCCCCCCTTCCATCCATCTATCTCTCACTTAGTCTAATGAATATTTCACATAGAAATGCTATTTATAGATGTGACATCGTTCCTCCGCTGCGTCCATCAAGCTCAGCTTTCTCATCTGCAAGTTTTATTCAGTCGTTATCAGATTGAGGTTGAGTTTCATGTCACTTTCAATTATCATCAGTTCTTAGAATAAAGCTGTTTTTCCTTTCAATCACTAATACAAAATGGAAGGTTCACGCTCATTTGTTTTATCATAAATCAACTTTTATTAATGTTTTTGTCACAGAGGAGAAATGTATTTGCTGATTTCAATGCGGCTCTTTTTTCTGTGTTGTTCCACCATGAAGTTTCTCATCCTTCTCAGCTTGGTTTTCTCCGTACGGTGCGCACACACTATAAATGGGGCCTGTATGACAGCAGGTCAGATATGGATGCTCAGTTTCTTAGTAGAAAGAGAAGCAGCCACATATATCCGATTCTAAATTGCCCAAACGTTTCCTGGGCCCACTTTCCACACAAACCAGTGAAATCACGGCCTGATTTCCTGTCAGCGAAGGTTTGTTGGCCCCTAAACTTCTGTGGCTGCAGCATGTCTCTGAGCCCTGGCCCCTAACTTCAGTGTAGTAAATGCAAGTTTTTCGGAAACAGGCCCACAAACCAGTTATGGATCTATATAATATAATATGGAGCATATTATATTTTTTACAACCACATGTTAATATTATAGTATGATATAAATATACAGCTGATTTCTGTTCCTCACCACAAAGTGGTCTGAACCCAGACCCATACGAAACACTGATTAATGGTATTTGTACCTGCCTTTAGGTACTCTTCCAACCAGGTATCAGTTTATAACACCATTTCATTTTGTCTGCATTTAAAGGTCCACTTTAATACTGTAGCTCAGCCTCAAATCTGATTCAGATAAAACCTCCTTTTCTTTGCCTACTGACGGTTGGTTTACTCTTTTTTCTGAATGAGACTCGAGCATGAGGACACAGTATAAGCAGTAAACCTCCCAGGCTCTGAGCTCTTTACACGTCCCCCTTTAACCCATTAAAGCTTATTCACCCCACCGCCTGCTCACTCAGTCACATAAATTGGATGGCAGTGTCCAAAGCATGCTTGACCGTGGATTTTGTTAGGCTGAGTGTGTGTGTGTGTGTGTGTGTGTGTGTGTGTGTGTGTGTGTGTGTGTGTACATGCACGGGACAAGCCAGCACATAGGCATGCATGTGTGAGTGAATGAGCATTTGCAAGTTGAGCATTTGCATGTGAGAAGACAAAGACGGAATAGGACCTCGGAGACATTGCTGATGAAATCAAAAGAAACAGCAGCATATTTCAGTGTTTTCATGGCACAGAACAAAAGATAAATATTGGCTTTTGACATGCAGCACTGCAGTGGTTTTTAAGCTTTTCCTCACATTTTAAAACGTTTTTTTTTCTTTTTGAGTCCCAAAAGTGGCTTTAAGGCTATTTTACAGGCCAGTGTAAACAGTTAACTAATGCAAGTAGTGTAGCTTTTAATATTCATGTTAGCACCAATTTAAACAGTTCTGGGACCGAACCTATAAGGTCTTTCTTTCTTCACTGAAATGCATTAACTTGTATACACCCTCTTGTCCTTTGCAGGGCCATGGGGGGCTGCAGAGGGGTTTTAATCCCTACATGCTAAAAATATATTCCAACCAATTAATTCATAAGTTTTTAAGCAAACACTTCAAATTGGCTGGTTTTGATGTAAAGACTCATAATGAGTTGGAGTTATGATGCCAGCAGATGGAAGACGTCTCATTTTGGAGTTGCCACTAAATTTCATCAGACGTTTCCCTTCTCACTGTTTTCTTGTTATTAAGGTTTCTGGTGGTCTTTTTGTTTGTGTGTTTTCATGAATCTACTGGCTGTGTGTGTTTGTAGAAAAGGATTTGATCTCGTTTATAGATTTAGTCTGCACTGAGATTGTGCAGTTTATGTATGTGGATGTGCAGATCTCTAATTATTGTACATATATTGTTGTGTGTGTGTGTGTGTGTGTGCGCCCTGCAGGCTACCATGCAGACAGCATCCCATTGAATTACTATAATGGGCCGGTAATGGGCCTCATAGAGTGGTTGAGGGTGAGGAGGGACCAGAGGTCAATGTGCTGCTTTGAAGCCTACAGGTTTCACCGTCTGTGGTTCAGATGCGTTTACAATACCATCAAGGCTAACTGGAAAAGCTTCATCTGCTTTATCTGTTCTGCTTCGTGGACCTGGACTCTCAGCAACAGGTGAAAAATGGACTGCTGAGGGTTTGAGGGTGTCAGCAGGTCCAGTGGAGAGAAGGCGTTTGTTGAATCTGTACTTTGTCACTATGGCTCTGATCACACATCATGTTTCTTTGATTGCTTCTGTCTTTTGTCGGTGCACATTTGGATCTGGCCCTGAGCTCTATATCACAAAAGAACAAGGAGAAAAGAAGTGAAACATGAAACATCCCCAGCTGTTGCTCGCTGTTTTTAAGTGACTCTGTAACCTGTTGGCTCATCGACCCTGGAATTACACATGCCGACACAGGGCACGAGAACATTTCCACACGAGTAAAATGTGTCATCTCAGATATCGACGCAAAGTATTTTCTTCCATTTTCCAAACAAAGAAGATAAAAAATAATGTCCTGGGTCAGTCTGTCCAGTTGTCGTGATCGACGGCATCAGTTCTCTTCATGTCCACCAGACTTGAAGCTTGTATCGCTCCCAGGAGGCGGCAGTCGGAGTTATTGCCGTGCATGTTGAGGAGAGTGTGAATGAGCGCGTAGGAGAGCCGCCTGCAAGACAGGGTCAGAATTAACATCAATTATCATAAATTATAGACCTCCCATTTCAATTTTTTATCACCGTGTACTTCATTCGTCACATCATGCGTTACTTCACGTTCACTCACTCCATCTTAACCCCCCCCCTCCCGCCTCTCTCTGACCTCACTTTCCCTCTCACCCACCTCCCACCATCCCTCCCTCCCTCTTCCTATCTAATTCCAGTTGATGGACTGATGGACGTTTCCATTGACCTGATTAAGCCCGCTCTATCTGGCAGTAATGGCTGTGGAGTGTTTGTGTGTGTGAGAACATTTGCATGTATGTGCCTTACTGAGAGTTGTGAGCGCATAGATGCTCCAGTGTTTTTATATGTAGTTTATATGAGTCTTCACAGCTGTGTTAATACATCTTGTCTTTACCGCTGTGAGGTCGACCCTCTCCTTAACATTTTAAAGCCCTCCTTCAAGGTAAATATCATCATATATATATATATATATATAATAAGATTACAAAAACATAGTAAGCTGCTAGATTCTTAATAATACTTGATGCAGCAGAAGCAGAGATCTCATCTCAGTGGTATCGTCCTTCATGTTCCATGCCTTCTTCTTCCCTGTCAAGACCTGACGCCTACGTTACCCACGATGCAACTCGATGGCCGACAGCTCGGTTGTAGATTTGGGTGTGTTTCAGTTAGTGCCGGTGAGTGTAGAGGCTGTCATCGTCAAACATCATTCGATAAGAAACACAAATAAGCACAGATCAGCACTGACTGTTACCACGTAGTAACTAATTGGTTCAACATGTCAACATGGCTTCGCCTTGGATTGAAAAAGTCAGCAGACACTTAATAAAGAATTAATAACCAGACTGCTGGACGCAGCAGCAGCTTTCACAGCCTCAACCTTGTTGAAATGATTTTCCATGTATCCAAATTGTTGTGTGGAACCCTTGTACTGTATCTCTAAGTAAGTTAATGCATTTCTAAACAGCATGAGTAGATTTTCATGTATCTAAGAATTATGGAATCACCATGAAATCCAACCTTTGCACTCTGTTTTTCCTTGTTTTGTGGATGACAGTGTTGTGGTTTGTTGGGGGCATCAGTCACAGTACACCTTCATGTGCTCATGTTTTGACTTTGTGCCTTTTCGGTTGTCTTTATTTAGTGTTTTAGTGTTTGTCTGTAAGTAATAAATCCCGTGGCTTCGGTTGTTTTAAAGGTGTCCGCCAAAGGGTGGGACGTAACACGCGTCAGCAGTTTAACCTGTTCAAATCTTAGCTGGACAAACACGTATATGCATGTAAACTGAGCCGGTTTGACAGGCAGCAGATAAAGCTGCACTTGGCTTGGAGAGCCAACATGTTAGAGAGCCCACCAGAGAGAGTCAGTCATTGTTCTGCTTCTGTTCCGTGTTAATCGGCCCCGTGCTGATTGTCTCATTAAGAACTTGAAAGCGGATTCTCACCAGGGCTGTTTGTCTCAGAGTGGAAAACAACAATACAAACACAAACACGACACGCTGAGGGAAGGAGGACAGACGTGGGATCAGATTGTCTCGCCACAGTTTCAAGTTGTGCGTAAACCTTGAAGCTGAGTTTGCATAAAACTGTGATCTGTTCTGTGTTTAGGACTCATCACATGTGGATGAATGAAGACATTACACACAAACACTGCCTTCATGCACTGATGTCCTTCTCTGTCTCTGACGCATAGACACACACACACACACGCATGAACAGTAACCATTGTGAGGTATCTAGGCTTGCGTGACTCTACGGGTGTACAACCTATTTGTGTTCATTCAGCAGACAGGCGACTCGCTCCGTGTCTGCAGCCTCGCTGCAGGCTGAATACTGCATGCTGCATTTGTCCTCGCTCTGCTGTTTATCCTACCTTACTGTGTGTGTGTGTGTGTGTGTGTGTGTGTGTGTGTTTGTGTGTGAGAGAGAGAGAGAGAGAGACGCTATGTAACACACGTGTGTTTATCATAATGTTAATGTGCTGTTAGTGTGTTTGTGGAGCAAACTGTATGTGAGCGTTTGTCGATGCTGGAAACAGTTTGTGGCCGAGAGTTTCTACATGTGTTGCTTCCATATGCGCATGCTTTTTATTTTCACTGGCACTTCCACTGAGAAACTGTTGATGGATAAAAACACGTCTGCTGTTTGCTGCTCCAGTGAATTAAATACCTGACAAATCAAGTTACATCCTCACATTGACGCAAACATTAGTGCTAATCTAGGCAACATCTCTGACGGCAGACACGTATGTATCTCATGTTATCTGTGTAACCCTAATATGTAGAATTGAAGTACTTGTACTTGTGTGTGTGTGTGTAATTGCGTGGCGTTGACAGCAGTTCAGAGCAGATGGCTGTCACAGAGATGACTCAATCGTCTCTGTAACTTCTTAAGAGATAAACATCATCAGTGGGATTACAGTTTCTTTCAGTTTGTCTTTTGGCAAATTTTAGTTATTAAAAACGAATGCAGACGGAGGGAGAAGGGACTGGAGGGCCAACGTTTGGAGGGCACACTGTGCAGATCATGAGCTGGATTCAGACAGATCATTTTAATTCATGTCCAACTTTATTGGAACCAAAGGAGACGTTTTGTAGAATTGGTCAGGTCTTCAAGGAGGCTTCCAGGAACCGCAGGCACTCCAGTCTCGATGTTTTTCAGACCCACTTGCCTTAAAGTTAATACTGCAAGTTATCCAACAAAATATGCCAAATCTGAACATAAAACAGTGCAAGCTAATGGAAGTGGTAATATTTTATGCTACAGGCCTCCATTACCCTCCTTTTACTGTCAAACTAAATGGGCAGGCTGTTACTTCTGACTGTCGCCTTTATGGGCTGAGCGGACGTACTGTACACTAACCAGGAAGATGCTGTCTTCAATCAGATCCATCATTTACCGAACGGACATTAAGGGTCTTCCTGGTGACGCCCACTAAGTCCTCTCAAACGTTTGGTCTCTCTCTTTATGACGGTTTGCAGTGAGGAGGTCGACCAAGTGACCTTTGATTGTTTGATTGTCCTACCACATGTACTTTAGTAGTTAAGGGGGGCTGTGAGGACAGAGTAGAAATCCAAAACGATTCATACATTATTCTGATACCCTCTTTATAAAAGATTATGGTGAAACACTACAACATTTACGGTAGTTGGAGATTAAACATTTCAGTCTGCAGGCCAAAGAGGACATATGTTTGAAAGACTCCCCCACCTCTCCACGTATTGATGTCAGAGTTAGTTTAGACGGACGTCACTCTAACATCAGGCACATCAGCGGTGTAATGGCTCTGAGGGCAGCTGAAAGTGCCCCCTGTGCTCATTAAAGGACAATATAAAACACAGACATAAGAAAAGATGAGTAAATCATTCATATTTTAAAGCCTTGGCCTCTATTTTCACGAACCGTGTTCCTGTGTGAATGATGACACACTGACTCAACTGTGACCGCTAAGCTAGCTGCTCACAATCAATGAGACGTGTTACCCGACACCCGTCAATTCCCCTAAGAAGCATAACGCAGCTGCGGTGCCTTGTGGGAAGAAGGACAAATGAAAGGTGACATCATTGAGCTGAGCCGACTGTTTTCCAGGATGACGCAGCTTGTGGAGACGGCAGACTATTAAACCTGTAATACGCAACAACCCGCCATGTGCAGATGAAGGGTTTGACTTCACACATGAGCAAATGAACAAGGACAGCACAGGAAAGTAGAACAGTCCAAACTGTCAAACTGCTGCTGATGTTTGATGAAGATGAACGCGCACACACACTCGGGAGCTCTTTAAAACATGATTCACTGTGTTGCTGCTTCCACTGTGTGTTTCACTGTGAGACGAGGGAGGGGAACTAGTAATGAAACATTTAGGTGAAGTAAAAATACACCGTCTTATCAGCTAAATCATTAAGTGGGGCTGCAACAGAAGTGAACATCTCTGATAGAAGTTTAGACTATTGGCAGAGACGTGGAGGAGGTGACGTTCTTTTAATGTGAACAAACTGACGCTCGGCTGTAAGTGAATGAGTGAATGAACAGTCAGCACTGCCTCTGTGTTCTGACTCCGTTTCACCCCCTTTTGCCCGAAATTAACGTCTGAATGAGAATTTAACCTTTTCGACCGCGGGACATGAATCAGAGTCAAATACATTCCTTTGATGTTGAGTGCTATCAGACCTGTTTCAGTTCAGGTGTATCATATTATCACCTTCCAGGCATATTCCAGGCCTGGAAAGGTTGCGGGTGTGGGTTCGTCTCTACAACCATTAATTCAGTGTTCGGATAAAATTGAGTGTCTTTAACATGAGAAGGAGAGAAGTTCATGGGAACACACACACATACAAAGAGCTGAGGACAGTAGAAGCGAGACAGCTGGAGACAAAGACAGGTGGTACACAGTGAGAATCATGGTGTGTGTGTGTGTGTGTGTGCGCAGTGATCTGTCTTTGGTAATGTGTCATGGCAGCTTTCTTTGTTTTCTCTGAGAGTGTGTGACTGGTGTATTGATGATGTACAGTTGTATGAGCAGACCTCAGTGCACCCTGGGAGGTCTGAACCTGCTGAATCAGGGCAGTGACGAGAGAAAGGCAGCGTGAAACAGAAGAATTGTTCATGCTTAAAAAACAATCAGTGTTCATTGTCCAGTGCAGAGTTGAAGCCATTTCTCTCTGTCTCTCTCTGACAGTCTTTAAATTCTATCCCTGAAACGTTTCATTCAAGCAGCCTCTTTTCTCCTCTGCAGGGTTACGTTTGGCTGGTATTTCATTCCATGCTTTTGGAAATGGTGAGCAGTAAAGTATATTTAAAGTAGTGGTACAAGTACTCAAATTTTCCAACCAACAACAAACTTAATTAACGTTTAGACCACTTCCTTAATTCAGTCTATTTCGTAACAAATGTCGTGCGTGACACCAACCCGTCTGGGTCTACTGGCTAACTGGCACCGTGGAGCCACTTCATCACACCAGGCCAAGATGTCAGGCCGGCCTCGACACACACACACACACACACACACACACACACACACACACACACACACACACACACACACATTGAATTGGATGGCAGATGAAGGCTGGCAGTGCCAGCAGCTCCTCACTCTGCCAACGGTGCCCACAGTGCAGAGCGGGTGTTTCCCCGTGGCAGCGTTTCTCCACTCTGACCTGCAGCTACGCTCATTTATGTGTTAATTGATGTGCGCTATTGCAGACACACTGCCAAGAGTAGATGGCTTCAGACAGTTAGTTAATAACTTTAAAACTAAAGTGTTGGACTGAAGTCAATGGGGATGAGCTGCATTTTAAATGCTGAGCTGCTCCCTGTTTGTCGACAGGACACAAATATATTTCTGACTCTAATTAATCTTTCTTTACCACAAAACAAGAATCTGACTTGGTATTTTGGAAACTTTTAGTTTCAGAAGATGTAAAATATAAATAAATATAAAACAAGATGAAGCGTGAATGGTGGTTTGAAATAATTTCTCACTTCCATATTTAACAATGTGTGAATAATACAAAATACTTGATTATTCATGAGTAGATGTAATTGTAATGGGACATGCACACTACTCTCCTAGTCATGATAACAGTCAATGATTGTCTCCCTGGAGACAGAGGGTAGTACTAAGATTAGACACACACACACACACACACACACACACCCTGGTGGCGCCCTCTGAAAGCAGCAGTAGTGCAGAGTGCTGTTGGGTGATTAGTGTGTTTTTAAGCCCGTATAATGGAGGCTTAGCCCAGTGCTCCACTTTCAGGGCAGGAACAGCAAGCTTGGCCATCTGGACACTAGTACACTCTAATGCTGGTACACAGAGGGCTGTGGGGGCCACACTGCAGAACAAACAGCCTGGTTAAAGCAAAGAGACCAGGAAACAATGTGACACTCAGAAACATGCGACTGTTGCTAACGTGGAGCTCACACGTCTTTAAATTAAAACTGTGTGAAAATGTTTCTTTGACATACATTGACTGTAACACAAACAGACATAAATGTAGGTACACACACACACACACACACACACACACACACACACACACACACATAACAAGCACTCATGCAGGAGGTTTTCAGGCAGTGCAGCTCGTACAGTACATCAGGCTCTCGCTCTTACTTTCACAGAAGGATAGACACATATTTACTTATGCTTGGGTGCACATACAGTAGATGCACCTGCTCTTCACACACACACACACACACACACACACACACAGATACACAAACACGCCATTATGTACCAACAAACATCTGGCTGATCTGCCTGCCCTTCATTATTATTGGACTGTGTGTGGGTCAGTGCTTAGGGGGGGAGGGGGGGAGGGGTGTGTGTATGTGTGTGTGCATGTCCACGTGTCATGAGACGTTACGGCATGTGGTGCTGTCAAAGTTCTTATGTACACACACACACACACACACACACACATCGCAGTAACACACATTTCAGAGCAGTTTGAGTTTTAATTATTAAACATTTCAGTCTGCAGCGGCCCAAAGTCAATATCAGAGGTTTCTGCTGATAAAAGTAAACACACACACACACACACACACACACTCTGTCCTTGGATGTGTTACCAAGGTCCTCAGCTTGTCACCTCACATCTGCCACTGCTGTGTGTGTGTGTGTGTGTGTGTGTGTGTCACTGTTGCTGTGTGACAGTGTGAGAGTGGTAGAGCAGGAAGGATGTAGGGATGTAAGGATGTTGGCAAAATCTGGAGGCGTAGAAACTTAACAGCGAGGGAATAACTTTATTCTACATCAATCATTTCCAAGAATCAACTCTTTTCTATTCAGTTGTCCCCTATGTGGATTTTGATATTCTGGTAATATTGATATTAGATGCAGGGAATGTATTCTCTTCAGTATGTTTCTTTCATTTTGCTGTTTGGATTCTGCCCCTTTATCTCAAATGCACCTTGACCCAGAGAGACCACCTTCCCATAACTCAAAGCTCTGTGGTCTAATGTGGGCAACAAGTGGTCCAGTGTCATTACGCAGCAGTTCTCTGACATAGTTTAGAGGCATTAGGACATATTTGTTTTCTCCTTCAGGGTGAAAGCATTAAACATGCCAACATTATTTGAGTCTGAAGAATCACAACAGTTTGCCAGATGAGTTCTGCAGAGATTCCTGCCATTTTTCACATGAATGGGCTTTCTGACATTTAGGAGAGCTTGATTTATCCGCTTCAGCCCAGCTGGTGGAAACACATCTAATTCACGTTTCACTTTTCTCTGGCATTTTAAAAGTTTGCGTAAAATCCGCTTGACAGCTGGATGGATGGATGTCTGGCTGATAAAGGGAGGGAGGGGATAATGGATGAAGCAGTGGGGAGGGAAGCCAGCGGGAGTTTTCACTTTACTTTCAATTCACTTGATTCAGGAAGTTGATGAAAAAAGCTGTATTTTTTTCCCGATTAGAAGAAATGACAGAAGAGAATCACATATAAGAAAAACAGCTTCTAACTCCTGCTCGCGAATTACAGCTTTAATTTACATTTTACGTCGAGTCAATTGAAAATCAATACACCACAACCTTGGAAGACAGGATGGCCGCAGGAAGAGCAGACCGAGGCTGACGAGTGAGCAGAGTGGGATTGAAGAGGGATAAAGGAGAGAGATGGAGCAGGAGGAGTAGCAGGGAGACAGAAAAAGCAGGAAAAAAGTGGAGGAGGTAATCAACTGAGGAGGCTTAACACGGAGAATCAGCTAAATAAAGCAGACACGTTAGATTAGAAGAGGATGGAGGTAAAGGAGGTGGTGTGACAGGGTGGTGTGAAGAAACAAAAGGGGAAAGTAAAAAGATGGAGAGACCTGAGAGTCAGACTGGGTGAGAAAGATCTGAATATGGAAGAGGGAGGGGATGAAAAGGCTGAAAAAAAGATGAACATGTTAACATGAGGTGACAGAAGCTGCGCTGAGCGAAGTAGGCTGAATTTAAAAAAGGGAGTGTGTGTGTGTGTGTGTGTGTGTGTGTGTGTGTGTGTGTGTGTGTGTGTGTGTGTGTGTGTGTGTGTGTGTGTGTGTGTGTGTGTGTGTGAGAGTGGCAGAAAGAAAGTGAGAGAGCAAAAGCCCAGAGCATCCTCTTCATCCCTCATTCAGCCTCTGCAGATAAGTGCTACTGACCTCATTACTCTTTCCCTCGCCCCCCCCCCCCCCGTTCGTCTTGTTGCTCGGCTGATCGAGCTGACAGATTGCAGGGGGTGAAATGATGGGAGGAAAGGAAAGAGGAGACGCCAACAGGGAACAGGATATCACGGCATCGAGGAGAGGAGGGGAAAGTAGCGTGCCGGAGACTTCTTGACTTGAGGGATCTTTGGTGGTTTGGTGGGTTAGGGCTCTTTGTGTCTCCCCATGAATGTTGTCCTGTTCTTTGACGTTGAAAGTTATGGCCCTCCACTATAAGAACATCTTCGTGGTGGTATTTCCTTGTGTGTCTCTCTCTTTCTATTTTCTCTCATTTCTTTGTAATATTTATAAGCTGTTAAGCTTGAACGTGGAGTCGAGCGTTGGTCCTGACCTCAGAAAAGCGAGTAGAAATATCTCTGTTTCTGTCATTTTAGTGCTGTTCCTCTACGTAGTGCCAGCAGGAATATAAAAGTTACATAAAGTGAATACAACAAAAGGCTGTCCTGACGTTGCATGTAAGCCTTTAGCACAGTTTCAGAGACATTCGGCTGTGAAAGGACAACTGGGTTGTTGCTGAATAACCAGACGAGCACACGGTGTGCTTCCTGTGCACATCAAAAGCCAAAGTTCTCCTTCTCCTTCCTTTTGCATTTGGGAAGCAAAGCAGTTGTGCATCGCAGCAACCATCAGCTCCTTCTGTCACGTCCTCCTCTTCATGATAAACTGCTGCAGCCGAACACGTCGCTCCAGCGTCCTTCACAACATCTGTCTGAGTGTCGAACCTGGTCTGATCGTTGCTCATAAACCTGGTAGCTAAGGAGAAGCCGCTGATCAGAATGATATATTATTATTTATTTGCTGTCTGACGATGTAAACATACATACACGCTCCGTGTGCAGGCCAGACTCTCTTAGTAAAGTTTAACATGAGTGTTCTCAGAGAGCTGAAGGCAGCACTGAGTTTACTTCCTGTTGCTTCCACTCGTGTCCGTGTGTCGTTGTTTTAGAAAAGCTTTGTTTCGCCGTCCACAATTTGTTCAAAAAGCTCCATTTTGTCAGTGCTGAAGACACCAGCTTCATGTGGGCTCAGCCTGTTACCCACCACAGCCTTCCAGCAGCTCAGATAACCTTCAGGAGGAACCAGCAGGAAACTCTGTTTGTCCTTCCTGCTGTTTGTTTCAGCCGTTGGCAGGTGTCGCGGACACAGCCCCCGACCGTTCTCTCAGATGCTCACTTCCATATCGACGCCATTTGGATATCTGCGCTAGTTTGCACAGGGGTAGTCGCTCTGGAAGTTCCCATCATGCACCTGGTTTATTCGATTCTATCCCTTCTGTCTTCCGTCTTTACTCGTATTGTAACAGTAGGTAGTTCTGTCCTACAGTGTACTTTAGTCAATGTTCGCTCTCCTTTTAGCTGCCAGGCGTGACATGCGAACCAGCTGGTTGAGATTGTGGTTTTAGTGAATGATGTAAGGCATTAAAACCTGGACGAGGTCTTACTGCACTACTGCAGAAGTCACATAGTGTTCATGACCACCTCCTCCCTTAAATCCTCTGCACACCGTAAGCTGCAATATGTTTTATACTCATGTACTGTGTGTATAACTATGTACCCCCGCACTTGCTATGAGGTTGGACAGTGATCGTGACGTGTGTGTGTGAGTAAACTCCCAGAGCAGTTCCCCGCTGATCCAAATCCATTTCACGTTCTTTGTACTGATGAGAGCGCTCAGTGTGTGGTTTTTACGCCAGTTATGTCCTGTGTTTTTTAGCTTGGGGGCATGTGCAACAGCTGTAACCCCTGCTGCTTGCTGCCGTTTTGGTGCCAATTACATTTCTGTGTAGCCGGGGTGGGCCCGCTGCGCAAAAACGCTCTCTGCATCCCCACGACACTCTCATTTTCTGGATCTGATTAGTTTCTCTTCGCTTCTAATGTCTTCGGTTTGGTTTTCTTTTATGTCTTTTGTCCTCCGCGGCATGTGTGCTATGTGCGCACACACACACACACACACCCAATGCGTGTACATGTGTGTGTGTTCTCTAGTAAGGGTTTTATTATAAATTCACTTCTCGGATAGATTCTATTCGGGGAGTCCCCATGAGTTTACTACATCTGCATTAACAAGCCTACGAGTGTGTGTGTGTGTGTATTAGGTGGGGGGGGGGGTAGAGAGACAGAGTGATGCCCACACACAGGAAGAAGGTGGGAGAGAAAAAGAAGATACATAAAGAAAATACCATTGTGATTCTCTCTCCTACATTAAGTGACGACATGTAGTTTCCCATGGAGAGCAGTGTGGAGTTCTTTCTTCATGCTGTGATTCAACCAGTTCTTCTTCTCATTACTCATCTCTTCTGTTCCTCCCACTTCCATCTGCAGCAGAACATTCAAATCTGAGTCCTTCTCTGAGACAACAATCGTCTTAAAGTGACTCAAACCTTGTTTAAAGGGACAATAGGAGTTTCCACATGCATCACCGGTTCACCTCACACCCTTTCAACTGACATCTTGATGATGTCACAGTGACTGCCGTGGTTCAGATCCCGGGCCGGTTTTCATCGTGCTGCGGTCTGATGACACCATGTGGTGTAACACTGTTGTGTCATTAGACAAACATGTTTGTCTTGTGGGACAAAGGAGAGTCCTGCAACAATGCAGCGGCCGTGCACACTGTGAGGAATGCCTAACGGGCACATTCCCCCTCATGTGTTCACAGACACACACACAAAACAGTCCGACACCTGCACATCCACACACTATAGTGCGCTGAGCCATAGAAGCGCATGATCGTGTATGTAAGCTGCAAAGGAAGGGCAGGCAGAGAGAGAACCCAGTGAACTCTGCTCAGCTCCATTCCCTCCTCTCCCTCTCCTCCTCCTTCATCTTCCCTCCAAACAAGCATTTTTAAATTCTTGAGCGTTGTGGATAAAGACAAAGATAAAGTTAAAGGCTTTAAAGGTTTGGATGGTAAAACCTTTCACTTCCCCAGTGATATATATCTCAACATGTACAGGAGGGATATTAACATGCTGAACTAAGATGATGAGTAAGGTGAACATTAATTGCTAAACATGTTAGCATTGTGAGCATGTTAGCATGCTGTAGTCATGCTAACATGCTCACAGAGCTGCAGTCTGGACGCTCACTAACGTTACTCTCTTTGCTCCAATTTTAATATTTCAATTTACACTCTTTCTTTCTACAGAGCAGTTTTCTGTGTGTGTGTCCACATCACACACACACACACACACACACACACACACACACACACACACACACACACACACACACACACACACACTCTCTATCCGTGATCTGAAGGGGCGGTTTGTTATGTGAGTTGTTCCAGTCAAGCAGAGTTTATCCAGGTCAGTAAGTTGATCTGATTAAGTCAGTTTAACAGTTACCCGAGGGGCTCTTCCTCCCCTCCCCTCCCTCTCTAACTCTCCTCCTCTTCCTCCCCTCCTCTCCCTCTCTTCCTCTCCCTCTCTTCCTCCTCTCCCTCTCTTCCTCCCCTCCCTCTCCTCCTCTCCCTCTCCTCCTCTCCCTCTCCTTCTCCTCCTCCTCTTCCTCTCTCCCTCTCCTCCTCTCCCTCTCCTTCTCCTCCTCCTCTTCCTCTCTCCCTCTCCTCCTCTCCTCCTCTCCTCCCCTCCCTCTCCCCCCCCCTCTCCCTCTCTTTGTCTCTCTTCTTACCTTGATTTTCCTCCTTGTTCTTCCCTTCATGTGTTAGCCTGTTCTCTTCTCCTCCTCCTCCTCTCCTCCCCTCCCTCTCCTCCTCTCCCTCTCCCTCTCCCTCTCCTCCTCTCCCTCTCCTCCTCTCCTCCTCTCCCTCTCCTCCTCTCCCTCTCCCTCTCCCTCTCTTTGTCTCTCTTCTTACCTTGATTTTCCTCCTTGTTTTTCCCTTCATGTGTTAGCCTGTTCTCTCCTTCTCCTCCTCCTCCTCCTCCTCCTCTTCCTCCTCCTCTGTTCTCATTTGAGGACTGTGTCCGTCTGTCTCTGGCGGTGCCTTGTTAATTCCAGTAATGGTGGGATGGAGATGAATGTCACAGTGAGATTAGGACTCTCAGATTGGAGTTTACTCATCAGCTCACTGATGCGAGCTGATGAGGTCACATGTTATTTCACATTTAATTTACTTGACACGTCTCTTTCTTGCTGTTTGTTTTCGTCATTTTTCCTTTTTTTTTACTCCTGATTTCTTTCCCTCCTTCCAGCTGTGTCATCTCTTCTGCCTTTGTGTCTTTTCCTTTTCCCTCCCTCCTTCCTTTACTCTGTCCATCTCACCACATCCATCACTTTCCTTGTTTCATTGTGTCCCGTCCTGTTTCTTTCCTTCCTTCCTTGCCTACGTCATCAGTACGTCATCAGTACATGTGGAGTGGTGGTCATCCCTCCTGTTCATGCTGACCATTAAAAGATCCTTTCCTAACATACTTCCACTGGATAAAATCCACAGTCCTCGTTCTGTTCTGTAAAAGTTTATCTAAAGCTGCTGTATTAAGTCTAAGAAACCTAACAAATATTCACATTTGGAACTGGAACCAGAACATTTCTTGGCACGTTTCCTTTCCAAAATGAATAATTTTGTTAATCAATTAGTTGATTATTAAAAATGTTGCTGATTCATTTTCTGTCTGTCGACCCTTTTAGCTCTAACTCTGAGAACATCATAGATTCTCAGCGTTGGACACTAATTTCTTACTGAAGAGTTGAACTTGAACCAGATTTCATCGAGATTATTAAGAAATATCAGACTGAAATGTCGCAACAGATTTGAGTTCATCGGTCAGAATGACTCAACATTTGGACCGTGGGTTGGGTGGAGTACGAGTCTCTGGCTGTGCACACTTTCTCTCACTTACATGCACATAAACATGAGCACAAACGCACACACTGAAACACACAAACGTGTGTGTAGACACACAGACAGATGATCGGTGACAGGACCACACATGCAGGCACGCACTAACGTACCTAAACACAAGCCATTCTGCCAATTAGAAGCAGTGACATGTCATTTTAATCTGTTCAGACTTTGGGAAGGAGGAGTACAGTGAGCCTGTGGGGTGGAGGGGTTTTTTTTTTTTGGTCCTGTCCATCAGAATTTCTCCTTGTTAATCCCGATTAATCCTGGCTAATGCTTCTTTTGTCCAAAGACACGTCATCAGCAGGCCTCCTCTTCCTCCTCCTCCTCCTCCTCCTCCCGACTTCAAACAAATCAATTACTGCGGGACCAGGCGGCTGCACGGCGACCAACACTTACTGCTGCTGTTGTGAACAAACAGGCAAGGCGGGACTGAGAAATGAGAATTAATCTCGCTTGAAACACAAAGTCACAAATGTTTTAACGTTAAGGCATTTGGATATACAGTATTCACACACACACACATCAGCAGGCTGAGCAGCGGCCTTCTCTCACTAACATGGAGAACATTGTGCTGCTCTCGGCCCATATGTGCTGCAGTGAAGCTGCATTTCATGTGTAATCACGCATCATCTCCCTACAGTCAATCAGCGAAGCCTCTGAGCCCCTCAGAGCGAGATCTATCAAAGCCGGCTCCATCCAACACAACAAGATGGCATCTGTCTGTTGCTTTTCTTATTTTATTTTTTTACTCCGCACAGGAAGGACTAGTAATCCTGGTCCTCTTCAGCTGTTGTACCATTTGTTAACGACAAATAATTAATGAGCCGAGTTGGTGCTGTTGTTGTTGTTGGACCATCTGGTTTCTGTGTCGGCACACAAACTTCATGAGGTGGACTTGTTGTCACATTCATCACTGCTGTGAGGAGAAAGCTTCAAGCTCTCTGCACCGATGTCCTGTGCTTAAAACAAGAATCGGGCTTGTACCACAAACCAGTTTGTGGTACAATACAGAAGCTTCACTTGTAGCCGGTGTTAGCCACATAAGCTAACATGTTTTAGCTAACATTCATTGTGCTTCACACAGGAGATGAACCACTGAATGTGAGGACTGATATCTGTGATATCGCTGCACCTGAGTCAGTTTTGAGTAATTGTAAATACTGTATATATATATATATATTATATATATTATATGGTTTGTCTGCAGATGTAGTTTCTGACAGCTGCCAGTAGATGTTACTAAAAAGACAGATTTTACTGATACTTTAAAAGTTGAATACATCAATGTTGTGTGGGTTTGTGTGGATGCCTGTGCCTTTTTGTTTATTTTCTGTTGTTTGTGTGAGAAACTGTGTCTGTGTGTGTGTGTGTGTGTGTGTGTGTGTGTGTGTGTGTGTGTCCTCTCTGCTGTTATGATGTATACTGGTACAAACTGTGCTTGGACTTGGTGCGTCACGTTCTGTCCTAAACACATTATATTCTCCCTCACATTGCCTGCAACCTCAAAGTCACAGATGCTATGTAAGTTACAGATACTGTAGTATGTAGTACTACATGCGGTACTACTGTGCAGCAGTAGAGATGAGGTCTGAGAGACGGCTGAGAGTGTTTGCTAACTAACATTAAGAGAAAGAGATACATACAGTTGAAAATATAAACCGACAACTTCTGGAAACAGGATGAAGCAAAACTGAATTACTCAGTGGGAGAGTTATTAAATTTCCTCCTGTGTCTCTTCTCCGGCTCATACGATGCAGCTGGTTTGTTATAGAAATGAGAAACCAAAACAACAGCTTCATCACCTTTTTAGTGATGAAGGAGTGAAGTCTCAAATGGAGCCGCGTCGGCCTGAACTGACTTCACAACTTACAGAGAAGTAAATAATAGCACATACAACACACATCTATCAACATTTCAGTGGCGATATAATACAAATCCAGGCAAGTTGGTTCACTTTATTATGAAAGTAGTCGATATAGTATAGTATAGTACAGTGTAGTATAGTATAGCAGTATCAGTATTAACATCTGGGGTGTAACATTGCTCTGTGTTGTGTCTCAGGATGTGTCTCCTCACAAACACTGACAGTAAATGACTTTTAGGAAAAGCTGAAAGGCAGAATAACAACATGATCCCAGGGTACAGCACCTATTTCAATATTATCTGTTTTCAAGGAACACGGCAGAAAGGGCCGTCTCTAAACTCCACTGGGGTCACAGCACAGTCGGGCTTTTACAGACCACAATGGAGCTCAGTGTTCTCTGTGTGGCGTCCGGAGGCCTCAGTCTGCTAAAGTCTGCTAAAGTCCGCTGAAGTCCGCTAAAGTCTGCTTAAGTCCGCTGAAGTCCGCTGAAGTCTGCTAAAGTCTGTTGAAGTCCGCTAAAGTCCGTTGAAGTCCGCTAAAGTCCGCTGAAGTCCGCTAAAGTCTGCTGAAGTCTGTTGAAGTCCGCTAAAGTCCGCTAAAGTCCGTTGAAGTCCGCTAAAGTCCGCTGAAGTCCGCTAAAGTCCGTTGAAGTCCGCTAAAGTCCGTTGAAGTCCGCTAAAGTCCACTAAAGTCTGTTGAAGTCCGCTAAAGTCCACTAAAGTCCGCTAAAGTCCGTTGAAGTCCGCTAAAGTCTGCTAAAGTCCGCTAAAGTCCGTTGAAGTCCGCTAAAGTCCGTTGAAGTCCGCTAAAGTCCGTTGAAGTCCGCTAAAGTCTGCTAAAGTCCGCTAAAGTCCGTTGAAGTCCGCTAAAGTCTGCTAAAGTCCGCTAAAGTCCGTTGAAGTCTGCTAAAGTCCGCTAAAGTCCGTTGAAGTCCGCTAAAGTCCACTGAAGTCCGCTAAAGTCCGTTGAAGTCCGCTAAAGTCCGCTGAAGTCCGCTGAAGTCTGCTAAAGTCCGTTGAAGTCTGCTAAAGTCTGCTAAAGTCCGCTAAAGTCCGTTGAAGTCTGCTAAAGTCCGCTGAAGTCCGCTAAAGTCCGCTGAAGTCCGCTAAAGTCCGTTGAAGTCCGCTAAAGTCCGCTAAAGTCCGTTGACGTCCGCTAAAGTCCGTTGAAGTCTGCAAAAGTCCGCTAAAGTCCGTTGAAGTCTGCTAAAGTCTGTTGAAGTCCGCTAAAGTCCGCTTAAGTCTGTTGAAGTCTGTGATTCTGTTGAAGTCCGCTAAAGTCTGCTAAAGTCTGCTGAAGTCCGCTAAAGTCCGTTGAAGTCCGCTAAAGTCCGCTAAAGTCCGTTGAAGTCCGCTAAAGTCTGCTAAAGTCTGTTGAAGTCCGCTAAAGTCCGTTGAAGTCTGCTAAAGTCTGCTAAAGTCCGCTAAAGTCTGCTAATACACTTATGCAACTAAAGGGGTTCGATTCATCCTGCTGCACGTCTCTCTCTTACCTGATAGACAGGCAGACAGACAGAAGGACAGAAAGACAGATAGATAGACAGACAGACAGATAGAGAGACAGACAGACAGACAGACAGACAGATAGATAGACAGGCAGACAGATAGATAGATAGACAGATAGACAGACAGACAGACAGAAGGACAGAAGGACAGAAAGACAGATAGATAGACAGACAGACAGGCAGGCAGACAGACAGACAGGCAGGCAGACAGACAGACAGGCAGACAGACAGATAGATAGATAGATAGATAGATAGATAGATAGATAGATAGATAGATAGATAGACAGACAGACAGACAGACAGACAGACAGATGCTAAGACTTTTACAAAAGTCCTGTGAATGGTCTGAGCCGGGTGGACTTCCCACTAAATAATAAATAATAACTGTTTTGCTTCCCCTCCCACCAAGACGCTTTGGGTTGTTCCCCCAGTGAAGGAATTTGCTGCAGACAGGTCTGGTCTTATGTAACAGAGGGCTTCACTCTGACCCAGATGGAAAAGACAAAGCCTGCAGCCGCTCTGCCACGGGTTACAGTAGCTGGCAAATTTAGAAGCTGATGAATGATTCAATAGAACACCGGAGGCTGCCAGCTGAACTAACCGGTTAAGACGGGAGATTATGCTCCGTCTCTGAGTTTTGGTAACAAAAGACTTTATAAAACCTGTTTATTTATTCAGGAGTTGTTTTTAATTGTGTTTTGTGGGAAATATGGAGACCCAGGGGTTAGAGAGCCCCCCCCACCCCCCCCCTCACCGGGGCTTCAGCTTCTCACAGGAATCACATTACATATTATTGCAGCATAACAGTCACTCTGGTTGTTGATATGGATCATCACTGTCAGTTTCCATCCCATTAATGACATAACAACTCCAAGGAAGATTAAGATTAAAAAGAAAAAGATAATCAGCAAGAAAACCTATTTAAAAGCGCTTCAGCAAGCCGTGAGGTACATTACCATCTGCCCCATCGTTCTCTCTCTGCACTGATGATAACGCTGCTCTCATTTATCCAGCATCATTTATCTCAGGGATCTTGAAATTTCAGCCACTTAATATGAAGCACTATCCTCAAAGCATTTATCGAACATCACAGCGTGCAGCCATTAGAAGAAAACGGGTCTGTAGATGTTTCCTTTAACGATGATGTGATACCTTATTGATCCCACTGCAGGGAAACTGTCCTTCAACTGGTCTGAAACTATCGTGTCTGTCTTTCTCACCACATCGCGCTGATGTCACTGTTAAAAGGATAGTTTGACATTTTGGGACCAGTTGCCAGGCAACCAGGAAGTCCCTTCACCCGGTCAAGAAATAGTGTGGCTCATGACCCCCCCCATAAAGCGTCAAATTGTAGGTTTTACGGGGTTTGTTTTACGGATTAAACAAGCGAGATATAATGTGTTAATTAGTGAGGTGGATTTTGTTACCTTTGGACGGAGCCAGGCTAGCTGTTTCCCTCTGGTTCCAGCATTTGTTCTATGCTAAGCTAACGGGCTGAACGAAAAATAAGCGTTATTCCCTAAATGTCAAACTATTCCTTTAAGCATTTTGTAAGCTATTACAAATTGATTCATACTCACACATGAAAAGCGTAAAAAGCTAATAAATCTAGTCATAAATGTGAATAATAGGGGAAAAAAAGACTCAAATGTACATTTTATAGCTTAGATATTTTCTTATATTCCCTAAACATCACAGTAAACACCGGCGAGCGTTAGACTGTAGGGTTGCCAGTTTGGCAGCTCCCAAAGGCTGTTAAAATGTAGATGGAAGAAATGAACAAGAGCCTCCTTCTGCTCCCTCAGCAGCCGTGGGCCCCCGTTTGAAGGGCGCTGGGTAAATGAGGGTGAATATGAAATGAGAAACTGTCTCTCTCTCATGGCAGTCATTTGTAAACACAGAAATAATTGTCGCTTGATGACAGACACACAAACTCACAACACGTCTAGTTTAGCATCTGATTGCTGCTGCAGATCTTCGCTTCAGCAGTGGCTGCTGTGGTGTGTGTGTGTGTGTGTGTGTGTGTGTGTGTGTGTGTGTGTGTGTGTGGATACTGTTTCTCAACACATACAGATCGATCAGTGATGAGATGATCACTTTACAGTCAGAAATTGCTCAGAAACCAATCATTTCTGATCAGTTCTGCGGTTTGATGTGATGTGAGTGAGACAGTCCAATAAGGATGGAAGAGAAAAGAAATACGAAGCCGTTCAGAAGAGAGAGAGAGAGAGAGGGAGGGAGGTTATGTGAAGTCCTCGTCCATGTCCCAGTGTCCTTCAGACGCTCCTCCAATCCCCACATCACATGTTTTATTCAGAGTGCTGAGTCAGCCATCCAACACTCCAACACTACCATCACTGGTCCAAAGGTCACCGGAGTGAAGTAGTGTGCATTTCAACCGCTCTTCATCATGCAGGGCGAGCCAACACAAACCTCCGTTAGTAATTAATGTTACCGGTGACATTGATTGTTCATGTCTGTAATCTAGAGATTGTTGCAGCATTTTGATTAGTTTCTACAAAAGTATACATGGAAAATGTATTTTAATCATTGTTATTGCAAATCACTTACGTCAAAATGTATTCTTGACAACATGAAAAGCTTCGACTCCTGTGGAACGTAAAGTCGGGATAATGATATTAAAACTGAGTAAAATAGTGATTATTATTATTATTATTGGTTGAATCTCACTCGTAACGCTCTCTTTGTGGTAAACAACAGATTACAGAGCAGCGTTTTCTCTCTGCTCACAGCTCTTCATAACTATATACTTCATAACACGTTGCATGAATGCTGTCGGTGAATATTTCTGCCCATCCAATTGCCTACCAATGTAATTAAGGCTTAGAGAGAGTTATGGATGAGAGAAACAGGAGAAAAGCCCAGTGGTGCGATGGTCTCAGTCCTATCCTGAGCGAGAACGACCCAACAAGACGAGTTTTCTCTGATGCCTGAGGTTAATGTAAAGACACTAAACGTAATATATCTACACTTACATCACCATGACCAGAGTCGCAGCCCCTTTTGCAGAATCCACATCCCAGTTGTGTCAAAGCCTGGTCCCTTTTCATCCTTCGTCCAGGTTAATCCTCCCAGTGTCAGGGCAGAGAGGCGTGGTGGGGGGGGGGCCAGCCCTGAACACCAGCCACATGAATGTGTGGTACAATGAGCGAGCTGTGATTCTGTCGAGAGAGACATTTTCTCTCCCCCAGCTCTGTGATGTTGTGTTTAAACATGGCCACATTGCTTTCTCATTTATTTATGGAGGCATTTACATATGCTAAATACCCCCTTGATATTGTATTTTTTAATTAAATGCATGTACGTTTATGCTAAATACTGAACAAATGCGATACTTATGCACGTGGTGCAAACGATAAACTCTGGGCGTGCGTCATTAAGAATCGAGGCTTCTCTTGAGCTAAATTAAAGTAATCTGCTTCTCGCTGAGACATTCAAATGCAAAACGCTGGAAGAAGCTCGCTAAAAAGCAGCATATGTGTGTCTGTAGGAAAACAACAACGTTCAATCACAAAATGCTGATTTTTACAGACTGCAATTCAGAAAGTGACCTCATATGTCTCCTAAGCACGAATCAGCTCATGCAGACAAAAGTATGTTCTGTAAACAGCACGTTTGCACGCAATATGCTTCCCTGTTGGGAAATACAGGCTTTACAGTGTGGACCTGATGTCCCTGCTGCTGGATTTAACCTCAGTGTGTCCTTAAAGTATCTACTAAAGACAGCACAGCCCTCGAGGTGCACTTTTGAATTTCTAACATTAGCAGCTCTTTAGCTCAACATGAATGGAGTCATTCTACGTCTGTTGCTGCCCTTTGCCTCCGTTTAATGTGAGGTCATTTAGTATATTGTGTTTTTACGATGCCGTCTGTGTGTCTGTCCGAGCGAAGCCACCTTCTTGTAAACATAATAACTTAAACACCATACATAATAGACGCATCATACTCGCACTATCCCTCTGTGGAGTAGAAAATCTAATTAGATTTTTTGCTGCATAAATTTAAATATTAATAAGGAGGAAAGTTTTTTTTCACTAACTTCTAAATGCTTTAAGGTACAGAGGTCATTTTGCTGAACCAGGCTCGTGTTATCTGAAAACCATATGCTGAAAATACAAACTGTATTCGTGATGTTTATCTTCTCACGTACACGTTTCTCTCAGGTTTTGTCCTTTTAAGCGGCGATCCATCATTTCATTCCTCACAGCTCTTTCGCTCTTTTCCTTCAGCCTGCCGTCCTCCTCCTCCTCCTCCTCATCGCTCTTATCCTCGTCGTTCTTCCAGTCTTTCCCCAGTCCCTCTCCACCCCCCTCCTCCCCTCCAGCCGCCCTCTGTGACAGAACCAGGCGATTACACTGTGGCTTTCCTCTCATGGCCTCTCTGCTGTAATAACACCCAGGCATGCTGAGTGTGCGTGTTATCAAGCTTCTTCTTCATCCCATTTTTACTCACTTTATTAGCGGTGTGTATCTCCACCTCCCAGACGTTCCAATCCAGACATTATACAGACAAATTTGGACTGATACGATACGCCGCGATTCAAAGCTGATTCGATTAGATTCAGCTGCGATTAGGACTGTTATTATTAAAAGTGTAAATCAAAAAATGATGTCCTCTCCCACACCAACAACAGGAAGCACAGGCAGTGATACGCTGAAGCTTTCAGCCTTCACCTCAGTGCTTCAGACTGGGCGTTCTTCCTCAGTTTTAATGCAGACTTTGGGTCAGATCAGTGGAGCAGCATCTTGTTTCGTCAGTTAATACCTTCACTTATCCACCCCTCTTTGTCTCTCATCGCTTTCTATTTCACAGTTTCCCTTCTCTTCCTCGGACGTTTCCATCCTTCCATTTATTCCTCATTCCTTCGATGCAGCCCCCTCCCCCCCCCCCCCCCCCCCCCTCTGGGATCAATGTGCCGCAGCAGAACTAAAGAATTCAATCCTCCAACTTTTATTTCCCAAAGTGGTCTCTGTGTAACGATATTGGCCCAGCTTTTTTTTTTTTTTTCCTCTTTGTCTTTTTTTAGCCGACCAAATTTCATTACAGTTGTTCTTTCCAACAAAGAGTGTGTGAATTGGGATTGACCTCGTGCTCTCCTGTCTTTGTCTGGCTGAGAGATTATGAAGCCATTTCGTATTTCAATTTCACTCATCAAATCCCCTGCTCTCAGCTGGATGAAGCTCTCTGCCTCACACACACACACATTATACCTCCACATGCACTGCAGCTCCTGTAGTCCGTGGAGCTGCCGTGTCCTGGCCACGGTCTCGCAGCAGACTGACCTCGTACTTCAGGACACTGTTTGATCCCCGCTGAATTACATCCAGCATCACATTCATCGGGTTGAACTGAACAATTTGGCAAGCAAACGTGATTCTCCACAAATGCGCGTTCCAGCGTTCGCCTTGAATGGCTTGAAAAATGGGACAAACATTTATTTCAATGAATGAATTTATTCAAATAGGCACAGACATGTGAACATAGAA
The DNA here is from genome assembly GCF_043641665.1 of Enoplosus armatus. Classification (NCBI taxonomy): domain Eukaryota; kingdom Metazoa; phylum Chordata; class Actinopteri; order Centrarchiformes; family Enoplosidae; genus Enoplosus; species Enoplosus armatus. The sequence continues at coordinate 26,625,298 of NC_092182.1, read as the reverse complement.
TATTTCACCACATTAGTGTTGGTCAATATGTATGTGGTGTATCTGACTAATGACCACAGTGGACTTATTATATATCTGTAAAGGCAAGTCTCTCTATAGTCTGTCACATACTTCACATGAAAGTTTAATAAAAGTATATAATAAAATATTTAATGTAAGTTGGTCATCCATTATTCCTTGACTAGATTTTACAAGTACTTTAACAAAAGCACATAAATGGAAAAAAAATACAACAACACATCTGTGATGGGTCATTGCAGCTGTAAGACATTCTTATATTGATGTACTGTAACGTACATGATGTACATGATGTACTGTAACGTACATGATGTACTGTAACGTACATGATGTACATGATGTACTGTAACGTACATGGTGTACTGTAACGTACATGATGTACTCAATGCATTGAAAGAGCTAGAAGGTTTTTTGGCGATAGTCCCGTAGTATTGATTCATTGATTACTTAATGTCCCTACCTTTTAGCTCTCTTAGCTAAAGCATTATTATTTGCCCTGCTGTTATTTATATCACTGATTTACATTCTTACTGTTCCGGGAATCGTTTTTAAATCGAACATTAAGGGAGTAATCCAACCCACCTGTAATGTGAAGTGTCACTGGTAAAGGGGGTGAGGGTCTAGCTGCTAAAGGAGGGCCTGCTTATAGTGTAGGCGGGTTGGTGGGGCAGGACACACAGGGCTTATAGGTCACACAGCCTTATGTCCCCTAACCCACTCTCAACACACACAGATTAACACACAGTGTCTGGGCTTTAGAAATAATGGCCACTGATATGGGAGGGAGGGTGAAAGTTCCAGTTGGAGGCAGACCAGAGGATGAAGAAATGAATAGAGACAGATTCGAGATGCAGCAGCCCTCTCTGTTCCTTTTTCCTGCCTGTAACATTATACACTGATGTTATTAGATTCCTCGTCGATGCACAGGAGACGGTGAAAACAACAGATGCTCGGAAATAACAATATTCAGTGTGTTTCAGTGTAAGAAAGTGAATTCATCCCACTCCGCAGTTTTAACCGCCTCTACAAATCTAACCACAACCATTGATCCCCTTTGTCCCAGTCGTAATCCTTATCCTAGCTGACCCGACCACGACCCCGATCTCCTGTAACCTTTCATTAATCCCCACTCTTTCTTACTCATTGGGGATCAGGGTTCATACTGTCGCCGGTCAGCTGAAGATTAAATTTATGTTATATTTCTGGTCAAACTGTAAGAGGGCATAAAGTCATTACGGCGTCTATTGTGGACCAGCAGGAATTAGTCTTGGAGGCCTTTAGTAGGAGCACACAGTGACGTCCGCTGAAGTTTTTATTAGCACGATGAACGAGCTCACTAACCAGAGGTGAGACGCAAGTTTCTACTAAGGACTGAATGTTCTGGAGTAGCTCCGTACTCCTCCCACCAGCCTCCATCAACGTGAACGGGTGGAGCTGGTAGAGTCTCGGTGAAGGTGTCGAGTTTGTGACAATCACCGATCATTAAAGTGCCTCTTACTCAGCGTCGCCGCTTCCTCGTGGAATTCATCCCCTCACTGTTTCACTATTCAAACCAGCGATGATTCATAAACAAATCCTTTGTTGCTTCTGAGCTGATATATAAATAAATAAATATGTGCTTTAATATGGAGAAACTATCTTTTATTCAAAGTCATCTGGCCGGTGTTCCTTTGACACACTGACTCTAGTTGAATATCACTAGTTGTCGAGGAATTTTAAACCCCACATGAAGCTCCTTTCCCCTAAAATCTAGTTTATTCTCCTTTTGAAGTCTGTGTTAACACTGATGCCAATGGCAGGAGAGATTATCCCACATTCTGCGCTCTTTTGTGCGGTAGTCTGACCTCCGCTGCTTGTTTTCCCTTCTTATAAACCATCCAGTCGGTCAGTTTGGGGTGTACAAAGGGCCGTTTTGCAGCTGTTGCTTACAGTGAAACATCACTATCATGTAAAATGTCACCAAATCGCACTGTATAACACGAGGTTTCTGTTGGGCGCCGTGGGCTCAGTCCACATCAGTTAGTGTCCTCAGCCAGGCCTGGCATTTTGGTGGGAAGCTGTTTTGGCCGACTGTCTGTTGCTGTTGAGAGGATTAACGTTTGGGTCATGTTGCCCCCTGGCTGGTGTAAGGGGAGGGAGGGGGGGAGGGGCACATAACAGCAGGGGGTAGTCATATTTGTGCTATTGTGGTTGTTTATTTGGTAACACTGTACGTTCCAATGGACTTTTCTCATTTGTTTTGATGTGGCAGGATAGTTTGTAAGCAACACACAGTGAGTGCAGCGAAGGAAACAGGCTGAGCTTCTGTGTTTACTAACGGAAGTCTATATTTGATGTGTTCACATGACAGATAACACCGTCTCACTGTCTCTCTCCGGCTGCTTCCTGGTGTTATTGTATATATATCTATGTATGTATGTATATCTCTCTGCTTCCATCGCTCCATGTGAGAGACCTTCAGGCCTAATGTTCATCCATATTCCCTCTCGACATGTACAATCTTCTTCATCACTTACAACAGTTCACTTTCTTCAGCCGAAACACACATGTTGTTCGTGTATTCTCCCCCTCTCTCTTTCCTCTCCACGTCTTCCTTTCTCCCCTCCGTCCTCGCTCGGCTGACGTTTCGTGCCCGAGAGCAGCTGTATTCTGCATCCAGAGTGACTTTTGACAGAGGGAGCAGGGCCGGGCGATGTAGTGCTCTCAGTGAGGAGAGATAAAAGCACCGATGACCTTGTCCAAGATAGTCGGAGGATAACTGCCTCAGATGAAAGCGGCGGCAGAGTGCTCCACTCTACAGAACTGTCTGTCACAGCATACTTCTCTCTCTGCATTTCTTTCTTCCCTCTCGTCTACGTCTTTTCTTTCTTACTGTTTAGCTACTACGGTTACTGTTTTAGTGTGTAATCTAAAGCTGAGTAGCATCCCTCCCTCCCTCAGAACAGAGACCTTCTTCCTCTGATTTTCTCCTTTCCTCCCTTTAATTTTCTCCTCATGACTCACTGTTGCTGATATATTCTCCCTCTCTCTCCCATTCCCCTCCATCGCTCACTCTCTCGTCCCGATGGCATCTAATTCCCCAGCGATATTGTCCCTGTATATCAAGTTTCATGGGCTTATTCCCTACACGCAGGTTTCCTCCCTTCTTTTCACCCTGAGCTCCTCCATCATTTCATCACCCGATCCCTCCCTTTTCCTCTCCCAGAACATCTAAATCCCTGGTAATTCTTCTGGTTTTCAGGCCTTAGCATCCATCAGCTCACTGTAAAGCCCAGGAAACATGTCTTTCCTCTCTTCAATCCAATTCCGCCCTCACTGCCTTGAACCTCAGCTTCTTCTACTGTATACGAGTAAGAATCATGAGCTCAGTATTTGCCGTTTTCTCTTTTTCACTCCATTTCTTCATCCCTTGCTTTTTTACCTTTTGTCTGATATCTAGTTTCATGCTGTACCAAGAATTACTGACTCATTTCTCAGGTTCAGCAGCATATTTAGTTCTTCTTAGTTCTCCTTCTTTCATTTCTTTTTCATTTCTTTCCATTCTTCCTCTCTGTGTCACATAACTCTATTTTATTAAGAGTCGTCCACATCTCGCCCTGAACTCCTCCTTCCCTGCATCCCTCCTTTTCTCCTCTTGTGACATCTGTCTATCTCCTGCGCCTGATATGTTTAATCCATCTGCTGTTTGCTATCAGAATCAGAGACAAACAGAGTGAATCTGAATCCATCAGGAAATCTGTCAACTCTGGATTTTGGTGTTTATATTCATGAGTAATGTGGCCAGACCATAATAATCCCTGCAGACAACAAACAGCCTAGTTTATTGTTTATCTATTTCTCTGTCATTGTTTTGTCCCTTTTTCACAGTGACGTGTGTGTGTGTGTGTGTGTGTGTGTGTGTGTGTGTGTGTGTGTGTGTGTGTGTGTGTGTGTGTGTGTGTGTTGTCACATCAGCCTCATTATTCCCTGCAGCACTGCAGCAGGCACAGTGTCTGTATTAGTTGTATATAATCAAAGTTGATGGTTATAATGATCGTTTACATGTGAGTTAATGCCCTAAGAGCTTGAATTTCCTGCCGTAAATTATTACAGATTAAACACTAATGAACCACTCATATCCACTTCTTACATGTTGTGATATCCAATAAGGGCTTTGGCTCAGACAGCTGAATAAAGAGCTTTATCTCCAGACTAAGAAGCAATATGCTTGGTAGATATAAAATGTTTGATATAGTCTGTGTGACTGAGTGGATTTGTCCACTGATGTGATGTTTATATCATTTATATTATTATAGTTAATGCAATTTTGAAACTCATTTCCCCACATTAGCTGTTGCTATCACCTCGGCTCTGATAGCTGCAAACACTTTGTGGCAGCGGCATCAACAACTGCAGGTTGTATGACGCTTTGCTGAAGGCGAGCGCGCTAATCAGAACAAGAACTGGGAAATGATCTTGACCAGTAAAGGCCACTATGGTTCAACGAAGACTGGAGGAGAAGGTCACACAGCTGAACAGTAGTTGCGGTACTAAACACACTGTTTATGGTCTCTTGGAAGCAGAAACAACACAGCAGTTAATAAACTGATAATAAAAATGAACTTCGATGAAAATCCTGGAGATTACAATTTAGAAGGCTTTTGTAGAAACATTTATATGAAACATTTTATGAGGCATTAATGTCCCAGGTGAGTCACAGGTATATTGAACGTATTTAGCTAAAACAAAACAACAACTTTAGTCATGTTAAAAGGATTAAGTAGTGTCTGCAGGTATTCCTTTGAGGCCACTTACAGCCCCAACAACCTCCACCAATTAGGTAGGGGAGCCTGTACGAAGCCTGAGAGGCGAAGCCCAGGTCCACAAAGCCCTGTGCACCGCTCCTTGCAGCTCGTTAAGCTAATTGCTCTGTGAGCATGGTAATAATTGAAGGCGACTCGGAGTGTATCAGCATTTTTATCAACTCCTCTCTACTCTCATCTGGACTGTGGAGGAAGGACAACGAGAGAGCAATGTTTAGGTTTCAGTAAGAAAGTCAACCTGAAACCATAAAAGTGACGGAGACAGAAATATGATTTAGAAAAACGCCCTTCTGTCCTCCACTGATTATGGAAACAGCTTAAAAACAACGTATTGTTGAATTAAATTGTGGTGTGACTTCACATTCCGCCTGATCACCGAGACACTCGGGCACTAACAGCTGCGATGTGATAAGAAAGCGACAGTAGATAGAAGACGCTTCATGTGCTAGCTTATCCAACTCCAAAGACAGCAATAAACAAACAAAGCATTACGACGGCTTCTGTTTTCCAAGCTGGAGAAGTTGAGTTGTGGGCAGACGGTCGCACTCTGCTGAGCACTTTCCAGCCTGAAGGCAAACATGATGCCTGTTTTGCATGAGAGATCAAGTCAGTTATCTGCTACAGGATAAGAAGAGGAGAACATGACATGAGGTTTCTTTCAGCTAACATCTGGGACGCAACACTGAGGACAGGAAGTGAGTGATCTCTTCTTCCTGAGCTGATTTTCCACATCAGCACAGACCAATATTTTCCTCACTCTACATGAATGATTTTAGAGCCTGCAGCTGAGTTTGTTTGTGTGTGTGTGTGTGTGTTTGCGTGTTTGTGTGTGTGTCAGTACCCAAAGCTATGTTTTGCAGAGCTGCAGTCTGTTGTGAATTAGTGAATTATACTAATTATATGAAGTACAGAGGAGAAAGTGTACAGTAGATGTCACGGATGTTACAAGGTCATGAAATGATTCTGTGTTGTTTAAACCACTTTTACAGTAAAGTGTCCTCAACCACTACACAGCTTTTTCAACCATTATTTACCCACTCCTGAGAGAGACCCCCCCCCCCCCCCCCCCCCTCCACAAAAACACAACCATTACTTGGAGTCTCAACACAAATTCAAAGATTCATCAATACAGTGAAGCACATTTAAAACTACGGTCGCTAGCTAGAAATGGGAAGCTGCTTCTCAAATCAAGGATTCATTGACTAAGAATTCTAAATCTGCCACCGTTATCACTCTAAATTTGGAGTAAATGAACTCATTAGCATTAGGCTTGCAGCAGGTCCAGTCCAGTGCATCATGGTTGAATCAGTCTAGAAAAGTTATTCTGTATTGAACCTAAAAAAAATCATATTTTAAAGATAATCTGTTACAGCAGTGATCTTATCCAAGGAAAGACGTGTTTGTGTCCCCGAAAATATAAATAAATAAATAAAATAGCAGAGATCCTGGACTGAAGTCCCAGGGATGGATGTTGTGTTGTCAACCTTGAGATTACAGGTTTAATAAACTCTCTGAGAGCCAAAAAGGGGGTTGAGATGCTCACCGGATATGTCTCCACATCACCAGACGTACACAACACATTCTGAAGGTTAGATACCTGACTGTGTAGAAGCTGTTTCACCCTGCGAGGGAGTTAGCACGTCCTGGCTTCACACTGGACTGATAGCCGTCACATACTGCTGGCATTGTACAGGCCCTGACCTCAAGGAACATTTAGCCCTCACTGCCATTTTGCAGAATATAGTTCTGCAGTAGGTAAGAGAGGTGGACACGTGACCAGAAGGCCATAAGTTACATTTCCCTGACTGCCTGGGAAAACCAGGGCAGGGAAATTGAAAAGCAATGCTCCATCATGTGCTCCAGTAGAGCTACTCGGGGGTTATTAGCTGAAGCATGGTTGCCGTTGCAGCTCCTAGATGTGAGTGTTAGCAAGGCAAGATTTTGGACTAAGATATAAATTCAATGTTAAATATTAAAAGAGCTATATTCACTTTTGAACAATATGAACAATAATGCTGTGGACGTCAGTAAAATGGATTTGACTGGCAAATGGTGAGTCACAGACAGAGAAAGGCCCCATGTAATGTTGCAATGTAGTTATCTATCGCACTTATTGCATAATTATTGTCCCTAAAAGACTTGACACCAAAAATGAAGTTGTAAAAATGTTATAAAGAAACTTAAAGGTGAACCTTAAATCGTCCAAACAAAAGCAGGGACAAATATACAGGACCTCAGTCTTGGTCCTTGTTTCTTCTCAGATAGAGAAAAGTTTGAAAGCACTGATAACTGTCCTGAAACTACGGCTCGACTTCATTCCCTGAAGACTATTAATGGCTTGATTAAAAGCTGTGTCCTGTAAGCCATTACCTCGATTAAACTTCTGTTACAAGATAAATGGGAGTAGGTGTGTGTGTGTGTGTGTGTGTGTGTGTGTGTGTGTGTGTGTGTGTTCTGCCGGCGGCTTCATCCCGCCAAACCTTGGCCTTTATCTTCAAAGAGATAGTCAGAATGATACGCTGACATTTTACATTTCAAATGTTCTTCTGTTGACGGACATCAGTGTTACAGCGTAGACAGATCGAGGTAATTACATTCAAGTTCCAACATCTTTCACAGTTGCCCTTTAGCCGCTGCACGTTGATGTACAGATTCTTACACACACACTCCAAAACTGATGTCGAAATATTTGTAATTCTTAGCCTTTGTTGAAATGAATGCATGTTTTAAGGACGTTGGTCGACTCATCATTTCACCTGTTCAGTTCTGAGAGCAGTAAGGTAGAACGTCGACAGTAAAACACATCCTCAGATCGCTGATAGCTGTGCTCTATGCTAAATGTTACTCAAGCATTTTATATGAAAAGAGTAAATACTTTTAGTATTTTGGCAAATTCAGACCGCGTCAGATAATATAAATCAAATAGGATATGCAGCATATTTAAAGCTCATGGACACCAGAATGTTATTAGTTCCACTTGTGTTGCAGGAAAGTCAAAGGTGGAACTGATAACTTTGATGATGGCTTTGTTAAATGTCCCAGTAAATCATACCAGTGAGCCGGCAGGCACCATGCTGAGGCTCTGGAACTGGAGCACCTGAATGCAACGCAGCCATGTTTTTAGTCACACCTGTATTTGAGGCCGGCATGTGACCAGGTCTATTAAACCCTGTCTCAGCGCTCCGTGGGTTTGTATAAACCGTACTTGATTGGTCAGAGTATTCATTCGTGTTTTGCATTGCATTGTGGGACAATAGTGTGGCGCAAAAAGTCAAGTGGATTCAGGATGCGTACTGACGTCAGAAGTATCTTCATTGTGCGACTGTTCCAGAGTGAAGGCGCTGTGTGTAATGTTGGACATGATGGAGGTGGGGGGACACTGGGTTTACGGTGGATTGTGATAGGCTGATGCATCTGTCAGTCAACACAACCCCAAACCAACGCCTCTCTCCGAGCATCGGGTTTCAAGATCATCGCCAAATTACACATAAGAAGCTCGTGGGCTCTTTCGGTCATTTCAAAACAGTGAGTTGTCTTGGAGCCATGAGAGAAACAACTTTTTTACAGAAGTGGTTTCAAAATGCAGCTGTGGTCGTTTGCTACTTGGCTAAAACCCACCCCTTTTCAGTAGCCTCCTGATTCAAATTCATAACGCACATCCTCTCCGGGGAGCTGCCCAGTATCAACCACCGTAACCGTTGGTTACTGAGACATCTCTTGTGGAGCAGACGGGGGTAAAGTGCAAGCGAGTGGTTTTCCCGTTTAGCCTATTAATAGCAGGGAGCAGATCTCCAGGCTCGACATTACATAGTGAGGTCTGCGTCCCATCTGTGCGGTACAGTTTATCTCAGCTGTATGTGGGTTGGTGTGTGCCGTCTGTGCTGTCCCAGTCACTACTGTGGATTCAGGGAGGTGGCCTAGTTCTGCTCGCTGCTCTTTTGTTCACTCTTTTTCATTTTCACCATCTACCTCTTTATTCAGTGCTTCTGTCTTACATTTCATCTTGCAGTAGGTTGTGCTGTAGCGTAAAAGCTTACAGGAAATCTGCCTCCCGTGCATGCACGCATGCACGCATGCATGCAAACCATCACTGCACACGCATATGAAAGTCTCTCATCACCATTTTTGGCTCTCAATCTCTTTTCCTCTCTCTCTTGTTCTCTGTTCCCTCCGATTTCTTTCCCCCCCCGTCACACTTACAAAATCTCATCCTCCCCATCAGCTGTGGAGCAGCAGCAACTAGAGGGTATGGAGAGAATCTCTCACACACACACACACACACACACACACACACACACACACACACACACACACACACACACACACACGAAGGCAGTCCCATACACTTGCACACAATCCATCTGCTGGGCTGCTGAGCGCACTTGAGACTCTGCCTGCCTGAGCCTGAGGGCTTTGTGGTGGATGTTAAAATGACAAGCTTCATGTCTTAATTAGGATGAGATCTGTTCGCGGGGCATGATGACACACACACACACACACACACACACACACACACACACAACATATCCACTGATGTGAATGCATATGCAGTACATAGTATCATGTACATGGAGAGTCATGTGTGGACAGTAAGTATCATCGTCTTCTGTTCATACACTCCCTCTCTGCCTGTTTCCAACACATCTCTCTCCCTCTGTCACACACACTGTACACACAAGCAGTTATACAGCAACCATCTTCCCTTCTCTGAGTCTTTATGGAAGTATATTGGAAGTATAACACTACTCAGCGCACGGGCTGTGATTTGACATCATCGTGAGCGTAACAGATTCTCGCGCTTGTGACGATCAAAGCTGCTCACGCTCACTCTCAGCAGTCTGGACACCCCACCAAACACAATCTGACCTGGAGGTGAAGGGTCGTCCTGTTAGACCCCTCCTTCTAAATAAAAGCTGGGACTGTGGCATTTACTGAACCACCAGATGGAGGCGAAGAGCAATATTTGGTTTCTGTATTCTCTTAAAAAATCTAAATGCATGGACTGTATGTAAAGGTGGACGACATGACAGCTCCGCAAAAGTGAAGACTAAACACCTTGACCGCCCCCTGGTGGCTGGCTGCAGTATAGGTCATAAGCCCTGCCCCCTCCATGTTAGAAACGTCATGATTGACAGCTGTGATTGACTGTGGTGTGCTCGATTGGGTCGGGCAGGTGTATGGGCGGGACCATGATACTGCGTCTCCAAATGACGTCACCAGCGCAAGATGGCAGCGGCCGTATCCAGGAGAGTCTGGAGAGTCTGGCTTCATTTCTTCATGCAGCGGGAGTAAGTGGAGACGCGTCGGCCATCTTTATATACAGTTTAAGGTTGGCACTAAATGACGAAGATTATATTAAATTTTTTGGCAAATGATGTAGTTTTGAGAGTCAAATCAATTACTAGCTTACTAGTAGTTACTAGCTATATATCATCGTGTCTGTGTGAGCGTCGTGTTCACTTCTGAACCACTCGTAGAGTTTTCTTATTTGGTTTTATGAATGATTTTAACAGAAAAAGATTATTTGAACCATTATAAGACAAACAGTTATGACTGAGGCTGATTGTCACTTCTGAGAAGGATGCTGCTCTCAGAAAGCTAGCCTGATACGGGGGGGGGCTGGGCTTACTGTGACTGTTACGGCTGGAGAGAAGCGACAGAGCAGAGTCGGGAACGAGAAAGATCAGGATTACACGCACAAATCTGGTCCTGCTCTCATGAGTCTCTGCCTGAGCCTTTCTCAAATGTTGACTTGCAGTCTGAGGACCGCTCACAATTTTTGTGCTCTCTGAAATCTTTTGTCCTCAATATATTTCCATAATTCTTCTCCATTTGCAAAATTGTCCTAGCTCAGAAGATCTGCACCTTAAATTGGTTCTCTCACATGCACGCACACACACACACACACACACACACATGCACACACACACCATCTCCCTCTGGTTCAGCGCGGCTCCGGCTCACACTCGAGGGATTCCCATTTATTCCTTTTCATATGCTTATGGGTGGAACACACCACTAAATGCGCGTGTAATGTGTTTCTGAGGCAGCCACATACTGCAGCACCAGGCGGATATGATGCATAATACATGAGCAGTTCCATAAAATGCAACGTAATCTGCATTAGTCCCACACTGTTTACAGTAAGAAGGAAATCCATTAAGAGGCCTTAAGAGGGAATCATGTGTTTTTGCTTCCATATTTTCCTGCATGTCACATATCATCAAGGTTTGGTTTAAAGTTGAAACAGTTGTTAATGTGGTTCATGGCTCATGCAGAGCACACTTCTGAATTAAAGAAGATACTACTTGAGTAGATACTACTCATAAAGAGAGCAGACATTAGCCGCTAACCGCAGCCTCACAGAGTATTTTCACAATTCTTCCTTGATCTTTTAATTTTTCTACTTCTGCTTCTTGGTGATGATGTAGTCTTGGCTGAATATCTTTTGAAAACCTTGAGAGAACTGGCATGAGCTTGTTGCTGCTGTAAGCGGAGAGAGGAATCGCTGTAGCAGAGCCAGTTTAGAGAAAGAGAGAGAGATTCATCGTCAAAACGTCTTCAGGCTTCGTCTGCTAATTCCAGTGTCAGGAGATCATTTGATATCGAAACTGTTCTCTGCTGGCACGTCAATAAAGAAAACACTTCCTTGAGAACCGGACGTTTACTGTTTGATATTTATAAGTTTTGATATTGAGTGCATTTGTAGCCGCGCTGTGTTGCGTCTTTGAGGCAATAATCACCACAAAGCAACAACATGGGCCCAGAAATGTATGTTGAAATACACACATTTCGTACATTTAAATGGATGTTGTATTTATACAGTTTAGAAGTCTTGGTAGGTGGTTTATCCAGAGTGCCTTCCGGTGCTATATTAGCATGGAAATACTGTCCCGTCTAGCACCTGCCAAGTGGGTTTACATCAGTTTGCATGCATGCAGTATTATTTGTGATGTATGAGGTTGTTTCGGGTTCATAAACCTACAGGGGGTCGTCACATCTGTTCCTCTCCACCATCATTCCCCGACTGTCTACACCTCTCTGTCAAACCCGGAGTGAATCAAAAATACACATCATCATAAAGTAAGAACTTGGCCTTCAGACATATGACTGTTCTGTATTCACTAATATATTCTATATATAATTCTTACCCACAAGCATTCAAGTGCACACACGTAAACTGTCATGGAAACACTTTGGTCTTTATCTTGGCCTCTAACCTTTTTTTTAAAAGTAAAACTTCTGCCATCTTATCGGCTTGAAGTTGTAATGTGTGACCTTCAAGAGATTCAGACTGCTGCGAAGATTAATGTCACATTTTCCAAGTTCCACCATGCTATGCTGCTTGTGCTACGCCCCACCCTCAGCCACGTGGACACGGGAACCTGGTCTCCAGTGCAGTAGTTTCAGCCGGTCACCACACTCCCTCATACGGATGAATCTAATAATATTATACGTTTTAAAATGTCGGCGTCTCATTCCACTGACTGAACCCAGTGGACAGGTTTTAATACAGTTCCGGGCTTTGAAATTCAACATTTTTACAACTATTTCGTGAGTGTTGATTTGTTTTTTTCCTTTATGGTCAAATCGTACTTACAATAGATGATTCAAGCGTCTGTTTGAACTCCACAGTGGGACTAACAGGAACGTGGAAATCTCATACTGAAGTACTGACAGCACTAACCGGCACTGTTAGGTGCTTTGGTTAAAAGGATGCACCGAACAAAGCCTTTTCTCAAAATGTACAATCTTTGTTCTACTCAGGAAAGTTCCGTCTTTAAATAATTCACAGCCGTTAGATTTGTGTCAAATGTCTTCTTCAATTTGTATTTTGGTGGAACTGCAATTAAATATTGAAACAACCTCTGAAGTCGCACCCAAAATTCAATTATCCCGTCACGGAAAATGACTCATTCAAGTGCCTCACACACACACACACACACACACACACTACGCATCCATATACATAACTTTCTCTAGTGTTTCCTCTCTCACAAACACACACACACACAAACACACACACACATAAAGGCCACAGGCTAAGTGGTGTGACTGGCCTAACAGATGTGAGTCATTTGTCAGACTATTGACCCAATCCGCTGGATAAACTAAAAGCCAATACCAGCCGGACAGAGCAATGCTAATCCCTGTGTGTTCAGTGTGTGTGTGTGTGTGTGTGTGTGTGTGTGTGTGTGTGTGTGTGTGTGTGTGTGTGTGTGTGTGTGTTGCCCACACACTTCCCTCCTCGCCTCCTCTCCCTGCTCTCAGCTCTGTGACAGTCTCGCTAGAGGAAGAAGGAGAAACATGTGAATAATTTCTCACCATCAAATCCAAAAGTTTGTGAAAGGGTGAAACTGTTGGATGATGCAGCTGAAAAAGAAAGAAAAAGATTTTTCTCTACCTTCCTCCGATCAGGTTTCATTTAGACGAGAGTATTTATATTTATAGATGCACTTCATGCAATGAAAAGAATGGAAATCTGATCTGTCAGGGATTACAGGGTGGTCCACATCTATATTAAGTTTGACTGGTTAGGATTAAACTTAATGGAGAAGATGTGACATACATATAGGACATTTTCATCAATACTGACTCCTCTTCTTATGCAACATCATGTTCATGTTTTATCGGGAAAGCCTTTGATCCACTTGCTGCCATTAGGTAATCCATCTGTGATGAGGAGATATCTGAGAAACTGTAAATAGAAATGCATCTCAACTTAAATCTGCTGTTTGCAGTGAAAACTGAGACCCCCTTGTGTTTCTCGCTAATGAAGTTTTATGACAACCTGAGCTGTTGTCATGGCGTCAGCCACAGTGTCTTTAATATTTCCTTGTATAGTCTTAAACTGAGAGACAAGATGGATGAGGTAGTTTGCTTTATTACATTTCTGAACAGATTTATTCAAATTCCTTCCAGCTAATTGCAGTGATGGTAGTTTCAGGTCTTTGTTAAAGTGTGAGGCTGGAACAAACTGAGAGGTACTACATGTTGTTTAATCCTGCTCTCAGTAGAACCAGCAGTGCATTTAAATGTGATGGCATTAAGATGCCTCTGCTCTCGGGAACGATGAGTCACGTTCATGAATCACCGTCGCTGCATGTAGCTTAGCAGATCACGTTTTCCACTTTACTTTAAAATATTCTGCTTAAAAACCATTCATCATTCAGAAAGCACAGGGCCTCATTAATTACTAAACAGGGTATAATACATTGGTAGTGACATTTGTATGAAGAAGTAAGAACATGCTGTTCTCTGTAGTCGAGAAGTTCGAAATAGCCACTGTGGGAAACGAGAAGGATTGTTGTGTGTCGATCATAGAAAGTAAATCTGACTGTAATGTTAGTGTAAACCTTAAACTTATTGAACTTGTTATCTCAAGTTCAGTTGACTTAACTCGGTTGGTTGACGTTGAACTAATTGTTCAGTTAACTCACATGTTTAAGGCAGCAGGGAAACGCTTTGAAGTAGAAGCTTAAACAGTTTTACAGTGAATTTCCCTTTATCTCTTAAACTCAGTGTGAGCTCTGGTGACATCCATCCTGCTCCGTTGGCCTCCTCTCGTGGACACGGCTTTAATTCATCTTTCTTTTCCACATTTGGTCCGAGCAGAAGCCAAGACGGAGTGAGAACACGGAGGCTTTCTGGCAGTTGCATCAAACAAATGACAGACTGACAAGGCCAGCGACAATGACAGAGTGACAGTGATGACAGCAGGTTACAATGAACAAATGAGAGGGGGGGGGGGGGGGGGCGTTATTAATGGAGACCCAGAGCGTGACAGTGACAGAGAGAGAGAGTGGCGTCAGTGACACAGAGACAGACGGTGACGGCGACAGAGAGACGATGGCAGACAGAGACATGAGGTGTGTGTCCTCGCCGCAGTCAGTCAGGACACACTGCGACGTGTTGGTGTGTGTTGGGTGGCACACTTAAGGTGACGCTGCCTCGGTTCGATTGATTTGATCTTTTTTCCTTACAGTTGTAATCCTTCGCACTTTCAGTCCTGGTCGATTTGGCAACGTCCCTTATTACGCGTGGTAGCAAGCGCAGTTTAATACTACAGCAAACAGTCCGCGAGCAGCTGCCTCTCAGGAATACAACACAGAACTGTTGTAACTGTTTACAGCGCAGCCAAACAAACTCAGGTTTTTAATAGAGAAGTCCGACAATAATAACTGTAACTGTGGTTTGATTTCATGCTGCACTCGGCAGCAGGACACAGCGAGGTGAGCAGCCTGCAATATTCAAAACTGATCCGCCGCCACAAAATGACGAAAATGGCCGATGTCTGTTTTTCTTGACGCATTTTAACAGTAAAAGTCACCCGGTATTGTGCCAGCTGAACACTTTTAATGTGAAGCAGCAGCAGTACTGTTTGTACAGTAGTACAGTTTTTACTATACTGGAAATTTACCACATAGAGAGGTAATTACAAAAAGTAAATAGATTGAATGTCTATGCAGAAAAATGGTGAGCATAAATGGGGTAAAAAAGAAAGGGGTTATGATTTTATGAAATTGGAGTAGTACTTTTAATGTGTTTTATGTATGTTTTGTGGCAAACAGCTTTCACAAACCTGCTGTTCAGTTTTCTGCCTGCTTTTACCTTCTTTGAGTTTTGTTTTGACTTGTTTTGTCTTACATAAGCACGCTTTGAAACTGACTCATTCTGCATCTTAGGAAAATCATTTTGGGCCATTCTTCTTAAAACCTTTTCTTAGAAAATAAATTATATAATACATACAGCATTGTATAGAGACAGTGACAAACAGAGAGACAGAGTGACTGTCAAGAGGCCTGAGGAGCGTGACCATGTCTTAAAGTTGGCTTTGTCTTCGAGTTGATTCACCACAGACTGAATGAGAGAGCAACAGCGGAAATAGACTGCTGTGACCTCAGATGTACCGTCCTCCAACAGAGACTTATTTGAAACCACCAGTGAAACAGACAAAGACAGAGCAGATAGAGAGTTAAGATCTTGTCCTGTCTTGATGCTTGTTCTACATTCAGAACAGACTGCAGTCGTGGCCCAAGCTCACCTCTTCACAGAAAGACACCAACACAGACAAGTGGAAAGTGCTGGTTTGCCTTTGGGCTGGAGTTTTATCTCTGACTTCCTGCTGAGCGATTTACATTTAGTGTGCAGTCATTGATCCTTTCGGTGTGTTCAATGGTAAAGTTAGACCTCGAAAACATGATTTTATATATTATAATATGCAGGTTAGTACTGTAAAAGTGTTCAAAACATGTTTTCAACTTTGACCTCAGCCTTGTCTCCCTACATTTCTGCACGTGTGACATATTTACATTTCATTTTTTGGCATATATTAATAATGATGTATCTTTCATTTTTCTAATCCTTATTTTTCACACTAGTCTTTCAGCACAACACGTTGTATTAAACTACACATACTACTTAAACCTTTGAGTCCTTTGAACATGTGACTTGATTGTGTTAGTTATTACTGACTATAACAGTTTTATTCTCTGTACTTTGAACGTCAAGCATGAATGATGTTTATCTGTTGCACTGACACACTGTCCTTCTCTGTGAATAAAAAGAGAAGCATATTCTACTTCTCATCACAACTAGGCTCTTTTCCCAGTCGCCATGCCATATTTACAGCAGCCAATATCCGACGCCCAATATGGTCTGAATGTAGCATCAATTTCACAGATCACCATATTAAGCAGCATACTAAGAGTGTGTGGAGATGCACAAGGAAAGACATAGCTAGGGAGAAAAGTTTGGTCTTCGACCAGGAATGCATTTATTTTGGGTAAAATTTCAATATTTTACATTTGAGTTCTCTACGGAGTGACTGACAGTGACTCCAACACTAGAATAAGCTCTGAGGTCTGTTGTTTTCTGGGTGCACTGGTGCAGTCATGAGGATTATTAACATCAACACTGGCTGGTACAGCAAGGGCCGGATGTGTCCAGCCAGGCTGTGATGCTAACGTCATGCAGCTGTCACGGGACGGGCAGACGGTGACGGTGGATGAAATGAGGAGATGATGAAAGCAGATGAGGGCGCAGCTTTCTTCATGTGTTTTGTGAACTTTGCTAAAAGATGTTTGAGGAATAAAAAGTGATATCTGTATTTATTGATAATGAATATAAATAGCTGCTGCCGTTCCACACATTTCAGCGCAGTTTCTAATATCTTTTCATCTCTTTCTGTCTCAACAGTGATCTGCACCTTCCGGGGCTCAGTGACTCAGGGTTTGGCTCTGGAGGTGGGAGAGACGGTTCAGATTCTGGAAAAATGTGAAGGTAAGGCTTCTACCTATCTGATGGATAGCTCCTTGAGATACAGTGGGGGTGGATGTTTGATACAGCAGTAACGTCCTTGATCATTGTTACTGCAACACTGGAACATCACTTAAGCAGCAGGAGTGGAGAGAGGCAGTGAAGGTGGAGATCATATGCAGTAATCACTGTAAACATCCTCCAGGGTTGGAGAGGACTGTTGCGTCTGAATAAGAATAAGAATGTGTGGAGTGACGTCAAAGGGAAAACTTGGACCTTGAGGCTAAACCAGTTAGGAACCACTGGTTATCAGACGGAACATGTATGTTTTATCAGTTTTAAACTGTGCCGAAAAGGAGAAGAAACTGGTTTAGAAGAGCTATGAATCGCTGCTTCCTGCTGTGTACAAATGAAACACATTGAGACAGGTTACCAAAGCTTTAACTTGCGGAACTTAAGAACTCTTGAGAACGTGTAATCGGAACGACTACAGTGTGACTGTGAGTAACGTTAATGTCACAGAGCTGCTCTTATGGCACTGATGAAGGTAGTCAATGATCTTCCGAGGAACCTTTAAACCTCTGCTCAGAATGTGTTGGTGTGTTCATGGAACCAAGATTGAAGCCTAACATATGTTGTTGGATTATTCAGAGGCGCCACATTTACATAAACCTCAAGACAAACACAAAACACATTGGATTAGAAATTCCAGTCGATCACCTGAATAAGGTACCTGCTCCCATGCTGCTCTCTTCATCAGATGGTCTTCTAGGGGAATCCTACTAGTAGTAGGGTGACACGATACACGACAGTTGGTGGCAGTAAGGTGCCAAGACATGTAGCATAGTACCAACAAAGGCAGACTGTTAGTAAGTAAACTGTATTATCGTACGACATTAATCGTGTATGTGTGAAAAGTAACCGATGCGTCAAGATGATTGACCTTTTGTATGTTCCTGCATCAGTTACTGAGTGACTATGAGTTCACACTGCTGAGTTACTTCATGTAGCTTCATCTAAAATGTTGTAAATCTGTAATGAATCAAATCCGTTATCCCCCAGATTTTCAGAAGGGCACCGGATAGAAGAGCTTCCATATTAATGCACACAGCAAAAAACAAACTGATACTCGTTCTCATTGCTGCATCCGTACTTCCCTCGAATAACGAGTGCAAACGGCTTGTAACGGCCGTGTGCGGGCCTGGACGAGAGCCCAAGTTATTAGCCCATGTTACTCCCATTGTTATTCCTAGTTTGACTCACGGAAATTAGCAGCTCATGCCAGGATGCGTCTGAAGCCAGGAAGTGTTGTCTCTCGCAGATAATGAGTGAGTATGTGCTTCATTAGCCACAGCTGAGCAGTCCGCTACCATCGATCCAGTGTCGGAGGCTGATTGGGTCTTTACCCGCGGAGGGAGATGCCCATGAGAGAGTGAGAGAGACAGTGGGGGGGGGGCTTCTTCTGGCCTCCTCTTCCCGCTGCGTTGTCATCTCCTACAATCCTCTTCTCTTCCTCCCCTCCACGTCTGCTTGTATTGACCAGCCTCATATTTAAGCCTTCATGGCATCCAATCAGCATCTAATTTAGCGAGGGACAGGGGCTATTATCTGAGCCCTTGTGGCAGAAGCTGGCATCACAGCTTTCCCTTTAACACACACAGTGACTCTCAGAGAAAGCCAGGGCTAACTGTTGTCCAAGACTCCCCCAGCTTCTGTCATTATCTGAAAAGAGAATACCCCCCCCCCCCTGTTTTTGTGCAGTTGGTGGGTATCCATAGTGTGTGTGAGTGGGTGTGTCATCATTACCAATTCAGCTGCTGCAGAAATACTGCAGAGCTTTTATTTAGAAAGTACACTGAGTGTTGAAGGTGCTAGGAAGATCCTCCCTGCCCTCTTGCACTGTGGCTAGCACTTCTCTGCCTGCACTAATGCCAAATTATCCCCAGACTGAAACTCAATGACTATAATGACAGTGATGTGGAGATGGCAGCCAGGCTGCGGGAATGCAGCCCCCAAGTTCCATTCTTAAAATATAGATTGCAGTCATAACACTTGAGCAGGCATTAGACTTCGATTAAGGGCGTAGCAGCAGTTTAAAGTGTGAGATTTTGACTCTTAGTACTGTCAGCATTACTGAAGTGCCCGTAGTCACCGCTAAGAACAGCCTCTCATTATTTTGGAGAGGCTTTCCAGCGGAATCAAATCTTCCGTAGCGAGCTGCTGCTGTTGTGGATGTCCAGGAGCGAGCTGTAGGTGAATAACCCTGAAACAACCAGGCTGTGATGTGTGGTTCAATACATATAGGGCTCTGTTGTTCTTTATCTTTAGTTTAGCATAGCACATGAAACCATCTTGTCCCTCTGAGCCGTACGTCTGCAGTCAATTCAGACCGGTTTTGAATTATATGTGTTGCAGATTTAATTCCTGGACTAAAGATCAAACTAAAGGAGGCAACATGGCACCCCAAAAAACAGAGCCGCTCTTTCTAAAGGAGGAACATAAAAATCACGGATGTTCAGACTAATCGTTCCAAATGAGTTGTCTTAATGAACACGGCAGTAAAAGAGGGTGGGCTGAGCCAACCCACCCAAATTATTTTTCAAAGCTAATGCTACAAGTTAGCATCCGAACACAGATATGAGCAAGTATAACAGTTAGGAAATGACTGGTTCCCTCTGAACAAAAGGAACTCCCTGCTTCCCTGCCCTCCAAGTTGGCACCACCACAGTGTTGTCATGGTGATGGACTGGTCTCGGTGAGCAGACCCACCCCCCCCCCCGAGGAACGCAAGCTCCGTCTTGTCCAGGTGGAGCTTCAGGTGGTGTTTTGACATCCACTCTGAAAAACGTGGTCGAACTGTGGATGCTCCTGATCTTCCTTTCCTCAGGATTCTGTTTCTTTTCTTCTTGGCCTGCGTTTTATTAATGTTGGCACAGATGCTGATTTGACAATAATCAGTCAATACCTGCGCGTTGGCAGCGTCGTATAAACTGAACACTCTGTGTTCACAGTGAGTAGCTCGGTGGCTCAGCTGCAGCTCGCACGTCTATTATTACTATGTCATTACCGCACGCCCTCTTGGGTTCTATTACTGCATCAACAAGCAATTCCTTTTTTCATAAACTAGCTTGAGGTGTCCTCTACGGGGACATGAAGCAGCATTAAGACTCGTATTTTAGCTTGATGGAAACCTGAAATCTATTGTATGATGCTGTATTCATAATAAGTTCAGGCTGAACCTGCATTAGCTCGACCAAAGTGGCTCCTTGAGTTCTGCCTCCCGCTCAGAGATAATTTACACAGATTATTATTGTGGATTCTTTCGATAACGTTGCAAAATGATTATTCTAATAACCGCTTAGTGAGCCGCTTGGATCGGGAGGCGAGATGATTACTCTTCTTCAGAGAAAAGCTGTATGACAACAGACAAATTAGGCACATACATGCACCTGCTGTACACACACACACACACACACACACACACACACATCCTCATGTCAGCCCTTACAAATAGGCCCAGACACTGCTGGTCCAGCCCCAGTCTGATTTCCATATAGATGGGAGGCTGGGGAGTAAACACAGCCATCTTAACGAGGGTGATAAATGGATCTTGATTGGTTATTAATTAACCAACCAATTAAGCCTCCATCAGATTATGTCGAACTGTTGAGAAATGGATCTCGAGATTTTGCAAGAAGATAAGATGGAAGCTAATATGAAGCATCCTGGCTGATCGGTGTTAGCGTCAGTATCACTGGAACACTTTTCTGAATGTTTAATCAGGAACAGGTTATGATTGATTATCAGGTTTCATTGGTGCCATTATTTTATGTTTATGTATTTTAGGACATTTCTAAACAGTTTCATTGCAGAACTGTCTTTAAACATGTTGTGGAGCACAAGATAGACATTGTGGAAATTCAGTTAATGACTGTTGTACTACTGGTAAAGTATAGCAGTGTACACTGTGGTAGTCTAAGAAGGTCAAAGGAATAATTTGCATCATTTTGACATAAATAAATGTCTCCTTTGCTGCACTCTGTCACTGACAGACAGTGGTCACCCAAGCCTTACATTTCCAAGCGCCGGAGACACAATCATTTTTATTTCCACTTGGATTGAGACGAATGATGTCCCCACAGCCTGAGAGGATGTCTGGGTGCTCCCTCGTACATATTTAGTCCCTTGACACACGTCATTTCAGCTGTCGAGGCTTTACTTCAAGTTGAGTCAACTTTCATGACAGCTTTCTACTCCGCAGAGGCATCTGATGAATGTTCGTCCATGTGGAAAGAACTGTTGTTCTGGCAGGAGGAGGAAGTGGATCATCACTTGCCCACATGCACACACACAAATGGGTCATGTACTACAGGTCGCAGGGTAGTAGTAGTAGTAGTGTGAACCCAGACCTTTCCCCAGCTCGCTGATCTGGTTCTGGTTCTGACTCTGGACTTCAAACAGTCGGGGGCTGAGCAGTGGCAGACTTCTGCTAATGATGTTTGAGTTCTCACAGATGTCCATCGCAAAGAAACATCCATAACTCTGCTTAGAAATCCTGAAAAAAGATGCTCTTCACAACTCAAGAACTGAGAATGACCACGTTTTTTAAGTTTGCACACACACCTCAGGCTGTAAACTAGTCCCACTCAAACATCCACACACACTCAATAGAGAGAATACTGACTAGATAAATATTGATTGCTGGATTGCCGACTGTTGTCCTCTTCAGTGCAGCGTGACGCTAAAACATGTTGCATCTTCACATGAAATGTTATCATTTTACTTTTTCTGCCAACATACGTGTAGATTATAGTTCAGGCTTGTACTTGTACTTGAAACATATAAACCTGTGACCTTTTTTACATTTTAAGGACAATTTCAGACTCATTTCCAGCTTTGTTGACTTGTGATGGGACCATGCTAGTGTATTTGCAAGTTTTAGCCCCACACTGAACACTTTGTACTGTTACTGCTGATATATGTTGACGTATATAACAGTTTCCATTCACTGGTATGGTCCTTTTTAGATGGAGTTTTTTTTCTTGCTGTTGGAAAATGCTGAAATGTTCAAGCCAAAGTCGCCTCGCATATTCAGTCATTCAACCCGCTGACTCATAACGTTTTTTATCTCTTCACTGAATCTCTGTCGACTCGACTGTCTTAGTCACTCATGTTTGTGTTTTCTTTCAGGATGGTACAGAGGATTCTCAACGAGGAAGCCAAATGTCAAGGTAAGAGAGACTGACAGCTTCTGCTCTTCGACTCTCTCCTCTCAGACTGTTTGACTAATAACACTTTCTTCCTTTTGCTTTTGAATTCTCCATTCCCTCTTTTTCTGTCCACATCTCCAATCTCTCTCTTTTTCCCCCCCGTCTTTCTCTGTTGAGGTGATGTTGAGAAATGGGTTATTTACATAGCCAGCATTTCTGACTGCATTTTTAATGTGAAAGATACTTATGTAGATAAATTGCAGACTTTTTCCTCTCTGTCTGCTTTCTGCCTGACCTGTTTCTACTTTGCTTTTCTCTCCATCTATTACCTTTGCTCTCATTTCCTGACAGAATTTTAACTATAACGATCGTAGATTTTTGCTTGAATTTTATACTGTAAAAACAGCATAAACGTATATAACTGTATATATATATATATATATAAAACTTCTGATGATTGAAAACAGAACGATGCATGATTCATGGGAAGTATGAGCTCTAAGTAAAATTGTGATATTTAAATAGTGTATATCAAATAGTGTAACCAGGCAAAAACACCTCTTATCCTCAAAGGCAGCTTGCAGGCGTCATGAAATTCTGCCTGTGGTGCAGAATTTGCAGAAACAACTACAAATGCAATACAAAATTAAATCAGTGACATAATACGGGACATTTTTGGTTCAATTTTGTTGCACACCTTATTTGTATTTCCATCCCCGGCATGTTTTTTAGCTCTGGTTAACGCTGATAGCAGAAGACCTATGGCGTGTGATTGACAGCAGATATTCTCAGGAACAAAAGTAACATGGTCTGTTGTTTGATGGAACCCAGCGCAGCAGCACATGGTCTGATCTTTCAATGCAAAACAGCCTGTAGCGGTTTGTATCTGTACATCACAGTAACTATGATAACAATGTGACATGACGATAACTGCAAAGAAGCAGGCTTGTTTGTAGCAGACATGCCCTGTAGCTCCAGCTGATGATATCCCACTGTCGGCGGATGAAACCCACATACCCGGAAAAAAGTTTTTCAAGAATGAAGGAAAGAATACCAATTTCTAAAACCTTGACAAGTATCCTTGAAACTAAACAAGGGCTTTTTTTTTTAATAATGGGTATGAAATACCTTCAATGCATCATGTCTTTAAGGATGTTTTTAAGGATGAAATCATCATCCAGCCATTTCTGTAACTCTTGATACCAACCATGGTCAGGTGTGTTGGCGGGACTTGAACTTGTCACTTTTCTTGTGTATTACACTATGAAGGCTGCGCCTTTATTACTGTATTTAAATCATTGTAGCGTCTCGCTTCTCACGGCTCTCTACGATGGCCGGCTCCATCTCTGAGTGTGACCACGACCAACCACTTTAAACACTTTTACCCTCTGAAGTGGTCCGACGACACATCGCACAAACTACCTCTTTTTGAGCATACCCACGCCTTTAGAGTAATATGCAGGCATTACAAACGGCCTTTTATTATAACCCTCAGAAAAAAACGTTATTGGAGTTCAATTCAATCAGTACCTCCTGCTGCTTTTCCATGTTTAAAGCTACCAGCGCAGCTTTAACACATATCACCGGGTTGATGCTTTTGCCCAAATTGCCTCACAGTTCGGTCTATTAACAGGATATTGTGATCTCACTGGGAAATTAACTCCCAGTCATTCCAAGTTTATACATTTTAATGTCCACAGGTTGAAGATTATTATCATATATACAGTATGAAAAAAAAGTCTTAATTTCCCCTCAATATTTTGTGCCGTTTAGAAGCGAAGACAAAACCCAGAAGTTAACTTATCAGAGTAGGTGTGTGACTTTCAGGTGCCGCAGTGGATTTAGAAGTATTATGTCTGATGAACGCAATGCAGTGTGATTAGGTAATCGACAGTCTCTTAACAGATTTTATTGAAGCAGCCTTCCTGACCCGGTGCTGCATATGACTCACACTAACAGCTTTATATCCATCTCTCTTCTTTAAGCACCATGTCTGGATCACGAGCTAACAGGCTTCTGGGTTTTTAGTCTTTAAAAAAAGAACCTCTTTTGTGTTTTGTCCTGCTCTGTCCCATTGCCCTCTACAGACCAGCCTTCTATTTTATTTTTCTTAGCTCCATCCTGCTCTGTGTGTCTGTAAGAGGCTTTGTTGTCTAGCTCTACTATATCTAGACAGCAGTGTTTCCTCTAGCTGTTGTGGTCCCCTGCTGGGTGTTCTGTGCTGTAGATAGGAGAGGTATTAACACGAGAGAGATCATCTGCTTAGGTTTTGTATTTCATCTTAGAAATAGGCAGAAAGAGAGTGAGTGAGAGTTGATTAAATAAAAGAGAAACGCCTCTGGTTTGGCTTAGAGATGATTTTAAATGCACGTACAACAATGTTTCTCATGGAGCTCGAGTCATACAGCAGTCTTTTGATATGTAACTTGTAGTCAGTCATGTAGAAACTCACTATTATTACCCGTTACTATAGTGAGAGGTGAACACTGCTGTGAGCATCAGCTTACATACCGGCTGCAGCTCCCCCAGCCTCTTCTCACTCACAGCTCGCTCTATTGACCTCCGATCTCCTGCAGCGAAGGCCTTGTTATTGCGTAACGAGCTCAGAAGTGTATTATCAATAAAATATATTTATATATATTATCATACATTTCAAAGTTGGATGAAAAGATGTGTTTTGATGCATGTTGATAAATCAGACCAACAAAGTAAAAATCAGCTCTGATAATTTGTGAAAATAACCTGCATCATTGTGCCGATAAGTTAAACATCAGAGCTCCTGAAATGTTTCACCATATAAATATCGAGCTGCTGCTGCAACTCAAAGTAAGCTAGTTGTAGTTGTCGGCTAGTCGAAAGCTAGTTGACGGACATGTGTTCTGGACTTTGAGGGTTAGCAGGCTGTGAACTGACCAGGACTTGGATTTACTATAACCATGAAGTATCAATCAAGGTGTGGTTATTGGTCAATTTAAGTTAGCTGGTGTAACTGTGATGCTCTTCAGGGCATTTTGCATATCAACAGTTTCTCAATTTAATCTCCAGAAATGTTTTATAACATGATATTTGTACAGTATCACTACCATAATATAACATGGTTGTATCCATGCAGCCCTCCCCTATGGCAGACCGGCTGTGTGGTGCTACTTGATGAATATGAACACACACTGCACTGTATCTCCATAATGCACAGGTCCAGGATGCTGCTGAGCATCTGATAAATGGGAAGTAGGACTGTTCCTCAGTCTGGACTCTGTGGTCTTCTAAGGGCCGCGGGTCCAGCTGTCAGAACCACTGAATAAAGTTTAAGACGGCATTCTTAAGTTTGGTTTATTGTTGATGTTTTAGACGTACAGACTGCTACCTATATCAAATGAAATACCTTAAATACGCCTGTACAACATTGTAAAGATTGTACCAATTTGCATAATGTATGTGACATGTGAAAACGTTTCATGTGAAAGTTGGTAAGATGTTATAACAGAATAAGTCTTTTTAACAGCTGTTCTAATCTCAGATAGGTACAGACAGGGTTAAGGTTGACTCTGTGAAAAAAAGCTAGCTTGCAAGTGAAAATCAGATCTTGTTGAGAGCTTCCAAGGCTGCACCTCCAGAGAAAACCTTGACTTATAGCGGACTAACATAACAGCTTGGCTGTGGGCGGCGCACCACCAGTCATTTCTGTAGGTTACAACAAGGGCAATGGGATGCAGCGCAGCAGGGATAATAAGAAGGAAAAAGTTGAAGCTCAGGTTTCCTCATGCAAATCAAATATCGAGGATCTCGAGAGCACTGTTTAACAAAGAGAGCTCACTCTTCACTGAATCCCCGAAGAGCTCGACAGAACCAAGAAGACTCAAGACTCAAAACCATGATCCAAATCTCTAGTCACATTATTACTCAACTACAGATGGATCAAAGACCACGAAGTCTTGCCATTCTACGCTGTTTCTTTAAGAAGTGGAGTAACAGAGCAGCAGGAGGCAACGAACTTAAGACAGAAAATCCACAGAAACGTGCTGTTTAAGAACAGCTGTGCAATGTTTGAGACACCTGCTGCATACCGCACAACATGATCTCTTACCTTCATTGTGACAGAATCTGAATTATATTTAGTGAACTTTAAGCTGAGGCATCCTTAACAAGAGTAACTTACTTCATGAGAACTGTGTAAAGGAGATTTAACAGCATGGTTCAGGAAAATGTGTTTGTTATGTGAAGGCTCGTCAGTTCAGAGGTTCCTTCGTCTTTAGTGGAAACAAACTGAGGGACGCCAGTGTAACACAGTGACCTGTGTACGCTCGTAACACAGACACCCCAGGGATCTGGTTTAACGCTATATTGGGCTAAACAGCATTTACAGCAGTTAACCCTTTCAGCCCAGTGCTGGTCATGACGAGAGTCTGAGAGCAGAGAGATGTGAGACTTTAGTGCCAGATCCTCAGAAGAGCAGATAATCACAGTTTAGAGCTTTACTGGTTTGTTACCAATGATCCAAAATGTAAAAGTGTGTGTGTGTGTTTATGTTTAGTACAGTATATAAGGAGAGGCAGGTGTAAATGTGTGTGATTGTGTCATGTATGCAAACAACCGACATATAATTATACCCACTTGCATGCTACAGTATGCAGTCATATTTTTGCCTTCCTTGTGTGTGTGTGTGTGTGTGTGTGTGTGTGTGTGTGTGTGTGTGTGTGTGTGTGTGTGTGCTGTCTCTTCCTCGGCCTCTCTCTCCCAGCAGCGAGGCATCAGCCCAATCCTGTTAGTTCCACCCTAATCACCTGGTTTCTCTACAATAGGCTCGCTGGTCGAAACAAATCGCTATGTCTCCCTCAGGAAAAGCCTTCCTGCTCTGACTCGTCTCTAATCCAGCAGCACTATAGAGAACTTCACCCTCTGAGCTTCATCAGCATTCAGATTACCAGGACCATCAGGGCCACAGAGAGGGCAGCTCACAGTCAGCGAGAGCAGCGTTTCTCACAGCTCGGATCAACCAGGAGTTGTTAGCATCCAACTGCGAGAGAGTTACAGGAATCTGTCCAGTTCAACGTTCAACACAAACTACGGCTTCAGAAGGAGCTCACGTCTGACACAGTGTCAACAAGACCTGAATGTGACCGGCTTCAGAAACATAGGATCATGGCAGTGACTGTATGTAAAGATGGCCGACGCGTCTCCACCACAGACTGTATGTAAAGATGGTCGACGCATCTCCACCACAGACTGTATATAAAGATGGCCGACACTTCTCCACCGCAGACTGTACATAAAGATGGCCGCCGCATCTCCACCACAGACTGTATGTAAAGATGGTCGACGCATCTCCACCACAGACTGTATATAAAGATGGCCGACGCGTCTCCACTACAGACTGTATATAAAGATGGACGACGCGTCTCCACCACAGACTGTATGTAAAGATGGTCGACGCATCTCCACCACAGACTGTATATAAAGATGGCCGACACGTCTCCACCACAGACTGTATATAAAGATGGACGACGCGTCTCCACCACAGACTGAAAAATGTATTGGACGCGTACTTTGATTTTTCAGTTTGGCCCATCCATGTCCCATCCGCTAACATGGAGGGGGCGGGGTTTATGACCTCCAGCCACCAGGACTTGGTTGTGATATTTTGCACACTGCACTCTGGTGTGTGGGACTCATTGTAATCTGTGGCATATTGTCCATTTTTTGACATATGATTTATGTCTGAATAACACTGCTTTAAAGTAAAGAGCCTTAACTGACATTTCTCATCAGTTCCACTCTAAACTGGTAAAGTTCAGCTGGCAAAGGTCTCCTGAGATGTTTGGTGTCCCTCCGCCTGACCTTTAAAGATAATGCATGAGTTTCTCTTTAGAATAAAAGCAGCAGCAGGGCTGTCGTGTGTGTGTGTGTGTGTGTGTGTGTGCGCACCTCCCACAGCAGGCCAGTGAAGGGCGTCCTGTTTGTGTGTGAGGTGACTGCTGATCTACGCTGCCAAAGTGAACACACACCTGTCTGCCAACTGGTGTAAAAACACACACACACACACACACACACACACACACACACACACACACACACAGAGTAAGAAGTGACCATAGTCCTTCCTTCCCAGTGACATCCATGTATGTGTGTGTGCTTAGCTCAGTTCAGTGGAAGCGACTGCCTGTCCAATCACCTTCCAGCAGAGATTAGACCAATCAGGGTAGAGATTCAGAAACAAAGAACACACATACACACATACATGTACACTCATGTATGTGTGGACCTGTGGGACTGTGCTTGCTGTGCATTAGTCACGGTCATCAGTCCATTTAAACATGGATCAGCTTTCTGCAAAAACCCAACTGTGACGTCACCATCGGCTGTTCACACTGTGCACGCCTCACATGCACTAAGACATAGGCCAAGATTTAGGTTTTTAGACTGAATGTGTCACACTGAGACACTGAGTATGATCTTAAATGTTTAGACTGCATGGTGTCTTTGTCAGTTCTCTGTCTGGCACGCTCTTATAAACGCTGCTGCTCGTTTATAAAGTCACATCATTCAGAATCTAATTCACAGAAACCTCCGTCGATGAGCTTGAGAGCTTTCGTGGTTTCTCAGCATGTGCTGACAAACATTACAGAGGGACGCCACGTGAACATTTTCAATAAAAAAGTATGCAAATATGGTTTAAATGTTTTCAAGATGTTTGAGTTATGGTCTCAGCTGCTCATATTCTCGGCTTTCAAGACAGACAGTAAAGTTTCAGTCAGTTTTGAAATAAGATATCGTCCATTTATCTGCAGGAAGCCTAAAAATGAGAACTTTTTCACAGGTTTTGCACTTGTTTTTGTTTACTTGTTTAAAGTTTGTGTGAGATGAAGTATATTTCATTTGAATATAATCGCTTACGTGCCGTCAATCACCAGCTGTGATCAACATAAAGGTAGAGGCTAAAAGATCAACTGAAATGAGCAAAAACAGTAACTTTATATTAGCCATAGCCTCTAATGCATGTGTTATTTTACCCTTTTTACAGGTGAACAGTACGCACTCATCTACAATTGTTCTGAAGTTACAGTGTTTTATAGAAAGAAAAATATTTGCACGTTTTATAATGGAGGGAACGAGGCCCAGCTCGTGTGTGATGTTTATTATTTACTGCTTCCCTGTTAAGCCTACATTTACACACAGAACTTTCCAGTGTTCGATGTATTTCTGGACTTTGGTCGTCAGTGATGTTCACTGTGGGGAAATGGAAAGTTTGGCTTGGATGTCTTTTCAGACCCAGCGTGGATGAAACGCAGCTTGTTAAATATGTCAGATACAACTGAAACAAAGCTCTCTGACATGCTCTGTCAGTGTGGACGTCCTCCCTGTCTCTAGTTCACTCTCTCTAGCTACAGGTGTGTGTGTGTGTGTGTGTGTTGTGGTCTTTGCCTTCACTTCATTTGCTATTTTAGCATCAGGGTCAAAGTTGTCCTCCTGTATCACAGGTTGGACATCTGAAAGCTAATGAGTGAAAGGAAAACTAGATGAAGAGAGCGACAGAAAGGAAATATATTTGAGCGTGTATTGGTGTCCGCCTGTTTGCTTTTCGGAGGGTTTTATCACTCTGGGATGTCGAGCTCCTCAGCGCTGCCACAAACAGCGGCCATAAAAGGCTTCTCTCTGCAGGACACAATGCGTGGAGATTACACCTGGCACAATACAAACATGATGGTTTAGACTGCTGTGTCTGTGAGCCGCCAGTAAGTGTGTGTCCGAGTGTGTGTTTGTGCTGTTTGTAATTGAGAAAGGGACCGAGGATCTACTCAAACTCAGACTGAATGGATGATGAAGAAGTAGAAGTCTGTAAACTGTTGACATCTATGTGGACATTTAAGACACGAGGACGCTGCGGTGTATAAAACAACGCTTTGACACCAAGTTACTGCAGAGACAGCGAGAACCTAATCTGACCCAATAATAAGGCAACAATTAAACAACCACAAAACACAAGAAGTTATGAGCATAAGAACTGAAACTGAAAACTGGAATGATGCTCACATTCAGCAGGTTGTTCTCTTAACTACCGTATTGGCCTGAATTTAAGACCCTGAAGAAGACACGATTTCACACTAGTTCTGTTGGGTTACTGTCCGAGGACACGAGAGTCCTCAAGCCTTTTCTCTCATAAAAGTGAACCATTCAATTATCCCATTAAATAACGTAAATCCCACATTTATGTCACATACTCACTCACTCCTGTCAGGCTCTTGGAAGAAGTCATAATTATTAGTTCCAGTGAGGATTCTTCAGACTGTCTTGCACAGCGGTGTTTCTTGGTTGCTTGACAGATGATTCAGTCGACAGTCTGTTTCTGCAGCAGACTTCATGACTCGTTTCCACTCGTCATGAATTTTACTTGAGAGTATCTTGAAAAGACTGTGCAAACAACCCATAATACAACTCCCTCTGTGGGAGCTGGTGTTAAACAGGTACTCTGATGTTGTGAACAAGTAAATGTTTTATTCTGGGGCCGATACGGTGATAAGAACACCAGAGACAATCCCTAACAGCTAGCATGCTGGCTAGCTAACACGAGTCATGACAAATGTCACTTTGGAGTGATGTTTTCTAATAAGCCGATCACCGTCAGTGCATGGTAACTACTCAGCTGAGCCAATATGGACATGGAGGATAACACGTTGAATCCTGACTGTTATTTAGGGAGACATTTCAGTCAAAACTCAAAGGCTCAAACTGTAAACAAAATGTGTTGAAAAGCAGCAGGAAAGATGCAGGTACAAAACTGATGTTTCTGTTCATTGTTACACAGAGCATGAGCGTCTTTTGGACATGTCGGTTCACATAACTACGAAGTCTGACGAGATGTGAACAGTCTTCCAAAAATATCAGCCAGGAGTGGCAATATGACATTTAGCAGGTCGGCCTGCGACATGAAAACAGACTTATATAAGGGGGGGGGGGGGGGGGAGGAGGGGAGGGAGGGGAGGGAGGGGGGGGAGGGGGAAGAGAGAGAGAGAGAGAGAAGGAGGGAGGGAGGGAGGGAGGGAGGGAGAGAGAGAGAAGGAGGGAGGAGGGACAGAGAGAAGGAAGGAGGGAGAGAGAGGGAGAGAGAGAAGGAGGGAGGGAGAGAGAGGGAGGAGGGAGGGAGAGAGAGAGACTGAGAGAGAGAGGGGAGAGAGAGAGAGAAGGAGTGGGAGAGAGAGAGGGGAGAGAGAGAGAAGGAGGGAGGGAGAGAGAGGGAGAGAAGGAAGGAGGGAGAGAGAGGGAGAGAGAGGAGGAGGGAGAGAGAGGGAGGAGGGAGGGAGAGAGAGAGACTGAGAGAGAGAGGGGAGAGAGAGAGAGAAGGAGGGAGGAGGGAGAGAGAGAAGGAGGGAGGGAGAGAGAGGGAGGAGGGAGGGAGAGAGAGAGACTGAGAGAGAGAGGGGAGAGAGAGAGAGAAGGAGTGGGAGAGAGAGAGGGGAGAGAGAGAGAAGGAGGGAGGGAGAGAGAGGGAGAGAAGGAAGGAGGGAGAGAGAGGGAGAGAGAGGAGGAGGGAGAGAGAGGGAGGAGGGAGGGAGAGAGAGAGACTGAGAGAGAGAGGGGAGAGAGAGAGAGAAGGAGGGAGGAGGGAGAGAGAGAAGGAGGGAGGGAGAGAGAGGGATGAGGGAGGGAGAGAGAGAGACTGAGAGAGAGAGGGGAGAGAGAGAGAAGGAGGGAGGGAGAGAGAGAGAGAGAAGGAGGGAGGAGGGAGAGAGAGAAGGAGGGAGGGAGGGGGAGAGAGAGAAGGAGGGAGGAGGGACAGAGAGAAGGAAGGAGGGAGAGAGAGGGAGAGAGAGAAGGAGGGAGGGAGAGAGAGGGAGGAGGGAGGGAGAGAGAGAGACTGAGAGAGAGAGGGGAGAGAGAGAGAGAAGGAGGGAGGGAGAGAGAGGGAGAGAAGGAAGGAGGGAGAGAGAGGGAGAGAGAGAAGGAGGGAGGGAGAGGGAGGGAGGGAGAGAGAGAGACTGAGAGAGAGAGGGGAGAGAGAGAGAAGGAGGGAGGGAGAGAGAGAGAGAGAAGGAGGGAGGAGGGAGAGAGAGAAGGAGGGAGGGAGAGAGAGGGAGGAGGGAGGGAGAGAGAGAGACTGCGAGAGAGAGGGGAGAGAGAGAGAAGGAGGGAGGGAGAGAGAGAGAGAGAAGGAGGGAGGAGGGAGAGAGAGAAGGAAGGAGGGAGAGAGAGGGAGAGAGAGAAGGAGGGAGGGAGAGAGAGGGAGGAGGGAGGGAGAGAGAGAGACTGAGAGAGAGAGGGGAGAGAGAGAGAAGGAGGGAGGAGGGAGAGAAGGAGGTGGGAGGAGAGGGGCTAAAAAGGAGAGCAGTATTTGCTGACATTGTTATTTTTATGGCCTTCTTGCCTTTATGAACAATCTGGTTGCCGTGGAAACGTCAGAGACTATTCAGAAAGACGCTCATTGTTGAAGAATCAAAGAAAGAAAGGAAGTTGTTATTTTTTCGTCCCGGCCGAGTGGGAACCATTGCGTGGAGTTATAGACCAGACTCGTTGTGATGCCGTATCACAGTCCTGTTTCCAGCTCGCAACAAGGACGACGAACAGAGCGCAAAGGAAGAAGAGAGCAGGGGGTAGAATGGAGGGGGGGGGGGGGGTCAGAGGATGAAGTCCTCCAGGAGAGTAGAGAGCAACGTCAACGAGAAGCTGCAGCTTCTTCTGCTTCCACCTCGTGACCGAAGCGACTGGAACAGTTTTTCAGCAGCTCATCAGCAGGTGTGATGAGACAGTAATCAGGTGCAGGAGACCAGAGAACGTACGACGTGGCGAAGGAGCAGGAGGCCGCGATGACCTCTGACCTTTATGACACGCGAGGAAAACAGGTTGATCATAAAAAGGAGGAGATTTCAGTCATGTAACAGCGTTTCCTCTGTGAGATCTGTCTCACCCACTGAGGCCGGAGGTCGTGTTGAGATGAGACGCTAAATGAGCTGAAACACATTAAGCACGATCTGTTAATGTTTTCAACTTCGACTTTTGAACTTTTGCGCGGTGTTTGAGCCGTACTGACTTTGATAAGTGCTTTAAACCCAATGCGGCGATATTTGAAGTGTTTTTTAATATGGCGTGGCCTCTACCACGACTAAGTGGTCCCCGCCCACTGTCTTTATGAGCAGGGATCAGCCAGGACTCGCTCTCTCTTCATGTTGTGCTGTACCTTTGTGTTCCTCTCACGGCCGATGCCCTGCAGCTGAACTGAGTGTTTGGAATAGCTCAGGTCTCCCTCCCTCTCTCAGGATTATACTCCCACCTTCCTGTATGTAGAGACATTTCTAGCGCCATGTGTTCTTAAACCCAGTTCTACCTGTCCGACGCAGGATCGGACGTTGACACCGTGAGTGGACGTACTCGTGACTAATCTGGAATATTTGAGTGGTTTCAGCTCTGCTGGTTTACTGAAATCACCGTGTCAAATTAAGGCAGCGTGTGCGTGAGATCCGCCCCTGTCCTGGAACTGGAACCATCTTTCTGTGGACAGATAATCTTGTGGAGGCTCAGCTGCTTGGTGAAAGCCACATTTCAGTGAAGTGATTTGGTCGACTTGACTGTCTGTTCTACAGTTAATCTCCAGATGTTTAGCTAAGACTCCCACTCATCCCGTAAGTGTCCTCTCAGAACACTTTGACACTTTCAGGACATCAGCGAGGGTCCACCTCAGTGTAGGTCCATTAGAACATAACCAGTTAGCGTCTTTGTGGCCGACGTCTCGTGCTGTTTTCCCACCGGCCTGACCTCTGAGCTGCCTCTGGATTCTAACTCCACTTAGTGTCTCTCACGATGTCCTTTCTCGCATTAATCGGTAAAGCATTTAACTCACAACCGCCTCCCTCGACCTGCACGAATGATCCGGCCCTAAAATACCTTTACCTCCAGCAGCTCTTTGGCAACAAGTGGTGGATGAATTCCATCTTTCAAGTCATGATAATACGCAAATAATCACTGTTCCAACAGCAGTGAGGTTACAAAGACCATTAATTATTTAATAGTCTAGCAAAGATAGAAGTGGGAGAGTGAGAGTGGAGAAACGAAGGCAAATATTTCTGTTCCACTGAAAGCAAACATCAGCTGATATGATGATCTGTGACGACTGTGACGACAGTTTGTCTGTAAGAATCTGTCTCATATTGATTTTTAGTTTTTTGTGAATTCACGACGTATTTAAAGGCCTGAGGCGTCCCAGAGTTTCCCTGCTGTGGGTCACCTCCAGTTAAGAAGTTGCTCTTCTTATTAGAACCATTAAAACCGTTTCATCTGATATGTATGGAGAATTTATGAATTATTGTGGTTTCATGCTCTTTGAGAGATTTGTTACCCTGATGAGGATAAATGAGACAGGAGAGGAGAGAAGCAGCAACTCCCCATAAAGACATCAGGTCGAAATGTGATGAAGAAGAAGAAATAAAAATATAAATATACTGTATATATACCTATTGTTTCATTTAACTTGGTGCGGTTGATTTTCACTTTCAGTGGACTTTTATGAAGATTAAAACAAAGCATTTGAACACACTGACGGTGCTTTTATTCAGCCGTGTTGTGAGCAGAGACGGTGGAGGCTGGACAGAAGGAGGAGTCTCCATCAAGACAGATGGCTCAGTGTTGTCGATGGCGAGGTGTTGAATAATTTACGGCGGCGGTGAAAAGGAACACCCACATTAAAGATCAGGGACGGGACTGTAGCCTGCTTCTTGTCCCTCTAACTTCAACATGGCCGACTTGTCTGTGCGCTCTGCTGTAATTGACCTTATCTGGAGTCAAGAAGACGGAGAAACAGCTGAATATAAAGCATCAGTCCCCGCTGATCTCTGTATCAACACCTTAAACCTTTTTCACGTCCCATTTTATATTATATTCAGGAGATTTAAAAGATCATTGAGGTGGAGGCACCTGCTGTCAGCCAGGCTTCGTCTTATTCACAGAGAACGCCCGAGTCCTGGAAATCCTGGAAATGAGAGCCTTAAGCTTTGCCTGTACACCGTTGGACATTGCATGATACAGTATATTAGTGTGTAAATGTGAGAATAAGCCAATATTGTTTGCATGAACAGATGCACATTTACACACAATCACACACACATATGGACAATAGAGCCTATCAGACTCAGCGGTGCTTCGGGTATTTAGGTGGATAATAAGCCATTATTTGCATTTGCTTGGATTTGTCTCCTGGACAATTGGGGGAAACCAACAATTGGCTGGTTATGTGCCTCTGAAAGCGTAAACATCTGTTAGGAGTTGTAGAGGAGAAAGAAAAGGGAGGACGGTAATTATGCGTCTCTGTATTATAATCTTCTCTCGGCCGCAGTCTTCCTTTTTCTGTTTCTGATGTTCTGCTGTATATTTCTCTGTTTCTGTTTCCTTCTTCTTCTCTGACTGTTTGTTGAGATACTTCATATCTCACAATGATTGGCACTTAAACCGCAGGTCACGGCGAGGTGGCGGACGGCGTTTGCAGCTGACTGGTCCGGAGGGAGACTGTGTTATTTGTGGGCGGATGACATGTTTACTGCAGCCTTGTTCCTCTCCTGTTCACTCATCCTTGTGCGTCTGTATCCTTTCTTATGCTTTCGTGTCTTTGTCTGTCGCTGTCGGTCTATACCTTCCTTTATTTTTATCTCTTCTTGTCTCCGTCTTTTCTCTCTTTTTCTGTAACACGGTGACCTTTTAAGTGAGCCAGTGCTTCAACACCAACAGCTAAATTAGGAAGAACGCAACACTGTGATGACCTCCTGCCCATCACGCACACACACACACACACACACACACACACACACACACACACACACACACACACACACACACACTCACGCACACACACACACACACTCACTCACACACACTTTGAGCCAGGTTGCATCAGAGAGGAGCCTGAGGTGTTCTGAATGCACTGACCTGTTAACAACCATCCATTGTCACAGCTAACCAGGCAGACAGGAACAAGATGTACTCTGTGTGTGTGTGTGTGTGTGTGTGTGTGTGTGTGTGTGTGTGTGTGTGTGTGTGTGTGTGTGTGTGTGTGTGTGTTTCATCATAGCAACACTGTTCTATTTTATGAGCTAAAACCAAATAAAACTATTACAACAAATGCCGTCAGTCAAGAAAAGGCCACAAGATAGAGGAAGAGACTGAGTTTGCCTGCCGAGATCCTCAGACAAGGACTTCCAGTTCATGTGACCGTGAACTGTGTTTAGTGTCCAAACTGGTGGATCCAGACTTTGGACAGCCAGGCCCAGAATCATGTGGTAATGTTTGTTTCCACTGCAGCATAGACAGCCGATTGTTTGGTGCTACAGGACGTAGTTGTTGTCAAGTTTCTACCACGCTTGGCATCATCCAGGGGCTTCAGTTGGGTGGCTGTGAAAAGGTGAGACAGCTAACAGATAGTTGTGGAGTGTGTTAGCCTTGATACAGAAGATAAAAGTCCGGTCTTCACAGTGGCGATGGTCTGCGTTCTCCAAATGTAGTCTAAAAAGCACATTTGACCAGATTCTGAGTCCAACTTCACATGCAGTTATTTATTTATTTATTGTATTTCAGTCTGATGTTTTCTCTCATTCCTAATAACACACCATGAAATAAGTAACCAACAAGTTGCCATCATAGTTAGACCAATGTGGAGGAAAATAATCAACATGTCCAATACTTGGGGTTATTTGTTTATGACTAAATATCTGCAAAACTAGTGACAGACTCAAAGAGCTGCTAGCATGGCTGCAGACTCTCAGTCCTGTTTATTAACTGATGCAAAGTAACCAGTAAGCAGCTGCAAAACATGTGGTGCAGTAAAAAGAACAATATTTCCCTCTGAAATCCAGTGAAGTACAGGTGTAAAGTACAAGTACCCCAAATTCAACTTAAGTACAGTACCTGAGTAAACGTGCTCAGTTATATTCATGTTTCTTCTCTAGTGTCAACAAAAGCTAAAGAAAAGTACAGAACCAGAACAGAGTTGTATAGATGCAGCAATGGAGCAGAGTTGTGAGTACGAAGAGGTTGTTTTTCTGACCAAACCGAGTGTGTTCATGGCTCTGGGCAGACAGATAAATGAGGCAGCTCTCTGGAGGCAGGGCCGCCACCTGAACCCCTCCTGTCAAATGCATGGCTAACCACAGCTACTCTATTTCTCCTTAGCACTATTGTTCTCATTCCTTCCTGTCTTTATAAGTCTCTCTCCGACTCCCTCCCTCTCCGGCGCCCTCTTCGTCTCCTCCTAAAGTACATTCACACTGAATAACAGAGGAAGGTGCTCCCCTGTGTTTTATTATGGGATGTTTGACCCTAAAAGGTCTTTTGACGAGCGCCGCAGAATACATCTCTGTCGGCAGGAGGAGCAGCTGAAGTGTTGCCTGAAAGACAGCAGGGTTATTATGCACGATGGCACAGGAGTCTTTTCTAACTGCTGCCAGAGGCTGAGCTTTCAGAGCACAGATAGGACATACATCTTCACACACACACACACACACACACACATGCTGGCACCTAAGCTAATACTGGCTATATTGGCATGCAGGCTAGCTGACGACTGAGGGAACACATAAATAGGATTCTAACACAAACACACACACACGTACAGTAGTGTACATAAGGATGTTTTCATACATGAACAAACACACACAAACAACACACAGACGTCCAATCCTAAAATAGATTCCCTCCTCTCTGCCTCTGCTCTTCTTCTCCTCTCTGAAACATGTAGTGGAATATGAATGAAATCCCTGCAGGTTTCCCTCAGTACTGCTGCAGCACCAGCTACACTTTGTTACTTCTACTTAGTTTTTCTACACTCACACATTTTCCATAAAATAGGTCCTTGAGGAAAGATGTCACTTGAGGTACAAAGATTTTATAACACAAAATACCTCATTACTTCCACATCTGAGGTATAATACAGTGTGTAGAGATAAAGTGGGATGATTTCCTGAGAAAACCGTTTCATTTCACATCGAAAGACAAAGTGATGTAAAGGCGGCCACAAAGCTGCACTGGGTCTCAGTGGGTCCTCGCATCAGGGGCCACACATGCTGCAGAGGCACTGATGGACTTGTCAGAGACCTGGGGAGAAAACATCTGTTGTTCTGCAACATTAAAGGGGAAATAAAAAATAAAGTCATTTGAAAGTAGCATAGCTGAGCAAGTTGATGAGCACCAGCATCTCTGTGAAGCTGTGCAGAATGTTTGTACAAACATGAAACCAAAGATTCTTCATTATAAATTGAGAAATGACGCATCTAAGACGGACAAATGTTCAGGAGATCAAGATAAATGCAGTTTGAGGGTATATAAAAAGTCATACTGCATAATGTCACTTTAAATCCCTGGTTTCCAAGAACGTACATTTAGAAACTGAACAACAGAAAAGACAAGAAAATGCATTTCTGTATATCTGCTGTATCTGCAATCTGAGTGTTTATATTAAAACAAATGAAGCGGCCTGCGTAGCATGCTAGCAGCTTCCATTATAACCTTCACAGCACCTCACATGAATTATTGAACAGCGCACCTCAGAGACACAGTGCATGTTTTGTAGCAGCGCTGTACGGGGCAGGTAGTCTTCACTCCACATGTATTCAGCTTGTTCTGTCTGTCTGTGTTGCAGGTTGGGGAGTAGTGGAGGGTACTCTACATTAAATTAAATATTCACAAAATAAGCTAACCCTTTCAGCCCCTGATGGCTCTATGGATGGTGAAGGTCGACAGGTCGTTCGGTCGGTTAGTCGTCACTGAAATATCTTGACAAATATAAGATGGATTGCCATGAAATCTTGTTCGGGCGTTCATGTCCCCTGAGGGTGAAGGTGCAGTGTCTCTTTATTAGTATATCTATAGAAAGGATGGTTTTTATCCTGGTTTTAATTGTCTGTTTTTTCTGTCTCTGTCTCTCCAGGGAGTTTTCCCCGCCGGGTACATTCACCTGAAGAAAGCCATCGTCACCAACCGGGGGTAAGACTACCGACCTCTAAGCTATATATATATATATACCACAACCTCTGGGGCCTTAATGTTCACACTTCAATAAACACCTACATTTACTCCAACATCATACTTGTTTAATTAGAGAAATATGAGAGAAGTTGGTGAAAGTGGGAGTCGACATCAAACCAAGTAGAATGTGATATAAGTGTAAATAACTGCAAACAGCTCGAATAAACTGCACTGCTTTAAGAGGAAGGTCATCGCATGATGTAAGTCTATTTTTCGTATCTATGTCAGCATCTTTATGTCGCTGCAACACTGATCTGATTGTCTGAGACAATACAAGCTTAAGTCGCTCTCGTCTATCTGCCACAGTTGAGCATACTTCATTTCCCCAGCGCTGCGAGGCTTTTTCTTCCTCTTGTAGCTGAAGCCATTTAGGGGATAATTTGATTAAATCTCGTTTTCTGTCGGGATCAGTTGTTTTGAGACCCATTCTCTCTAAATAAGGTATGA
Source organism: Enoplosus armatus (assembly GCF_043641665.1). Classification (NCBI taxonomy): domain Eukaryota; kingdom Metazoa; phylum Chordata; class Actinopteri; order Centrarchiformes; family Enoplosidae; genus Enoplosus; species Enoplosus armatus. The sequence goes on along the minus strand of NC_092182.1, from coordinate 26,585,571 downwards.
AGCTCCTCGTTTCTGATTCCCTTCCAAGTTCAAGAGTACATATTTTAATACATTTGCATAATGATTGGAAAAGGATTGGCTTTTTTTTAACTTGAGATTAATCAAGTTGCGGAGTGTGTCTCGATTTGCATAAGAGTGTTTTAATTAAAGGCAGGGAGAGTAAATTAATTGGAATTAGTGAATCCTTTACTGTTTCAAGCAGACCTCCAGGGCAGAGGAAGAGATCGCTTTCAGTGCAGAGAGCTGGAGTGTATTCGACTGAATCTGGGCAGCTGGTGCGTGGTGACAAATATAGCAATGGACTGTTGACCTAGTGGGTCTGAAAGCAGCATATATATGTGTGATGTACATGTGAGACACGTGACCATTTATGTCAAAGTCATCATAGAAAAACTGAAGATCAAAATGGGATTCTGCACACTGTCCAAATCTTGACAATATACTATTTTCTATTTCTTATTTAAGGTCAATAAATGTTTCTGTTTGTGAGACACTGGATTTTACATTGTTTGGCTCTAACTCTCTCAGACTGGACTCCTGTCCTGTGGAGATAACTTTACAGATCACTTCCCACTCGCAGCTCTCTGGCACGAGACAGAAGCTGCCAGTCACCTTCAGGGTCATCACATTGAAATATGGGTTATCTGTATTTATCCAAAACGTGTTTTATTAATTTTGATTGGTTCTCGTTGAGTCGGTCCGGCCGACACCGCTGAGTGAATACAGGGGAAACACCGATGAAGCAGGCTCCGGCTTGAGCACTGCGTCAAGTTGTCAGGATGTTGTGAAGAACGCTTTGGCGGCTGTCTGCTTCTCTGCAGGATGAATACACTCTCAGAGCTGACGTTTATATATATCAGAAAACAGCTCCCCCGCACTTCAGGATCACACCCGGAGAGACAAATAAACCTGTAAACACACACACACAGACTCTGACAAGATGCCGTTGCATATTGAATAAACACATGTACAGTGAAAGACAATTTAAAACACACACATGCAGGTATGAATAAAGGAGATGTACGCTCCTCAAACACCTCAGGCTCCCTGGACAGACTTCTTTCTGTAAATCCAGTGTTCGCCCCCTGAGGGAGGATTAGAAGCCTCGGTGAGCTTCATCGCCTGGGATTACTTTTACTTTGCTGTTTCAGGCCCTATTTTCCTCTATTTTCATGCAGGTGCGTAGCGTAAGTCGTGCACAGTGAAAAGGACTTTTTCTCCATCTGCTCCTTCACGCTGAGAGAGAGTCTGTCCTTCATACAGAATGACAGCATTGGTTGTTTGTTCATACGGCTTAAAATGACCCGTGTTTATTTTCAATGGCAGGAAGTCGTGCGATGTCCCTGAAGTGCATTGACAAGTCTTTGGCAGGAGGTTTCTGTGGATGCTTAGATGTAAAAAGTGATGTTCAAATGACAGATTGATGCATGAATCATCTCATCGGTTGTTTAGGAACTGGTCGGCAGACAAAAGAAAGACGAACCTGGAGAACATTCGGGTATAAAAGCTGGACAAATTGCTTCAATGAACTCTGTCATTGGGATAATTGTGTATCTGTCTGTAACACAGACAAAATATCAAACACACGCTGGGTTTGTGGTGAAACAAAGTCAGTTAAAGTAGCCAAGAGACAGAATAATAAATGGCTTTAAAGTTTTAAGCAGCTGAGGGCTTTAATTATTTTCAGAAGACGTAACAGAAAGAATCATGTTTCGTCTTAAAAAGAGAGACAGAGAGTGTGTTAGTAATTCTGTAATTCTCTTTGCAAATATTTTACTGTCAGAGATAGAAATATTTGGATGGAGCAAAAGTGGCTTTGGACAGAAATGTCAGCTTGGAGAGAAACGAGTGCGGGGGGGGGGGAGAGATGGAGGAAATGAGAGAAGAAGAAGTGAGTAGATGTAAGGAGGATAATAGAAAAAGAAAAGGAAGTGAAGGAGAACAGGTTTAGATAAGAAAGAAGTGGAGAGAAGGAAGAGCACTGAGAGGAAAGATGGAAATGTGCCAGAACAAAGAGAAAACTTGAGGAGGAACAGAAGGAGGGAGGGGAAGAGGGAGGGAGAGATTAGATTGAGTGAAAAGTAGAACAGAGGAGAAGAGGAGGAGAAGCGTCTGAGATACAAGTGTAACTAATGTGGGTGAAATCACCAGGCGGCCGCCAGCTACGACTCCGCTGGGAGATCAGCTAATCTAGCACACTGCTTTTATTAATTAATCAGTTATGAGACAGAGAGAGAGAGAAAGGATAGAGTACGTTAGAGACAGAGTAAAAACCAAGAGTCAGGGAGGGAGGAGAAGAAAGGTAGCACGGGAAGAGAGGGAGAATAAAGAAGTGTGAGACAGAGAGAGGCACTCTGATATTCCTGACTCCAGGGCTGAGACAGTGACTCAGCTTTCAATTTCAGCCAACAACTCCCCCATGTTCAAAATTATGGATAAGGGAGGTTGGAGAGGAAGGAGGGAGTTAGCGCACAACGATTTTTCAAGTCAGCGAAGTGAGCTGAGGTCCTTTTCTTCAGGTGGAGCGGGAGTTTACTCAGTTTGGAAACATTAGGAGGGTTGAAAACTCACTGTGGAAGAGGCTTTGTAAGGTTGGTCATTTTAAGTGGGAGCTGTTTGTATGAACATTATGATTTCAACACCTTTCTGTCTCTAATATTCTAGATATGCAACACAACATGAGATAAAAGCAACGTACTGTTGTGTTTTCGTTAGCTTAGAACGAGCCCTTCATATCTACAGAGGGTGCGGGTCCTCTTCCTCGGGGCCCGCATGCCTAGAAACACAATTCACTTTAACTCACCGTCGTTGAAGCCGAACTGTGTGCAACGCAACACAAACAAGACAAACAAGGTCAACGGTTGATTGGGTTTCTCTCGCTCTTCTTTCTGTTGTGTCCCTGTTCAGGCCACATGAGACTGTGGTGCCTCTCGAAGACCCCATTGTTACTGAGGTGACGTCAACACTGCAGGAATGGGCCTTACTATGGAAGCAGCTCTATGTGGTAAGCAGCACATTACCTTTCTTTAAGTGTGTCACGTCACTACATAACCAGTCATGCTGAACATAGGTCATTAATTATGCTTATTAATGCTTTAATTAGCACATCTGTCAACCTACTTGTCTATACAAGTCTGGTGTTATTACCAGCTTCGGCATAAAGAATGGAGTCACGGCAGTAACATGAGGAACCTCCTTATTCGTACATTTCGACTGAAGGTTTCCAATTATTTAATGAGCTCAGTTCTGTTCACTAGTAAAAATGCATGATTCAAAAGAAGTTCCTCAATGTGTGTTGCTTTTATTTTATAATTGGCCCTCCATGACTGCAGCCTCATTGGTTCTTGCTGGCGTTTCATTCAGTTCTGATCAGGAGTTCTTGTGCTTGTACTCCTGTTCTTTACCCTCCTTTTCCCTTCTTGTTTTGTTGAGTCGAGCCTGTCGACGGTTCATTAACACCTGACTATTGGGGTTAGATTTTATTTTGTCTGGCTGGTGATACATCCTTTCATTTTCACGCTATGCATATATGAAAACAAAAAAGAAAGGTGGTCAGGGTCTGTTTCCCTTTTCAAGCTGGAACAATGAATAAATAAGCATTACTTCACTGAGCTGCGTCTTACAGCCGAGAGCAATGGTGGTAAGTATAAAAAACGATTGTTGTTTTAATGAGTTCTCTGAAGAGGAGATCAAATCTACGTCTTTGGGACTCAAGCTGAAAAATGTTTGATTATAGCAGCAACATGCGAGTGGTTATATTACAGGAATGACAGAAATGCACCTGCTGCACTGACTGCACGGTGAAGAACATGCCGTTCAGATCTGTGGTGTTTTATTACTCTCTGTACCTCCTCTGTCCGTCTGTGGTGCTTGTTTTTGTTCATTTGTGTGCCATCTGTCTTTTTATCTTAAACCTCTGAAGGTTTTGTCTGTCACAGTATACGGTTTTATTGGATATCCTTCTTTATATAAATCTGAATGAAATCTAAATCTGTGGTGTTCTTTGCCTCACTCATCTTCCTCCTGTCCTGCCAGTCTCTGTCTTCTGTTGTTGAGTTAACAGACTTTTTGTCTTTGCTCTCCGTCAGAGTTGAAGAGATGAAAGACGAAACTGTCTTCGTGAGGTTCTGCATGACAGATTTTCCATTTCCATCCTGACAGACCTCACATTAGTGTCTGCGTTTTGTCACTGAAAACGCAAACGTCCTCTTATAGTTACTGTAAAGCACAAATACCACAATGAGAAATGCTCATGTTTTGCGTGGATGGATGAAGAGATAGAGGGGAGGAAGTACATGTGCAACACAGTGTGCTTTTGGATGAGTACACATGTAGAGGAATAAGAAACAACTGGAAAATAAACTGACAATGACGAGAAGAGAGTGATGCTATAAACATGTGAAGCTAATGTTGTGCACGGGTGAATATGGAGCCGGATGAATAACACTGAGACACCATCTTCTGGTTTGTGACAACGGACTACGTAAGTTAAAAATTGAAAGATAAAAAGTGCATTTTGCATCGTTCGTGTATGTGATCTCACATTAGACTGTTGAAAGAGGAAGTAAAAGGAAATAAATAAAAATCAGATCGTGCACTCTGTTTTCACAGCAGACCACTCCCTCACTTAGCTACATGCTACATGCTCTATATTGTGTATTTTATTAATAAATTATTAGAACAGTCTGTTTCTCCACAAACACTTTCCAACATATGAAACCAGCCTCTCCCTAAACTACAAGTTAAACCTTTCAAATCTGCCCAAAAAGCAAAATATGTAATGTAATATACATATATATGTTGTTATATATAATATAACATGCTGCTTTCTAAACACCTTTATAGCATTTTAGTATTGATTTCATGTAGAATATGTTTTTTAAGAAAAGAAGAAGAAGCACTACTTATTACTACTTATTACCCTCAAACTGTGAATCGCACAAATGCATGTATGGATGCAGACAGTCCAGGCATCTGTGAAAATATCTCTCACACACACACACACACACACAGTAGGTTTAACCTCTCACATGTAACAGCACTCACACATGGCCATTACAGCGTGTCCATCGCGCAGTGACACATGGATGAACCCACCGCATGCAGACACACAGTGATGTGCTGAATTCTCAGTAAATGGATGTTCGGTGGCACCGAAGCTGACAGAGGTGATGAATGCAGCGGAGCGGAAACACACACACACACACACACACACACACACACAGAGAAAAACACACATGTACAGAACATATGTGTCCTTCGCTGTGTTGATGCATGCTACTCATGTAGTTATATATTTGTCTTTCAGTGTCCCTCTACTGTGTGCATGGCCTTTGCACACTGCCTCAGGGGATTTAAACGTCGCTGGATGTGAGAGTGTGTAGGTGAGAGAGAGAGAGAGAGAGAGAGTGATGATAGAAATTATAGACTGAAATCATAGCCAAAGAAAAAGAGAAACTATTGGACATCTCCTACAAAAACAAACTTAAGTGCTGTTTTGCGCAGAATAGAACAATACAGAGTGGCAGATTATGAGGACACAGAGAGCAGCCTCACTTCCACTGCAGCCTGCATAAAGACATGAGTATATAACCTGAATACCAAGAATTCAAGAGAAAGGTGCAGTGCAAGAATACGACGGGCCAACGGAAAGGAATTCAGAGAGAAAGACAAACGGAGAACGACATCTCTGAACTACATCCCTCTGATTAGACTTCTTTTGTCTCTCTCTCTGTATTTTCTGCTTCTTCTTCTCTCACATTGTTTTGTTTCTCATTCTCTAATTTTCTTCCTCTCTGTTGTCTCTTACATGCTGATGTCAAAGTAGATAAGATTGCATGTGTATCTGTGTGTGTGTGTGTGTGTGTGTGTGTGTAGGCGGGATAGATTTGTGCACAGGGAGGAGGGAGGAGGGAGGAGAGGGAGTGGTGACAACCAAACAATGATGGAGGGATGTGAAGACAGGGATAAACCTAGAGGGAGACGTTTCTTTGCTGTGAAATGTGAAGACAAGTTCGTGTGTGTGTGTGTGTGTGTGTGTGTGTGTGAAACCAAGACGTGAGGAAGAAAAATAGAGGGGAATGACAGGAAAGACATCCAGGAGGAGGAGGCGTCGTCCGGCTCTTTTAGCTTTACAATGCAATGACATTTTCTGAAGCCATCCAGAAGAAATGACACAAACAAAGCAGAGTGAATGCGAACAGACACACACACACACACACACACACACACACACACACACACACTATAGAGTTCACAGCTGAAATGCACAGTATGTCCTCATGATGGGGAGATGAAAAATCTGTAGCTAAAGTTCATCATTAAGTTTCAACGACCCTGAAGTTGTTTGACATTTTCATACAAACTATGAATGTTCATCATTATGATTTAATGCGGCGGCGATTCAACATTTGGCTGATCTATATCTTTACATGTTGTAAGTATAATTTTTATTGTTGAATACGTAGATGGCTGCAGCGAACATACAAAAAGAAACATCAACAGAAATCCAAAGAAAAAGAGAAACACAGCTCCAGGATCATCACAAGATAACCTTCCAGTTGTTAAAGTCAAGGTCGCAGCACATTCTCAGATTCAGTTCGTCATTAATTAATATAAAGTCAACAGAAGATGCAGGAGGTTAAAGCTCTTTAAAAGACATTTCAAGAAAGAGAATGAACGCATTAAATCACAGTTACAGGTCCCTGAAAATGTGTCACAAAAACATTTAGAGCTGAGCTAAACACACACACACACACACGAAGCACTCAGTGTAAGATGTCGTAGAAAAGGCAGCAGATACAAATCCTTGTTATATTGTCCTCGTTCAGGTGTATGTATGCATGTATATTTACATGTAGTTAAGCGTACAGTCAGATGCCTCCATGACTTACACACACGTGATGAAACAGTGATTTTACAAGTTGCTTTTGTGATGTTTACAAAAGATCGTGCACCGTGAGAAGTCAGCCAGGGCAGCTTCTTTCAGTAAAGTAAGCCAAACAAGTAAATGTCATCCTGTAATCTCACTAAAATCACTACAGCAGGGGACAGATGGTGAAAGACAAACAGACATACTGAGATAAATTAGAAGGAAGGACGGAAAATGATGCATAGAGACATAAAGACAGAGACAGAGGAGACGGAGGAGAGAGTAATCGTGGGATGAAGGAGGTTGAAGGCAGTGGATACAGAGAGGCAGAGAGAGCAAATTCAGGTTTAATTCTGGTGGCTGTGAGAATCAAGAGGAGGAAAAGACTGAAACAAAAAAGACGAGCAAGAATCAATCGAAAGAAGATAGCTGTAGATGATGCTTTGCTATGCTCTTTGCAATGTGGCATGAAAAGACAGATTACACCTCGCCTGAAATACTGATGATTAGAAGTAAAGAAAGATGCTCTTAGTTGGCTGCTTGTTCTGGTTTAATGGGGATTCTTCCTTTGACTGCGTCAGTCCAGACGTAGTGTCTGGAGATAATTGCTGCGTGGTGGTCGCAGGGTTGTTTGAGGATGAAGCTTTGTAGTGTGTCACGTAACGGAAGACAGATGATAGTAGAAACTTCTTTACGGTGGTTTCTGTCCAGTTTGTGTGTGCGTGTCTCAGATGACCGTTACTGGGAAAACAGTATGGGAATATTTAATTTTGCGTTTTCTTTATAGTGAGGTAACTGCTCAGCCAGCATTAGTCTCACAGAATTGACATTAATGTACTGCTAACAGACCTTTTTCACAGCAGACTTCTTCACTCGTCATAGCAGGAAAAGGAATTAAAGACATTAATAATGTTTCAGTTCCCACTAAGCTGCTCCAGGGAGCACGATACCTGGACCTCCACCAGAAGTGGAATGCAGCCATCATTAATATTACTAAATACACCTGTGCTTTTCCAACTATGACATGTCAAAATGTCTGCCATGAAAAAGGCCTGTTTGCAGCAGAAAATACACTCCTGCATTACATTAAACATTCAATAGAGTCCTGCAGGGAGGACGTGTCCTTGTAGGACAGCCCTGAAGTTAGCATCGCCCTGGTTCCCTCCACAGAAAGCCAACGGGATTCTTCCATTGGACTTTGGATTGTTGCAGAAAACAAACTCTGTGGCAAACAGAAGTTTATGATACTGAAACGTTTTGTTCAACAAGATAATCTTCACTAATGAACTCCACTTTTAGGATTTTTGAAGCGTAAATGGAATCACCAGTAAAAAGCTAACGTTAGGCTATAAAGGGACTACACCACGGTCACATGACTTCTACGTCACCACCACTAAGCTTCACTTGTAAGAGAATATAGATAGAATATAGATATATAGACAGATAGATGTAGATATATAGACAGATAGATATAGATATATAGACAGATAGATGTAGATATATAGACAGATAGATGTAGATATATAGACAGATAGATATATAGATATATACACAGATAGATGTAGATATATAGACAGATAGATGTAGATATATAGACAGATAGATATATAGATATATACACAGATAGATGTAGATATATAGACAGATAGATATAGTTATATAGACAGATAGATATAGATATATAGACAGATAGATGTAGATATATAGACAGATAGATATATAGATATATAGACAGATAGATGTAGATATATAGACAGATAGATATATAGATATATAGACAGATAGATGTAGATATATAGACAGATAGATGTAGATATATAGACAGATAGATATATAGATATATAGACAGATAGAATATAGATATATAGACAGATAGATGTAGATATATAGACAGATAGATATATAGATATATAGACAGATAGAATATAGATATATAGACGGATAGATGTAGATATATAGACAGATAGATGTAGATATATAGACAGATAGAATATAGATATATAGACAGATAGATGTAGATATATAGACAGATAGATATATAGATATATAGACAGATAGAATATAGATATATAGACGGATAGATGTAGATATATAGACAGATAGATATATAGATATATAGACAGATAGATGTAGATATATAGACAGATAGATATAGATATATAGACAGATAGATGTAGATATATAGACAGATAGATATAGATATATAGACAGATACATGTAGATATATAGACAGATAGATGTAGATATATAGACAGATACATGTAGATATATAGACAGATAGATGTAGATATATAGACAGATAGATGTAGATATATAGACAGATAGAATATAGATATATAGACGGATAGATGTAGATATATAGACAGATAGATGTAGATATATAGACAGATAGATGTAGATATATAGACAGATAGATATAGATATATAGACAGATAGAATATAGATATATAGACAGATAGATGTAGATATATAGACAGATAGAATATAGATATATAGACAGATAGATATATAGATATATAGACAGATAGATGTAGAGTATAAACACAACGAGGCTGTAAATGCGGCCTTTGACAACCTCTGTAGTCTCATGTAGCCGCTTGTTAGCAAACGCCTTTTTTAAGACACGTAAAAGCTTCAAAATTCACGAGTGGGGGGGGTGTCTACTGACGTATTTCATGTCGTAGAACAAAACGTTATTTCAGGCATCTGACCAAAAACCCATTGACTTCAAGAAGAGGGAACAGGAAGTGTTAAAATGCTAACTCATTTCTGGGTTTCAGGACTCATTCCTGCAGCTCTCTATTGGATAGATTTTTATTTTCATGGATATTTGGAGTGAAAATGCTGTTGCATCTCAAGAATACTAAGATATTAAAATTTGCACAGTTCTAATTGATCCACAGTTATTATCTGAGGCAAATGTCAGATGAAAAGAAGGACTGTGATGGATTCATGATAAAACTCTCATTCAACATTTCTTATGGACACAGATTCTGCCAGTGCTACTATGTATTTGCAGTATTTGACAGAGTGCTGTCTGATCTGTCCTCCCCCCCTCCGGGCCGCTGTTGTCGTTTGCTGTTTAGTTTGACTGACAGCTCTGTGTGGTAAAGCTAACAGCACAGTGTTAAAACGCTACCTCCGGTTTTGGCCTTTGACTCGCGTCTCCGTGTCTGTCTGTCACACTGTGCGTCTGTTCTGGCTGATGAAACGTGGCGAGAGATGACCGTTGACAGGTGTGCGCAGCAGTGTCACTACCGCAGCCTTCCTGTCCTAAAAGCAGATCGCTCTGTGTGTTTAAGGCACAGAAACCGCTGGTTACAAACACATGTTGTGCGTAAGTACATTGGCCCACAACCTCCCGTCATCAGCCTAATTGATCTTGAGGCAGATAACCAATCACATGGTCACCTTCAGGACTGACATCTGACATGTGGTCAGAGTGATGTTAACCGATGCTACTGCGGCCAGAGGGGAAAATAAAGTCTGTGGTGTACTTTCCCGGGACTATTCTCACAGAGAAAAGTTGAATGGCTTTGTTGCCTGGTAGATTTGTAGGTAACCAGGATGTAGCTAACAAAGAGTGATGGTGTCAAGCCATTAACTAACAGCAGCGTTGAAACTGCTGCAATATCGAAGGAGCTCAGTACCTCAACTGTATGACTCTGAAATCCGTTTTTGTTTGGGTCACTATGATGGAGATAAGTTAAAGGAATATTATTATTATTATTGCATGTGTTTTGGTGTGTACCTGCTTTGCTGAGTCTTGTTCTGCTTCAGTCTGTCATCTCATACCTACATTGCTCAGATTTCGGCCACAGGCTTTTTGCATTCTGGTCTATTGAGGCAGCTGCTGGTGAAGACATTCTTCCGTACATAGTGTAAAAAAGAAGATATTTCTCTGTATCTCAGCTTAAACTGGCAGCTTCCTCAAAATAATGAAACAAAGCTCCAGCGTGTGTTGCTCCGGGATGTTTGTATATTGATTGTATGCCATTCCTAATTACTACAAAAACCCTGTTTGTGTATTTAAAGTATTAAATTTCCCTTTAAAGTATTAAAAGTTCCACTTGCAAGGGGAACCTCAAAAAACAGGGAATTTTGTACTAAACAGACTAACTTTGGAAGTTGATTTGAAGCTGGAGCCTCATATTAGCTTCGGATGAACACAGGAATATATTTCTTACATATGATATCACACAGAACATGGACCGTGACTTTTGTCCCCCGCTTTGTCCATTGAAAGCATGTGAATATTGTTTTAAGACAGACAAAATGCGAATCTGTCCTTTTAGCATGTGGCCCGTTGTGTGTTGTCATGAAGCGCTGGAACACGTTGAAGTTGTCAGCGTCAGTAAAAGATTCTTGATTTTAATGGGACTTTAATCTGATACAACACTGGTCTTCACCTGTCCACTCGTGTCTTTGTCTGTCTGCAACAGATGATCAGATTTTGACCAGCTTTGGGAGTTCGATGCATGACACCGTTCTCTTCTGTTCTGTTCTGTCGAACTCTGACTGGTCGGCCCAAGTGGGGGTTGCTTTAATTAACAAGGTGAAACGAGGTGTTGTTTTTTTGCCCAGAGGGAATTCGGGGGATGACACACTGTTGGTTCTCTCTCCATCTAACTGTCTTTCTCTGTGTCTGGTCTCTGTCTTTCCATCTTTCACACAAACGTCACACGTTTGATTTCAAGGCTCTCTGTGGGCAACAGCCTCAGGATATAAGCTCTGCTGTCACACGTCTTTATCATCAAGTGCGCTGTATATCACTAGCTTTAGAGCACACACCTCGCTGTATATTTCCTCAGCTTTTTGCACTCCCTCCAACGTTGCAAAAGTGGAGAGGAGCCTACTGCTGCAGACTGGCCTGTGGGTGGGTGACTGAGGGAGGGAGGGAGGGAGGGAGGGAGGGAGACAGAAAAGGTGAGAGAGAGAGAGAGAGAGAGAGAAGGTGAGAAGAGGGATGAAGAAAGATGGAGACTGGGAACAGGTCAGAGGATGGGAGAGAGGCGGAGTAAGGCTTAGCTACTCACACACACACATAGACACACAAGCAGAGAAAGAGGTGGTGCTGCTGGAGTACATTGTGAGTGGATCTCAAGTCGTTTGACAGGCTATGATTTTCTCCTCGTCTGCCGGTTTGGGATTGGTGTTTAGTGGCTTGCCAGTGGTAGAATCAGAGACACAGAGAGCGAGAGGAGAGAAACGAGCAGATTTATCATCCCATCACACCTGTAAGTAGCTGCAATCATCTCCTACATTTGGACATAGAGAGAGTGCGTCTGTTTCAAAATAGAGCTTCAGTCATTCAGTGTGTGTGTGTGTGTGTGTGTGTGTGTGTGTGAGAGAGAGTTTTCCACAGAGTGAAAGTGTGTTTTTGTCCATACTTGTGGATTCGAGCTGTATGTCAGCGCGTACGTCTCCGTCTCATCAGGATCTATAGACTTCAATAAGTGCCGTGTCATATATTTGCTGTGGTGACTCACCCATCGTTGCCATGGTGACGATGCCATTGTTGGCATACAGTAGATGTCTTCTTTTTTTTTTTTATTGCATCAGTGGGAAGCATATGAAATATAGTGTATCTACTGTGTTAGCTTATGACTTCGTAGAGATGTGCGTCTAATTTCATTTTTACATTACATGATATTCAAAAAGCCATATTGAAAAAGCTGCCTCTTAATAGTGTCTCTGTGAGTGTCCACAGCTGACATTCTTCAGCTTTTACCATTGATTGTTTTTGTTTCTAATGTTTCATCCTCATCTTTTCTTGGTGTTTAAATTAAAAAACAGCTCACATCACTCAGAGGAGAGCTTTACGTTCACCTGCACAGAGTCTCCTTTGTTTCAACCATCTTTCAAACTGTCATTCCAACAGTTCATCATCCTGCATATGATATATGTCCCTTTATGGGATAGAGATGCCGTCATTTCTTGCGTTTATTTTGATGCATATTAAAAGCTGTCTAACTAGTTACAGTCAAAGTGAAACTAATTGCAGTAAATTCTTGGCAGCAGGTTTGAATTAACATCACACTCAGGAGAAAACCTTTCCTGCAAAACAACCTCAGCGCAGCTCTGTCGTACAGAAAAGTAGGCTGCCGAGACACTAATCATGCAAATATCAGCTGACAAATATTTCAGTGATCAGTTCAGAGTTTATACACAGAAAAGACTTTTATAAATGTACGTGTTTAAGAAGTTTATTTGCACCAGTACAGAAAGCACATCAAAACATACAGTAACTCATATAAACGAGAGATGAAGTGTTGTGGTAGAAAACAGCCTGGTTTCCTTTCATTTTCTCTGGATCAGTTTATAGTGAAGACATCATGTAAAATAAACATGAAATATAATAACATAACCAAACATGGCTGCATCACTGCCATCTAATACAATCATTTATTGTATAATATATGTAGTAAGTAGTAGTGTAGTGTAGTATCTGTAATATAATGTATGGAGTAGCAGCTAAATGTATCTAGCTGGTAACTTCCCACTAACTGTTAGCTAAAGTAAGTTGTGCTGTATAACATGGTAGAGTTACACTTTAACTTTAGGTTGGATGGATGGGTCAACATAAAGTGGTTAAATGGACTATTTCTTTTTTATATTGTCATTTGTGACTTTGCATCTATCACCTGTAGGTTGTTTTTTCTTTGAGTGGCTAGTAGCCCTCTGAAGTTGCCCTTATTCCCGACCTCATTATCCTTTTTGGACTTCCACAGCTTCATTCCAGGCGTTTTTGTTTTTGAGCACTCACGATAAATTCACCTTTGACCTCTCCGAGAGGACAGTCTCCTTCCAAAATGTCCCTTTAACGCTGTAAGGGAAGCTTGTCCTTCTATCTCGGTCTATCTCTGCACTGTGAGGCTGTATGTGGAGGTTGTCCTTCTAAAGTGTGTTCTCATGCAGTATATTATCATTCAATACAATGTGTCCCCCCCCCCCATTAATAAAATGAAGGTGGATGTCCTTCCAGATTCTGAGCTTCCATCAGTTATATTTACACCCAATGTCTGGATGTCTACTTCTGGAATTTGAATCTGATGATTTTTGTTGTTGTTTTGTTTCTTTAACATCTACTTTTTTTATTTGTATATATCTACTTTCAAAGGTGAAATACATCGATTCCTGTATTCATACTCAAAACATGAACAAACTTGAGGGATTGGAGCCCGGGTCAGAGGTCAGAGGGTGCAGCCGGGGCTGTGGTGGGGGCCTGTAGGGGGGGGGTCCTTCTCTCTGTTAGGTTTAGGGTTTGTTGGGAGCCACAAGGAAGTTGAAAAAGTGAGAAGTATTATATCGACCTGAAAACTCAGGTCTGGATGTTTGGATTAAAATGTCGCGATGGTAGATACAGTATGATTCACATGTTCTGTGGATCCAAACAGATCTGAAAATACTTCATTCCATGTACGTCTTACTTGTTTCATATATAAATATGTGTTATCTGTGTCACATCTGTATCATACAGTCAGAGAGGAAACTGTCCTTCTGTCCACCTCTTGAACTACACACAGCGGGGGACAAGACAGGCCGGCATCCCTGCTATCACATGCTGCCTCTGGCATGACTCTGTGTGTGTGTGTGTGTGTGTGTGTGTGTGTGTGTGTGTGTGTGTGTGCGTGTGTGTGTGTGTGTGTGTGTGTGTCACCAGGTAGGGTTCACACAAGGTCAGGGGAGGATTTAGGATGGAGTTTGCAGCAGACTAGCAAGCACAGGACACAACACACACACACACACACACACACACAGACACACACACACACACACACACACACACACACACACACACACCCTGCATGGTGCCAAACTCCTGCTAGAAAAGGTTGCTTTTGCTGAACTCTTTGACAGCTTGAAGTAGCTGGTGGCTTCATGCAGAAGCACCGTGGTGTTTAAATTTCACTGAAGGGCGTTTATTTTATTTTGTTGACGTCGCTCTGCGATGTACTTCGGTAAATATTAGATTATTATATTATATTATTATTTATTTCCACCTTCAGTTCAACGTCCAGACTTGCCAATGTTCCCATACAATCTCAGAAACAAGCAGAGAGGCATTTATTTAAAGAACTGGTTTTAGACAGTCCTGAGAGCTGTGAGGGTAATGTAAGGGTAATGGATTAACTAAGGGGGCTCCGGTCGGGATTTGTGGGGCCGATAACAGGGTCTATTTGAAGCCTTCTATTTATCGCGTAGCACTATTTATTTATTGAATTATTCTTAACGACATTGTATATTAAGTATTGAAATTAAGAGAGATGCAACACGTGTTTCGCCCCATCTCAGAAACACATGATTAAACAAACGTGGTCTCATTCTGTACGGATGGAAGTCTTCTATCTGCTGCAGGTCCAGGAGACACATTTCAGATGAAAATCCTGCCTTGTTCAGATATATCCTAAGAAAGCTGCGGCAGCGTGTTACAATAACAGTTGAGCAGTGGAGACCAAAAAGGAACCCCTGGTGATTTGCCTCAGCGCTTTTGTTTTCAGTAACGCAGCAGCCAGTTTGACAGGTGTGAAAATGAAGCAGGACGTTTGCTAATGGCTCAGAGGTGTTGAGAGTGTCCCTTCTGATTTGGGAGATTCCTGCCTGACTCACATCCTATTAGGAGGCCTCAGACTGGTAACTTCCTGAAAGTAATCAGTTATACATTACAGATTACCTGATTAAATTTGCAGTCCAACTTGTCAGAGTGAGTTACTATCCAGTATTATGAGGCAGCAACACGGAGAACTGTGGTGCAGCAGGGTGGATGTGTTAGCAGCATCTGATCAAAATGCTACGGCTGCATCTGAAATCATGCACTCATTTACCACTCAGAGACTTTTGGTTAAAGAATATTTGAAACTGCTTACAGGATATTAATTGGTGCTTTCTTGTCACTTTGTGGTATGATTTGAGTCCAACATACAGAGAGTCACAATCCAGCCCCACTTCCAGGTCAGCTTCTGTTCCACCAGCAGTTCACAAACCATGTCGTTTTTATTCTGTTAACATTCAACAACTGCCGCTCCACAGAGTTTTGAGTAGCTCACCTTTGTCTTCAAAGAATTACCAAAACAAGGCACTTTAAGGCCAAACCGACCTCAACGAACTAAAATATAATGATACTAAATAAATATACTTTTAAACTCTTTGGATCATATAATAAATTACTTGTTAAAGCTGCACTATTCAACATTTTTGTACAAACAATTAGTCAAACAAGTTTTAATGTGAAAGGGGTCTCTAGAGACAAATCCACAGAGAATCATCACCCAACTCTGCAGCTCTGCGGAGAAATTCAGCATCTTTCAGCTCACTGTTTTCGTTTTTTGCAGCCCACAACTTTACTGTTTAGTTCAGGCCCACCGCTCTGTTTTCAGTTCAGAGTTAGCAACTAGCTGGTGAACATAGTGGAGCATCTAATAAGTGAACAGTTATGTTTCTTAGGAGTTGGTAAAGAATTTAAAAAATGTAATAAATGTAATGTAATAGAAATATCTCAAATGTGTGAGTGATATTCAACAGCAGCTCTGCCTCCATGTTGGCATAACAATATTCTTGTTTACATATGTTTTTAATGAAACAGCAACATTTTGAAATATTTGATGAGTTTAATATGCTAATCCAACAGTTACACAGACACTTGAGATCCTCCGTGAAACCAAATGAAACTTCAACTTCAACAAGCCTTTTGCTTTTCTCATTTGTCAGGTGTGAAAGTGGAGCAGGATGTCGCTAATGGAAAATAGGTGTTGCAAATGTCCCGTTAGATATTAGAGCCGTCAGGCCGAATAAAATCCTATTATATAATAATGCCAAGCTGTGACAGTCTCTTACCCGCTGGAGACCCGCCTTTGGTCTCTGACCTGCAGCTTGAGAAACCGCTGATGTAGTTTTATGTCCTGGTAGGAAATGCGGGGCTGTTTGTTAATGGAGGGGAGACGTTATGGTGGGCTGTCAGAGTGATTAAGATCTTCATATTACGTCCCTCCAACTCGGAAAAAGCAAAAGGCCAATGCAGCAATAAAGAGGAAAGTAAATGTTTGATTTAGTCAACTGTGGTAAGCGCTGCAGCTGCCGGAAGCTTCGCTGTAAGGCGACGCATGAGTAGTTGTTTTCTCTCTCTCGGTGCTCGGTGTTACACTTTGCTTTGCTGTGGCAAAGAGGTACCTATGCTGAAATTTTTATGTTTGTGTCATTATATCAAGCTAATATCAAGATGGTCTGAATATGAGGTCCAATGAACAGAGCAGCTTCTATAAACAGCATCATTATCTGGGATTTGCTCGGCTGGTTTTTATAGTGCTGAGGTGGTAAAGATGTGTTAAACGGTGTTGGTGTGTGTGTGTGTGTGTTTGTGTATTCGTTCCCGCTGGATATGAAGGTGTGATTACTCACCCCAGCTGGGGAAAGAGGCAGAGGAGGCAGTCCGAGAGGGAGAGAGGGAGAGAGGGAGAGAGGTAGGAGGGAGGCTAAATCCACAAATAGTCGACACTAAAGAGATTTCCACTCTTCAGCTGAAAAAATAAACTTTAGTGCTCAGTTTTGTATATTTTCTCCCAAAGATAGACAAGTTGGTCGGGTTCATTTCAAAGCACCGTACATCTCCATCTGTGGGTGGATGGGCGTAGTGTGTGCGTGCCAGCTAGAGCTGGACAGGAGACTCGGTTCCCTCCTGCTCTGCCAGCTGGTGCACCTGTTCCGAGTCCAGTTGATTGACTCAGAAGAGGGTCAAAGGTCAAAGCCCATCCACCCACTGACTGGGGTGGCCAGATGTCCCGAATAAATCTACAGTCCTGGTTTTAATGCAGGCAGACTGGCTGTTAGAGTAAAGCAAGTACAGATGGTGCATGGCTGCTCTGCTCCCTGGTACCTCAAAATCATGCTTTTATAACATACATGTAGAAAAATAAATTGTTGCGGTCAGTTTTCTCATGGTGATTTTGTCCTGAAGAACTATTTTAAAACTTCTTCTCAGAGACTCACACGACTCACGCTGGATTGCACAACATTGGGGGGGGGGGAATTGTTCAGAACTCAACACTAGAGTCTGATCCATGTGACATGATGTCAGATGCTTTGAGAGGCAGCTATTAAAACTCATAAATGTCCTGAAACACATCCATTTCCCGGAGAATCTTGATTGCCATCAGTGGCAGCGTGGCCAGATTAACCGGCTAGGGGGCCCGGGGGGGGCTGTTGTCCACACCCTCCGTGGATTTGTATTTCAGTTGGTCACCTTTAAGTTATCATCAGGTACGCTGAACACAGCAGATTACACATGGCGGCCTATGCTGCAGTACTATCTGCACCATGTGGATACGATACAACAATATCCAATCAAATAAATCTCTAGCCCCGTCCCCTCTTCGCCTGATTGGCTGCATTCTGTTAATGTCTGTGAACTGAATACGAGACTCTGTTGTGGTAACGTGCGTCTCTGCACTTACTTCAATGAAAAATGACTTTCGCTCTGGATCGGCTGAGTCAGCAGTTCCTCCAAGTTAGTGGATTGCATCTCATATTGTTTGCTGCTCCTTCATCTATCCAGCTTTTATCACCCCGATGTCTCCGGGACAGGACGCCTTTACTTTGTGTTTCTGCAGCGGGAAAGGAGAGCGACACACGAGCTCTCTTCTTCTGCTGAGGTGAACTTGAGCCAAGCACATACTGTTTCCCCCAGCGGCTCCCGT
The DNA here is from genome assembly GCF_043641665.1 of Enoplosus armatus. NCBI lineage: Eukaryota > Metazoa > Chordata > Actinopteri > Centrarchiformes > Enoplosidae > Enoplosus > Enoplosus armatus. The sequence goes on along the minus strand of NC_092182.1, from coordinate 26,567,010 downwards.
GGCTGACAGTCGGCAGCCGGCGTCGGGCAGCTCTCTGCTGTAAATGTGTTTGTGAACCTTGCTCCCGGCACAGCTCCTCTCTCAGCCTGCTGCTGTAAATAAGAAGTAGGTGCATTTTGTGTGTCCTGTGTTTCAGTCTGCAGGGTTCTGGTCTGTATAGCACTTTACTGCTGACTCCTGTGCTGCTGCTCTGTTTGAGGAGCACCTTCAGGAACGCAGCGTATTCTGCCAAACCGAAGTATATATGCTATAAATGGACCTATATGAGTTTTCCCGGAGCCCAGTGAATGAAACAAACATGATGGCTTTGGCTTTGGGATACGACCTGCTGTAGCACACAGTGAATTAGAGTAAGTGCACAGGTTGATGCAGGCTGCCAGCGTCATGTCTTTATTATTGATGAAGGATCCTGTATTGTGGAAGTTAGCTGCTTAGAGATTTCCTGTTTCTTCAGCGTGTAAACATCATGTCATGCTGTTGCCAAACTTTGCATGTGACGACTGACTGCTTGATTATTTCGGGTCAGCATGGTGTGATTTATTCAATCTAAACCTGGCGTCTCCACTAATTCATTAATTATAGTTTTGATTAGGAGTTGAAGCAGATGTTCATTTAATCATTTAAATCATCAATACAGTTTGACAATATTGTTCTTAGTTTCTCTGTGTCTTTGTTATCACTCTGGTCTCTTTTTTTCACTTTTATTAAATCGAAAGAATTAATTGATTAGTGAGAAAAAAAGATCCAAGACGTGTATTATTTATGAAAATAATGAAAGTGCACTTTAGGACGATGTGTAAAAGCTTGCACTCTGAAAGATGTTCCTGCATCATTAATGATCACATGCTCCAGCAGAATTTTAATATGGACTCTCACAGAGTGTGTTTCAAAGAGCATTAGCTTCTGTGTCCACTGGGCATCTCCTTAAAAACAAATGCTAAACAGATGCTGAGGGGAACTACTGTGCGGGACTCTCACTGGTTGCTAAGCAACTACCGAAAATCCATTTGAAATATGGCACTCTTTGGCTAAAAGTTGTAGTATTTTTAACCCGGAGTGCTGCAAACACGCTAATCACTTAGCACTGCCGCGATGGTGCAACAGGGTTCACAGCAGCCAGTGCTGTGAAGGGGGGGCTTCCCTGTGGACACGTCGCCTCAGAGTTGTATTATAATTTATAAACGACTGTTGCAACAGGAAACCAGCCTTTTAGAATGATACCATGTTTTAAATATCCTCTTATACCCTCGGACACAAGTAGACATACAGATGTACCCATTATTTTTACCACTGGGGTGTTTTCTGTCCTATTCTGTCATGTCGGTGTGATTTAGGTTTTAATGTGCCTCTGACAGCCAGTAACTCATCCTGGAAAACTTTATAAAGTAAACTGAAGGTGAACTAAAGGTGTGAGAATCTTTTGGAATCTCACGATTCGATTCAGATTCTTTGTGTCAAGATTCAAGTCAGAATCGATTCTCGATTCAAAACCGAATCTTTATTCAGTAAAAAGAAAAGGGGGCGTTGTTTTCAGGCTCCTGCTTCGGTGCACTGTGTGCCAAATTGCAATATGAAACTTAACAGTTTCAGTTACAGTAAATGGTCCAGATGGAGGTCGCTATCGAACAGAAAAAAGCAGAGAAAAGTGCGTGAGAGTGGAGAGTCCGGTGAAACCCACCGTTATCCACAACTCTGTACGAGCGCAGGTCTTTTCTTATATAATGGTTATATAATGGTTGTGGGGCACCGAGGCCTCCTGCTCATCGGAGATACCCAACATGGAGACAGACACACTGACACAGAATGAGCCCGTCAGTGTGTCACCAGGTGGTTCACTGCTCTTTGCTCTTCTTCACCAGGTTTACAGGCGTCCAAACGTATGCATGTGGGTGTGTTTGCAAATATGTATGCATGGCTGCAAGTGTGCGTGTGTGTGTGTGTGTATTCATAGTACCTGCCCCTCTGTGCAGAGGAATTTCTGCTTATCAAGCTGTCCTGCCAAGAACTGAATGGACACTTTACCCCACCGCCTCCTGCTGAAGGTCTGCAGGGGAAATTAGAGCGCTTATAATAGAACGAGCTATAGGAGGAAGTGTGCTCCGGGTCTTGTGTGTGTGTGTGTGTGTGTGTTAACAATTACACACTGTCTATCGCATAATCGATTAATCAATGAATTGTTTCATCTCTAGATGTTTGTACTAGTAAAGTCAGGCACATAGCAAAGCTGATTATAGGTTATAGATGATTATAGATGGATGCAGCTCAAAGCAAGAAGGTCACGGTTTGGTTCTTCTTCGTGTGTTCTTGGGCACTGTGAATGTGTTTGTTGATGTAAGCTCTGTGATAGACTGTGATCTGTTCACAGTGCTTTTCTGCCTCCTGGCCAACACACGCTGGCACCGGCTCCAGCTCTCTCTGTGAGGCTAAACAGGAATAAGCTGCGAAGACACTGAACGCATTCACCTTAACTGTGTTACAGTGTGAGTTGTTATTGTTTGAGTGCCAGTGCCACCACAGAAAAAGCCTTGTGGTCGCCTCGTGGCTGCCAAAGAATGACAGATTACTTCCGCTTCTTCACGAGTTGGACAATAACAGATGAATGTAACCCCCCCCCCCCCCCCCCTTCTCTCTCTCCATCAGAAACACAAAGTGGATCTGTTCTACAAGGTTCGCCACGTGATGATGGAGCTGATCGACCTGAGAAGGCAGCTCTTGTCTGGTCACCTGACGCAGGACCAGAGCCGAGACGTCAAGAGACACATCACCGTCAGGCTGGACTGGGGCAACGAGTGAGACCACCAGCACACACACACACACACACACACACACAGTATTTATACACTTTTATCAGTATAGTCTGTGTGTTTGTGTTTGTATATGTGGGTACATGTTAATACTCTCATTGAGTTGAAGTATCTTCTGCTGAAAAACAACAGAAATATCCTGCACATGGATGTGTTGATGTTTGAAGAAGCTCTGCCCTCTAAATCAGTGCTGCAGGCAGCAGATCAGCGTGCCCCCCTGACACCCACGCAGGGCAAATAAAAGTATGGCTGGAAGCAGGTGGATGAAGGCGCACACCAGCGGTTGAAAAGGCTCACAGGAGCTTGTCAAAAGGCTGATGGAAAACAAATGAAATGGAGAGAAATTGCCCGTTGACTTGGGATTGAGTTATTAATACTGGAGGAATGAAAGGTGGGCGGCCCGGGACTGTAACGCAGCCTATTTAAAGCTCCAATACACTGACTGTGAGGGGGGGGGGGTGTGCTCACAAGGAAGATGAGGATGATGATAATCATTAGTAGTATTATTATTATTATAGTAATAATAGCAGTACTTGCAGCAGTATTTTTTTGGGGGGGTCAGTGTTTAGTAGGACCTAGGTCCAAGGTATCACTGTTGCTGCTGTAATTTTTAAAGGGATAGTTCAGATTTTTTGACACAAGCTGAGGCGAGCGGTGCTGTGAAACAGAGGTAATCGAGCCGGGCAGAGACTCGCCAGACCAAACTGGACGAACACTGAGTGAGGACTAACTGAGCTAACGATCAGCGTCTCTCAAAAACAAGCTGCTTGTCTCATCTAGCAGATAACTTCTGATTCAGGCTCCAGCTGGCGAGAGAAGTGAAGAAGTCAAGACAAACCCGAGCAGCAGCATTCGTTTGCAGCCTGAAAACTAATTCACGCTGAAAGGCAGCTCCACTGCATCTTCATCTGTCGTAGATGGCTCATTATTGTATTTTACATGAAATGAGCTCACTGTAACCCCATTTTATAGAAAGTAATTCAGAGTTACTACCTCAAACGTATTCTTGGCATTGTGTGAAAAGCCAAGGTAAATGTCCCTCAGCCGTCCCTTAAACTTTACCAGCCGGTGAATGATGTGCTTCCTCCGCCTCTGGAGTTCTTGCTTAAACACAATTTACTGGCCTTCTTCTACAACCGGTGATGCGGAAATAGACATTTAGTTTCTCATTCACAGTTAAAGAAACCGTTTAATCGAGAATATTCTGCACCGTGTCTTTAAGACAAGACCGAGGTCGCTGGTCTGTGGTTGTAGAGACTGAACACGAAGTAATCCTGAGGAACAACGTCTGGAGGCCCCGTCTAAAATGACTTCAATATACTGTGTGTGTGTGTGTGTGTGTGTGTGTGTGTGTGTGTGTGTGTGTGTGTGTGTGTGTGTGTGTGTGTGAGGTTTCTGTACCTGTTTCCATATCTGAAATAGTGTACAGGTTTGTGTGAAGGTCACATAAAAGACACTGACATTCTCTCTCCTTCATTATGTCTCTCTCTGTCTGTCTCTCTGTCTGTCTCTCTCTCTGTCGCTCTGTCTGTCTCTCTCTCTGTCTGTCTCTCTCTCTGACCCTAACCCTCTTTGTCTGTCTCTCCCTCAGACACCTGGGTCTGGACCTGGTGCCAAGAAAGGAGTTTGAGATGGTGGATGAAGACCAGATAAGCGTGTCAGATCTCTATAAGATGGTAAGACCTGTTTGTTGGTACAGGTCTTACTCAGCCCCCCCAGGTACATGACCTGGGGGGGGCTGAGTAAAGGTGAAACACCCAGTGCTGTCTGATGAATAGGGTCTTTGCAAACATCTTTACCAGTGACTTTAAAGTCCATTCAGAAAGAGACCATTAAAAAGAGGCGGAAGCTAACAGATCTTTTATCTCTCCTTACTTACTAAGATCATTGGAAAATATATATTTGTATATGTGTTCGATGTTGCATTTGGATTTTTTAATGCTGTGATCATGTAATCATGGAGTGATTGGTACAGATCAACAGCCTCATCGCCTTTCTTCAGATATCAAACACAAACACAACGTGTTTATTATGTACAGACAAGTAGGAGAAAGAATATGTTTAAAAAGCAACACTGACCAACAACATACAATGTTGTTTCTGTTAATGTAAATGAATACAAAGAGTCCAAAGGGATGAATGTTGTCACCTGTTGGTGTTCTGATTGTCTCTCCTGCTGGCCATCCCTCACCCCCTCATGTCCTCATGTCCTCATCCCCCTCATCGCTCATCCACCTCACCCCCTCATGTCCTCATGTCCTCATCCCCCTCATCCGTCACCCCCTCATGTCCTCATGTCCTCATCCCCCTCATCCCTCATTCCCTCACCCCCTCACCCCTTCGTGTCTTCATGCCCTCATCCCCCTCATGTCCTCTTCCCCTTCATCCCTCACCCCCTCATCCTCCTCACCCTCTATCCCTCTCCTCCCCTCATGTCTTCATGAGGGGAGGACCCCTCATCCCCTCGTCCCCCTCAGAACTCTCTTTATAAGAACAGTACCACTTTATAGTTTGCTGTATGTCGCCCCCCTCACATTCATGTCTCAGCCGGGAGGTTCCCCCCAGTACAATCAGTCCTCTCCTGGTGGCTTCATCAGGGTCCACTCATACACATCAGCTGATCTCAGGATCACCACCAATGACTGTCAAATTACAGTCCTCCTTTTGTAAGATTTGTAATCAGTCATGACCCCTTAATGTGTTCTTCTCACAACAACATAGTGTTATTAATGATTGTGCCTATTATGCTGCATTTGAAATGTCAGAAATACAAGTAGAGAAATCATTTCTTTCATCTCTAAATCACTGATGTGTCTACACGCTGATGTCAGGAACTAATGATGAAAGTACTTTCACATAGAACATATATGGTATATATTTAATTCTACATATGCCCATAGGATGGATGTCTGATCTGTGAGTCAGTGAGGGTCAGATCTTCAGGGCTGTTTTAGGAAATATCGAATGGAAAAAAACTGGAGCTACTTAATGTCGGTGTGAGTAGCTGCAATGTGAGGAGTATTCTTGGTTGCTCTTGGTCTCTTAGTAGTACTTGATGCTCTGTGTCTTACATCAGTCCTGCTTTAAATAGCTGAGCTCTACCAGTCAAACACTGTAGTCGTGGTGATTCCCCCTTTGTTCCGTTGCCTAGAGACTGATCTGGAGTCAGGATGAGAGAAAGAGGATGGAACAGAAACAGAGAGATAAAGTGGTGAAGTTGATAGATGGTAGGATGAAGAGCGAACATGCAGAAAGAGAAAGAAACACAACAAACATATATGGAGTAGAAATGGCCTTATTCAGTGACAGGAGATGTTATTTCAGACACACAAGTTCATTGATGAGAATACCAAGAACACATAAAGACAAACAAACGAAAGTTATACAGGCAACACACACATATATATAATTATTTATTTTCAGTAATGTGAATTACTATTTCCTTGCGTTTCGGTCTCCACCAAGAAAAGGTCAAGGTGAAGAAAACACAAGATAAGATCAAATTAAGCTTCATTGATCCCTGCGGGGAATTTACATAAATGCAGCAGCAGCAGAATAAGATTCTGCTCCGGAGAAAGAAAAACAACTACAATAGAAAGTAAGCAAAAAGAAACTTTCCAAAATAACACAATAGGAAAACAATCAATTGCAAGATAATTCACTGGATTCACACAGGATTTATTTGTTGGGTTGATCATCATAATGTGGATTATTTATAGGAATATGCTTGCTTACTTGGAGCTAACCGTATAAAACCAAGTCATAAATAAAACACATCACATCAATATGGATATTAAAATAATATAGTTATGGCATAAACAAGAAGGAGGTTAGCACTGACGCAGCAACACCTTTCTGATCGTTTACCTGGAGAAGCTGAGCAGAACGTGGCTGCAGGCTGGTGTTGATGTTCTGCTCAGGTTGGAATATTTGCAGATGGTTTGCATTTGACAGTCATTACTTCAATTCATCAAACAGGTTTCCACGTCTCGCTCCCTCTCTTCTCATACAGCCACTAAGAGATTTAGAGAGACAAGTCGGAGTAATGAGTCTCTGGGGCGATCGAGCTGTTTCATCATCCGAGGGAGAGAATGAAGAGAACAGAACGGGATACAATAGAGCAGAGCAGGGCAGCCAATGACAGAGCTGGAAAAGATCAGAGCTGGAGAGGAGAGGAGACGAGGAAACAAGGAGAGGAGGAGAGGAGAGAACATGATAATTAACGCCTGATGTTACGTTTGTCTTTCTCTCCTCCTCAGCATCTGTCCAGCAGACACAGTGTCCAACAGAGCACCACACAGGTAATGTACAAGAGGCGGAGCTGTTAAATACTACGTACAGTCACTGAAACTCTCAAGTACTATGCTGAAGTACTTTTGAGATGGTACTTCACATGAGCATTTCCATTCTGTGAGACTTACTTTAATAATTCATCTCAAAGAGAATCACAGGTTGTACTTTTACTGTGTTGCATCATTAATACTTCTTTACCTTTACTTCATGAATAACATTTGAATGCACGCTCTGGACGTGCATGACAATAATTTAGGAAAGTGAAACCCGAAATTAGGCCAGGCAGCACAAATAGAATCCTTTAAAAGGTTTTACATGCATCTTTTATGCAGCCAATACTTTTTAATTTTTCGTTTAAATGTCTGCAAAGGCTGCAAGGCCCACATAAAACATCAACATCAATTTTCCCATAAAGCTTTTTTGGTTGTGGATTTCCAGGGCGACGGTACCCGGCAGAGACACGGGGAGCCGTGCCGAGTTCCAGTCCCACACCACCTACTGGTCAACCTGAAGAGCTTCACCTACAACAGCATCGGAGAAGACACCGACATATTCTTCTCCCTGTATGACCTGAGAGAGGGGAAGACTATCAGG